>NC_034188.2:46713814-47031314 GCF_002021735.2 Oncorhynchus kisutch | reverse complement strand
AATGTAACCTCCTGTTCCGGGTACATTAGGATGACGATCCGATGTCAGAAGGGTTCAGAAATAACTACAGAACTATGCCAACCTCAGCGTGAGCTTTGGTTGTGAATATGTGTATATGTAATTCTGTGTGATTCTGTGTGATTAGTTGGGTATTTAGTAAATAAATAATTAAACCCAATTTTGTATTGCTGATTCAACTTGTTAGCCAGGGTTCGTGAAGATAACCAAGAATTTACAACTTTCAGATGAGACTGAAATAAGGTGACGATTAACATTGACTGCTATTGATGTAAAATATTACCAGGTCTTTAAGAGTCTTTTCTGAAGATAACTGCTCTATAAATATTATTTTGTGGTGCCCAACTCTCTAGTTAATTACATTTACATGATTCGCTCAATCAGGTAAAATGAATTACAGAGAAAGGATTTTATAGAATAGCATGTCATATCACTTAATCCGGCATAGCCAAAGACACGACACAACTTTAAGGTGTATTACCACCACCAACTGGACTGAAGCCAGTTCAGCTTTCAATCACCCACGTGGGTATATGCTCCTAAAACCCAATGATGAGATGGGAGAGGCAGAACTTGCAGCCCATCATGCGTATAAAAAACTAGAACCAAGTTCTATTTTAGCACCTGGCTACGCAGACGATCGTGAGTTTGGATGACATGATTGATGTGTAAATTTTATTTTGCAACACTCGCACACGTAATGCGATCGGTGTGGTCAGCATGTTACCCAGAGATTATAACATGTATTGACTCAGGGGAGTGAATGCTTATGTAAATGAGATATTTCTGTATTTAATTAACACATTTTCACTTTGTAATTATTGGGTATTGTGTGTAGATTGGAATTTTGAATTCAATCTGTAACACAACAAAATGTAAAATAAGTCAAGGGACATGAATAAGTCACTGTACGTGCCATTCAATCATCGTGTTGTCAGGACAAGCTACACTCCCTGCAGTCTGGACCTGGACCCTACATATCTCTCTTCCCTTGGAGACATTTCTCATCCCATGACTCGCCAATCTGTTTAAATTTTGTCATTGTACTCTTCCTGAACAGACAGACAGCGAGTGTGGATAGTTGTTCAAAGCATTCCATCTTGATGCATGACAAGCGCATTACGAAACATTAGTGCACACATACATTTCGAACGTGCTCTTAAAAGGGTGGCACCTGCCACGGCCATTGTGCAGTTCTTTGCGCAGTCTGGAGGCCTCTTCCTTGTTCCTGTAGCCACAGCCATGGAGAAAGTGCTTACACATTGCAAAAACTTTTTTTTTACTCATCTAAAACCTTATCCCATGAACACTCTCAGTGCTGAGGAACTGTTGCGGTATTGAGTCCACCTTAATACTGGCCAATCCTATACACTCTTCACCCACAATATTCAGTGCTTGCTTGATAAAAACCTGTGACAAACCTGGAACTTCCTTCAAATACTTTGGTATTTTTCTGGGTGAATTACCTTGAAGACATACCAATTCTTTCCAAATGACCTCTTTGTAACCAAGACTTTGTTCCAGAAATAGTTGTAAGAGTGACCTTAAATCAAAGAATAATTGCTGCGACTCGTCATGCATTATGCAATACATTTGCAATCATACACTTTGTATGTGCAACATAAAATGGCTTTATCAGTTACTTCACTGTCAAGAAAAAACACTAAATGTATAAATGATCTAGCCTACAAATTGTCACCATGATCAACTAAAGATATTTTTAAATGCATTCTACAATGTGAGCCTAGGACTTGTGCAACATTTGTCTACCTACTGTATATGATAAGTCTGAAGTTTGCAATGATTAATACTGGGATTAATAACAAACAATCAAACAAACTCTAGCTATATGGCCTATTGCAGTGACAAAAGTTAGCTGTAGATAGCTATGTTGTTCCAAGGTAGAGCACTTTAATGATGTGGTGATCACTTTCGTTGTTATCACAGCCGATGATGCACCAAAAAATGGTGCTTGTAGCGATTGAATTCCTATATCTGGCGGCTGATCATCTGTCTCAGGGTCCATGAATAGGCTTAGTCTCGACAGACCCTGCTTTCTTCAACAAACACTCATTTGGTACTTCTGGGGGTCGAGACAGCCGGCAATATATTTTTGTTCTAACTCTAGAATTTGCTCTATTACAAACAGGACAGACAATTCTTTCAACGTCATTGGCACTTCTTTTAAATTTGAGTAGAAGATTGGGACAGGACCACACCCTGCTTTTGAAAACCTATCACTCAGTGTGGCAGGTCCCGTTAGCTCTTCTAAAGCCAATGTGTAGTCCGATTGCAATAAAGACGATTTACCTTGTAAAAGGTTGTTTGTTCCTGTTACAGCCATACACAAACACGGCACACATCAACATATTTTTATTTTCAAGTAGTGGTGGCAGCATCATGTTATGGTTATGCTTGTCAACGGCAGGGATGGGGGAGATTGTTAGGATAAAAATAAATATTAAAGGAGCAAAGCCTGCCTCAGTCTTCAGAAAAACTAACCCTGGGATAGTATATAGTATTTTTCAGCAAGACAATTACACAAATGTTAATGCCAAGGACACACCAGAATAGCTCTCCAAGAGGTGATGAGTGTTCCTAAGTGGTCTATTCTCAGTCCTCAGTCAAATTTGCTTGAAAATCAGAGACATGGTTTGCGTATTGCTGTCCATCAATGATTCCCAACCAAATGTAAAATGAGCTTGAACAATTTTGACAAACAATGGATAATACCTTCCTAATATTTAGTTGCACCCCCTTTTACCCTCAGAACAGCCTCAATTTGTCAGTGCATGGACTCTACAAGGTGTAGAATATGTTCCGCATGAATGCTGGCCCATGTAGAGTCCAATGCTTACCACAGTTGTCAAGTTGGCTGGATGTCCTTTGGGTGGTGGACTATTCCTGATACACATAGGAAACTGTTGAGCATGAAAAAAACATGGTGTGCCTGACACCTACTTCCATACCCTGTTCAAAGGCACTTAAATATTTTGTCTTGCCCATTCACACTCTGAATGGCACACTTACACAATCCATGTATCAATTGACTCAAAGCTTAAAAATCCTTCTTTAAACCTGTCTCCTCCAGTTCACCTACACTGATTTAAGTGGATTTAACAGGTGACATCAATTAAGGATCATAGCTTTCACCTGGATTTACCTGGTCAGTCTGTCTGTCATGGAGCAGGTGTTCCTAATGTTTTGTACACTCAGTGGACGTTGCCCTAAGAGTTGAAAATGAAAATGATTCCCAGCTGTAATGGCTGCCAAAGGTGCTTCCACCAAGTATTAACTCTGGGGTGTGAAGACTTATCCAAGTATGATTACCCCCTCAAAATGTTTTTCTTCAATAACTTTCTTTTACTTTGAAAAAGTTGAGTAGGTTATGTAGATCTGTAGGGGGAAAAAATCTAATTTAATCCCTTTTTAGATTTAATTTTAAGGCAGCACCAAGGTAATCATTAAACACTCTTTAATAAACATGTAGGGAATATGGTTTAATTTGGGACATAGGTTTCCTTGCTAGACAAGTGTGGTTTAAAGCCTATCACATCTAGTGGCAGTGCAGTGTTTTATGCAATCCATCTTTTATTTTATGACACTATTGACAAAAAAAACCATTCTGAATTCAAAGGGGATAACCAATGACACATTTTTATTCCCTCCTGTTACTGTTTGTTTGTTTAGATGACCGGCTTATTGTTGCTACAGTTGATGTCGGAGTATGGAAGTATGCTTGAGGTCAAAGTCCATTTGGAAGACCCATTTGCGACCAAGCTTTTATCTTCCTGACTGATGTCTTGGGATGTTGCTTCAATATATCCACATACCTTTCCCTCCTCATGCTGCCATCTATTTTGTGATGGTAAAACAAGTCCTATATCGACATAACCTGAAAGGCTGCTCAGCAAGGAAGAAGCCACTGCTCCAAAATCACCATAAAAAAGCTTGCATATGGGGACAAAGAACGTACTTTCTGGAGAAATGTCCTCTGGTCTGATGAAACAAAAATGTAACTGTTTGGCCATAATGAACATCATTATGTTTGCAGGAAAAAGGGGGAGGCTTGCAAGCCAAAGAACACCATCCCAACCGTGAAGCACAGGGGTGGCAGCATCATGTTGTGGGGGTGCCTTGCTGCTAGAGGGACTGGTGCACTTCACAAAATAGATGATATTATGAGGCAGGAAAATTATGTGCATATATTGAAGCAACATCTCAAGACATCAGTCAGGAAGTTAAAGCTTGGTCGCAAATGGGTCTCCCAAATGGACAATGATCCCAAGCATACTTCCAAAGTTGTGGCAAATGGCTTAAGGACAACAAAGTCAAGATATTGGAGTGGCCATCACAAAGCCCTGACCTCAATCCCATATAAAATGTGGGCAGAACTGAAAAAGCGTGCGAGCAAGGAGGCCTACAAACCTGACTCAGTTATGCGAGCTCTGTCAAGAGGAATGGGCCACAATTCACCCAACTTATTGTGAGAAGCTTGTGGAAGGCTACCAGAAATGTTTAACCCAAGTTAAACAAATTATAGGCAATGCTACCAAATACTAATTGAATGTATGTAAACTTCTGCCCCACTGGGAATGTGATGAAATAAATAAAAGCTGAAATAAATCCTCACTCAGCTGAAATAAATTTCATTCTTAAAATAAAGTGGTGATCCTAACTGACCTAAGACAGGGAATGTTTACTAGGATCAAATGTCAGTGAAAAACTGAGTTTAAATGCATTTGGCCAAGGTGTATGTACATTTTTGACTTCAACTGTAGATATTTTGGACCGGTTTCCTCCAGCATCTTCACAAGGTCATTTGCTGTTGTTCTGGGATTGTTTTATACTTTTCGCACCAAAGTACGTTAATCTCCAGGAGACAGAATGCGTCTCCTTCCTGCGTGGTATGACAGCTGCGTGGTCCCATGGTGTTTTTACTTGTTCATCTGTACAAACAATAGTACACGTGATACCTTCAGGTGTTTGGAAATGGCTCCCAAGGATGAACCAGACCCAATGATGAGGTCTTGGCTGATTTCTTTTGATTTTCCCATGATATCAAGCAAAGAGGCACTGAATTTGAAGGTATGCATTGAAATACAGCCACAGGTACACCTCCAATTGACTCAAATGATGTCAATTTGCTTTAGAAGCTTCTAAAGCAATGACATCATCTGGAATTTTCCAAGCTGTTTTAAGGCACAGTCAACCTAGTGTATGTAAACCTCTGACCCACTGGAATTGTGATAGTGAATTATAAGTGAAATAATCTCTGTAAAAAAATGACTTGTCATGCACAAAGTCCTAACTGACTTGCCAAAACTATAGTTTGTTAGCAAGAAATTTGAGGAGTGGTTAAAAACAAGTTTTAATGACTCCAACCTAAGTGTATGTAAACTTCCGACTTCAACTGCATGTTCCCTCTACCAAGTATTTTCAGCTCTTATTCTCTGAAAGCAAAAAATAAGTCACAATTGTCCCTTCTTTTGTTTATTACACCCCAACAGTCTTATTCCCTGTCTGTCGCCTGCAGATCCAGTCGCGGTGGAGAGGAATGTTAGTACGACGCAGCCTGGGCCCCTGTAAGAAAAGCAAGTAGCCCAAGTCCAATAAAGGAAAGAAAAAGTTACGTTTTCAGGCTTCAGGTGCTCCAGTGAAAGTAAACTCCAAAAAAGTATTGATCCCAATACAGACATGTTACTTTTCAGTGTTGAATTCCTGACAATCGAAGTCGACACTTGGCCTGTAGTTAAATATATATTCAATGAGAACTGCTGTTTTTCTTTGATCTATAAAGATCTATAAAGTTCTTTGAGTATAAAGTTGGCATGGCTATTTTGAATACGACTACCACCAAGGTCCTCGCAGTCCAACAAGGTCCTCACAGTCTACAAGGGCAAGAATGGTAATAAAGAAGCACAATCAGGAGACTGAAATGGAAAACTTTTATTAATGCACTTTAATGATAAAGACAAATATTAATTCCAGAAAATAATTACGTTTTCGGGGACAATTTCAGCAAACTGTAAAAATGTAAAGACCATGTTACGGTCATTAAAAAGTTCCTCTCTGTATGTGGGAAGTAGTACATACTTGTAAACAAATGGAATGCATCTATTTTACTGTACAAATGTCACAGGGTCCAGACCCAGCAGTAGGGTCACATGATTTCTGCTGGAGAAAGTCCAAGTCAGGCAGGGGGGAAAAACACTAAAATATCTATACAAAACATTTATACACCTTTAACTTCCCTTTTCACAACTCAGTCTATCCAAAAGAAAGTTCATGGTAAAAACATACCAATTATATATTTTTCCCTTCAGAAGCTATGTCGGCAGAATCCCAGCCTACATCGATGCACATCCTTACAGTAAAAGCTATGTAGGCTGCCTACATAGAGATATTACCATTTTAACTTGATTTTCAATAAACTACGAGTTCTGAAAAGGGAGGGTGGGAATCTGCCAACAAGAGCCAATTCAATCAGTTGTCCTCGGGTCAGCCCTGACCAGTATTATTGTCAGCTCTGTGGCTAGCACTCCCTCATCCCCCTCCCTGGGAACGAGAGGTTGTGTCTGCCTCAGAACTAAGAGTCAGTCCGTTAACCTGTCTTTCTGTAGGTAACACTGCAGCTGAAAATCTTTTGCAATGGATAACAAAAATTAACATTTCTTATTGGACAAAAACAGGTAGTCCCTGTTTTTTTATCTTCTGTTTGGCACCTAATGAACAGACCAACTTAGCAACGTATGCAGCAAGAGCCACACTTGTGTCCATAAAAAAATGATTGAACCATACACTAAAAACAACTTGATCATGAGAATCGGAAGGGTGTCTTGAACACTGTCAATAGCAAAATCTATAGACCGCTTTTAATCTCATGCAAATTTAGCAACATGTAGTGATGAAAGATGAGTTCCGTGCATGATGCAGACAGTGTCCTATTCACTACTACTTGTCTATGGTCTCAACTCTCCATGTTGAACTCAACTGTGAAGGTGATGAGGTGGTTTGTAAAAAATACAAAAATAAAACAGACTTTTCTTTTCTACAAAGTTAGTGTATGTTTAGCCCCAGACCCTGGCCAGCCCCAGACCCTGGCCAGCCCCAACCACTCATCACTAGAGTGGACAATAATAAGTAAGAACCGTTACTTCAGGATAGAAACACGGAGACGAATGCAAAGGTGCAGGCTATGATGTCATGCTGTCAGTCAACCTGCCCATACATAGGCCCTTGATAAGAGACTTGATTGAGCTGCACTCAAGGAAGAACTTGCCTGTAAACGCTGGTCTAGGATCAGCTTGAACCAATCCCACTAAAAAACACAAACCTTTTAAGAGGCTTGTTTTCTTATAGAACTTTTTATTTGACTTGCCCTGGCACAGCACTTAGGGACAGTGTCTACCTACACCCTGGGGTGCGGTGTCCAATTAATGTAGCTACACGAGACTGCAACTCCTTGTGGCAAAACACATAAATTGAAGCTTTATATACGAGTGATTCTACAGAAGTGGTGCAAATTGCAGTCCCACCCCCCCAAAAACTATATATATATATATATATTTTTTTTAAATTTACTTAATGATATGTTGTATTTCAATCCAAGGCAATAACAAATATAGTTCAATTCATATAGTACAAAGTCATTTTTTATACACCTATTTCTATTGAGTTGGCTGTCCTACACCGATTCCTAAACGTCATGTTTGAAAATAAAGCATTTAAGTAGTTTTTATTATTTCAATAGAACATCTTGAATGGTTCTATTATTACATTGAAAGATACTGATCTCATTTGTACTAAACATCTTTCTATAAAAAATGCTGTCCCACCTTTTGATGTCACTACCGAAACACACACATTAAAAGACAATAGAATTAATGTACCTTAAGCCACAACCCTACAAGTATCACCAGGTGATGGGATTGCACCCTTCTCCAGCATGGCCATATGGCAAGTAGTCCATCTGCAGATATTTTGGAGAAAATGAGTGAGCAAGTTGGTAAATCATCTATTTTGAATTAGTGTCATTAATTACATGTTTGGTGGGATGTACATCTGTCCATATGAAAGAGAGCTATGGGGATTCTTTGAAGTCCGAAACAGTCACAACCAAAACAATTGACACCATATAAACTCAGCAAAAAAAGAAACATTCTCTCACTGTCAACTGTGTTTATTTTCAGCTAACTTACCACGTGTAAATATTTGTATGAACATAACACGATTCAACAACAGACTTAAACTGAACAAGTTCCACAGACATTTGACTAACAGAAATGGAATGATGTGTCAAAGAACAAAGGGGGGGAGGGGGGGTCAAAAGTAACAGTCAGTATTTGGTGTGGCCAAAAGCTGCATTAAGTACTGCAGTGCATCTCCTCCTCATGGACTGCACCAGATTTGCCAGTTCTTGCTGTGAGATGCTACCCCACTTTTCCACCAAGGGACCTGCAACTTCCCGGACATTTCTGGGGGGGAATGGCCCTAGCCCTCACCCTCCGATCCAACAGGTCCCAGACGTGCTCAATGGGATTGAGATCCGGACTCTTCGCTGGCCATGGCAGAACACTGACATTCCGGTCTAGCAGGAAATCACGCACAGAAAGAGCAGTAATGGTTGGTGGCATTGCCATGCTGGAGGGTCATGTCAGGATGAGCCTGCAGGAAGGGTACCACATGAGGGAGGAGGATGTCTTCCCTGTAACGCACAGCTTTGTGATTGCCTGCAATGACAAGCTCAGTCCGATGATGCTGTGACACACCGCCACAGACCATGACGGACCCTCCACCTCCAAATTGATCCCGCTCCAGAGTACAGGCCTCGGTGTTACGCTCATTCCTTTGACGATAAACACATATCTGACCATCACCCCTGGTGAGCCAAAACCGTGACTCGTCAGTGAAGAGCACCCTTTGCCAGTCCTGTCTTTTCCAGCGACAGTGGGTTTGTGCCCATAGGCTACATTGTTGCCAGGGATGTCTGGTGAGGATCTGCCTTACAACTGGCCAACAAGCCCTCAGTCCAGCCTCTCTCAGCCTATTGCGGACAGTCTGAGTACTGATGGAAGGATTGTGCATTCCTGGTGTAACTCGGGCAGCTGTTGTTGCCATCCTGTACCTGTCCCGCAGGTGTGATGTTCGGATGTACCGATCCTGTGCAGGTGTTGTTACACGTGGTCTGCCTCTGCGAGGACGTTCAGCTGTCCATCCTGTCTCCCTGTAGAGCTGTCTTAGGCTTCTCACTGTACGGACATTGCAATTTATTGCCCTGGCCACATCTGCAGTCCTCATGCCTCCTTGCAGCATGCCTCAGGCACGTTCACGCAGATGAGCAGGGACCTTGGGCATCTTTCTTTGTCTTTTTCAGAGTCAGCAGAAAAGCCTCTTTAGTATCCTAAGTTTCTGTGATCTTAATTGCCTACCGTCTGTAAGCTGTTAGTGTCTTAACGACTGTTCCACAGGTGCATGTTCATTAATTGTTTATGGTTCATTGAACAAGCATGGGAACCAGTGTTTAAACCCTTTACAAGGAAGATCTGTGAAGCTATTTGGATTTTTACAAATTATCTTTGAAAGACAGGGTCCTGAAAAAGGGATGTTTATATAGAGGTCTCGTTTTTGTATCTATGCCATTATGGCGTCTGACAGCATGGGCAGTGCCATTGAGGCTATCTCCATTTTAAAGTTGCATGCGGCATGCTCTGCGACTGAGCTACAAGAGGACCACCATGTGGGTAGGGGACAAGTCCACACTTTATGAAAAAGTGTAGAGTATTGAGATACATATCCAGCAGGGCGATCCAACCATCCAAGACCCCAAACATTAGCATCGATTTAGCCAAAACATAAACGTCTATAATGTACTATGCTCTACTGCAGGGGTTCCCAAACTTTTCACTCAGGCCCCCTTCCAGCATTGGGTAACATCTGTGGCACAAGAACATTACTGACAAACTGTTCACACCCCTCTTGTTGGCTGAGAGAACATTTTTGCCATTTTAAATCCTATTTCCTGCAAATCAATAGTCTAAAAAACATTGCAAAAATATTTTAGCTGACATGGGCTAGTTGATCTGGACATTTCTGACATAGACAGCTCTCTAAAGTCTGCAATGACAAGAGAAACTGCTTTTGCACTATCCACTTTCAAAATGGCACCTTGTGCAATACACTACTACGACTTTAAGGGGTAAGTTGAAAGCCAGACTGAGCCCCCCCCCCCCCATAAAACACTCAAGACCACAAATTTGGTCTTTATTTGTCATCGTCTCAACTCACTGGGTCTGGATCTTGGGACCAATGTCCTGGTATAAATATCGGTCTTGGCTCCTTGATATTACTTTCGTCTTTGGTTTTCAATTTGAAGAAGACAATGCTGTCTGATCATTGGCTGAACTCCAACCCATAGCAATACACACCCAGTTCACTACTTTTAAATGGTTGAAGCCCTCAATAGCAATGTCTATACTAAAACAAATTATATCCATCTGAGTCCTCTATTGACACTGAAACAGGTTATTTTGTTAATTTGGTATGCAAATCATTTCTCAAATGAATGTGTAATAAGGTTAATCAAAATTATCACTACTGTGCTGGTTCTCCCTTTTACACTGTGTTCCAGAAATGACATCTAGTGTTAAGGTAAAGATTTCAAATATGCAATACAAAGTGTGAGTAGTGTGTGTGTATGTATATATATCTCCCTGACACATGCTGGAAGACGTGTGCAGAAAGTTTGGGGGGAAATAGGATACAAATTTGCATTTTTTTCCAACCCCCAATTTGCACCACTTCTGTATAATGACCCATATACACTGTGTACAAAACATCAGGAACACCTCTTTCCATGACAGACTGATCAGGTGAAAGCTATGATCCCTTATTGATGTCTCTTGTTAAATCCACTTCAATCAGTGTAAATGAAGGAAGGAGACAGGTTAAATAAGGATTTTTAAACCTTGAGACAATTGAGACATGGATTGTGTATGTGTGGCTTTCAGAGGGTGAATGGGCAAGACAAAATATTTAAGTGCCTTTGAACTGAGTATGGTAGTAGATGCCAGGCGCACCGATTTGAGTGTCAAGAACTGCAACGCTGCTGGGTTTTTCATGCTCAACAGTTTCCCGTGTTTATCAATAATGGTTCAATACCCAAAGGACATCCAGCTAACTTGACAACTGTGAGAAGCATTTGAGTCAACATGGGCCAGCATCCCTCAGCCCCAACAAATTGAGGCTGATCTGAGGGTAAAAGGGGGTGCAACTCAATATTAGGATAGTGTTTCTAATGTTTTGTTCACTCAGTATATATTTGTACACAACATTGTGAGAAAGAATAAAACAGAGATTCCCAGAGCTCCCACTCTCTTTCTACTCCAGCATCGCTTTTGAATCAGCTAGCTTGTGATTTGACCACATAATAGAAAATGGAGAAGACGGGTTCATTTCATAACAGCCATTGTAAGTGTTGGCAGCATCAACGTGACTGTTGCTCACATGACTGTGTTACTTAGACAACCGACAAGTTCCTAGTCTCCGAACCCTTCCCCCTACCTGACCCCGCTGACCTTCAAGGATCTGACATGTGACAGTAAAATGAATATGAGAAATGAGATGCAATAATAATAGTAATGGTGTAAAATAAAACAATCCCTGGTGAACATCAGTAAAAGGAGGATGGAGAGAAAAGTGAGAGAAAACAACTGACTAATATTAGAAAATAAAATAACCCTCTTCCTTGCCGTCCAACTGACCATTTGTCTGGAACAATCTCGGTTGTCTGTCTCTCTTTAGAGGCTGCAAGTCATAAGCAGTCTGTGTGGGGACACTGGGGGAAAGACAGTCAACCCTTTCTTTTACCTACTTGTGTTCCCTCTCTCTCTCTCCATTGGGGAAGACCTGTCTGGGAAGGCTGGGGTGCCCCTGTATGGCTGAGGAGGCTGGGGGAAAATGGGGTAGCATTTTTTAGGGTGTCTTCTCTTCACACCCTTGTGCCAGGGGTGGTCGAGAGGGAAAGTCATGTAACATACCCTCGGAGAGGGAGAGAGTGGGTCCTGTGTCTGTCCATCCATGAGAGTGAATGTCGACGAATGTCCGCTGCACTAAATGGCCAGAGGGGTAGTAATGGTCGTGGCGGGGGAAGTTGTGTGTTTGGACGGGGCCAGCTTCAGGAGCGCACACACCGTCCCGGCCACCTGGGGGAGCCCTCTCTCCTCCAGGATGTGGAGGGGCAGGCACAGCTGGGTCTGAGGCCAGACGAAGAGCACATGCACACACATACATAAAAACACACACACACACACAGAAACACACACGCAAGGCAAAAGGAGGATGGAAAACAGGAGAGGGGAGAACAAAAATGGATATGTCAATGGATGGGTAAATAATAATATCAAAAACCACCACCAAAAGATAACAGAAATCATCATCAACAAAAATGTAAAAACATCAAACGCAACATAATGGAAAAGGTGAATGGGATCCAAAGGCATGACCTTGAGGAGAGCATGGAAAAGGAGCAGAGGTGTGATTAGGGACTGGTGCACTGAGATACCCCCTGAACAACATATATATAGGAGCAAATACAAGTGTGAGTGAGTGAGAGAAAATGTGGTAACACAATCTAAAGTAGCGCAGAGAGAAGACAGACTGCAGAGAGAAAGGAAGTAACACCAAATATTTGGTTGATTTTATTGTGAAAGGAGGAGCTCTGGGAAAGAGTTGAAAGGTCAACAACAGTAGAGATCGGCACGTGGGTACACATCCTCTAACCAAACAGACCACTGACACAGAGAACATACACACCGCTCTTGAGAGCCAAAGGAGACATTACTCCTTGTCATTCAGCATAGAACAACAACAAACTACACACGCAGCCTGCGCCCCGATGGCACCCTATTCCCTATTGAGCGCACTACTTTTAACCAGGGGGCCCATAGGGTTCAGATCAAAAGTAGTACACTCTAAGGAATAGGGTTCCATTTGGAACAAACCCAGAATCACTTGCTCGCTCTTTCTCAGAATATGTGCTTTGTCTATAGAACAGTATAAGAGCACTCATTGCAATATGCAGTGCCTTCAGAAACTATTCACACCCCTTGACTTTCCACATTTTGTTGTGTT
Organism: Oncorhynchus kisutch; assembly: GCF_002021735.2. Lineage (NCBI taxonomy): Eukaryota > Metazoa > Chordata > Actinopteri > Salmoniformes > Salmonidae > Oncorhynchus > Oncorhynchus kisutch. Next base: position 47,018,165 of record NC_034188.2, on the reverse strand, counting down.
ACAGCCTGAATTTAAAACTGATTACACACAACACCCCATGTCAAAATTAGATTTTTTACAAAATAAAAGTCTGAAATATCTTTAACCCCTTTGTTAATTGTAAGCCTAAAATAAGTTCAGGAGTAAAAATGTCCTTAACAAGTCACATATTAAGTTGCATGAACTCACTGTGTATAATAATAGTGTTGATAATGATTTTTAAATGACTACTTCATCTCTGTACCCCACACACACAGAATTATCTGTCCCTCAGTTGAGCAGTGAATTTCAAACACATATTCAACCACAAAGACCAGGGAGATTTTCCAATGCCTCGCAAAGAAGGGCGCCTATTGGTAGAAGGGTAAAATAAAACAAAGCAGATATTACATATCCCCTTGAACATGGTGAAGCTATTAATTACACTTTGGATTGTGCATCAATTCACCCAGTCATTACAAAGATACAGGTGACCTTCCTAACACACAACACCCCAGGAAGGAAGGAAACCGCTCTGGGATTTCACCATGACCCTAATGGTGACTTTAAAACAGTTTAATAATGGCTGTGATAGGACAAAACTGAGGATGGATCAACATTGTAGTTTCTCCACAATACTAAGCTAATTGACAGTGAAAAGGAAGCCTGTACAGAAAAATATTCCAGAACATGCATCCTGTTTGCAACAAGGCACTAAAGTAATACTGCATAAAAAATTACAAATCAATACACAATTTGTCCTGAATACATTACTCTGTAATGCATTCATTACTCTGTGCCACTCCACATATTTTCAAGCATAGTGGTGGCTGCATCATGTTATGGGTATGCTTGTAATAATTAAGGACTGGGGAGTTTTCAGGATAAAAAATAAATGGAATGGAGCTAAGCACAGGTGAAAACTTGGGAGACAAATTCACCTTTCAACAGGACAATAACCTAAAACAAAAGGCCAAATCTACACTTTAGTTGCTTACAAGGAAGAAAGTGAATGTTCCTGAGTGGCATAGTTGTAGTTCTGACCTAAATCTGCTTGAAAATCTATGGCAAAACCTGAAAATGGATGTCTACGAATGATCAACATCCAATTTCACAGAGCTCACATCTGTAATCGCTGCCAAAGGGGATTCTAACAAGCATTGGACTTATGTATTGAATACTTAACTAATCAAGATTAGGGTTTGATTTTTCATAATTCCCCCCCCACTTTGTCAGAGTATTTTCTGTAGATCGTAGACAAAAAAATGACAATTAAATCCATTTTAATCCCACTTTGTAAAACAGCAAAATTTGTAAAAAGTCACAGGGTGTGAATACTTTCTGAAGGCAGTCCAGTCATATCCTGACACTGATCGTGGTGTAATGGTTAAAGACGAACTGAAACATTTTATTAAGTCAAATGTGGTAAAGAAGCAAGTTCCTACCCTTAAAGTAGCTGAAAAAAACATTAGAAAATTGGCTCATTGACTAATGCGTGCCGCCATAAATGACATCTCTTGAATGGTTCATCTGACAGGCAGCCCAGATTACAATGTATGTTAGTAGCTTTATTGAGAATGTTTTCATTTCCAAGCTGCAGGATTAGTTCTCTCTATCTTTCACCCCAGCTGCCAAACCCTGAATCAGATTACCAACCCACCCATGCTAGATTATGGAGACATCATTTATAGATCGGCAGGTAAGGGTGCTCTCGAGCGGCTAGATGTTCTTTACCATTCGGCCATCAGATTCGCCACCAATGCTCCTTACAGGACACATCACTGCACTCTATACTCCTCTGTAATCTGGTCATCTCTGTATACCCTTCGCAAGACCCTCTGGTTTATGCTTATTTATAAAACCCTCTTAGGCCTTACTCCCCCCTATCTGAGATATCTACTGCAGCCCTCATCCTCCACATACAACACCCGTGCTTGCCAGTCACATTCTGATAAAGGTCCCTAAAGCACACACATCCCTGGGTGGCTCCTCTTTTCAGTTCGCTGTAGCTAGCAACTGGAACGAGCTGCAACAAACACTCAAACTGGACAGTTATCTCTACATTCAAAGACTCCCACCATTGACACTCTTACTGACACTTGTGGTTGCTTTGAGTGGTGTATTGCTGTTGGTGTTGCTACCATGGTGGTGAATGTTGTCATGATGTGTTGCTAATATGTTGTATTGTCATGTGTTGCTGCCATGTGCAGTTGTCTTAGGTCTCTCTTTATGTAGTGTTTTTGTCCTACAAATAAATACAAAACAAATATACTGTGCAAGGTGGGATATCATAGCTAGCTAGCAAGTCCAAAACCATGGCAAGCTCAGCTATCATTGATGGGTCAGTTAGCTACAGTAGCTCGTGATGTTATCAGCTTGCTTCAGTGCAGAATTTGACTATGGATGATTCATTTCACTATGGATACTGGCAGGATCATTTGGTAAATCTCACAACTAGCTGCAATTGATTTAATAGGAGTGGATATCTAACAACCTACATGTCTGCAGCTAACATTAGCTTGCATTAACTGAATAGCTAGCCCCTCTAAGGTTTGGCACATCTTAAGTCCCACACTGTAAGCTCGAAAAGCTATTGCCAGTTTTGTACAACGCGACTCAGACCAGAACATACCGGACCTATTTTTCTCTCCATATCCCCGGATTTCAACCGCAAGCTCTGGACATTTACACCTGGATCTCGCAGCTAGCTAGCTGCTATCCATGTGACTATTGGCTTACGTCGATCCCGGAGCAAACATCAATTATTCCGGAGCTAGCCAGCTGAAGACTTCCATCAGTCACTCCTGGGCTACAATCACCGATCCGGACCCGTTTTACTGCCGATGCGGAGGCCCACCAGGCCTTCACGACTGGACTACAGACGTTATCTGCCCGAGGGAGTTATCCAACTGGCCTCTCCATCGCGACGCTACCTGAACGCCCATCTGGTAAGTTGGTGGTTGAAGATATCCCTCTAGTGGTGTGGGGGCTGTGCTTTGGCAAAGTGGGTGGGGTTATATCCTTCCTGTTTGGCCCTGTCCGGGGGTGTCCTCGGATGGGGCCACAGTGTCTCCTGACCCCTCCTGTCTCAGCCTCCAGTATTTATGCTGCAGTAGTTTATGTGTCGGGGGGCTGGGGTCAGTTTGTTATATCTGGAGTACTTCTCCTGTCCTATTCGGTGTCCTGTGTGAATCTAAGTGTGCGTTCTCTAATTCTCTCCTTCTCTCTTTCTTTCTCTCTCTCGGAGGACCTGAGCCCTAGGACCATGCCCCAGGACTACCTGACATGATGACTCCTTGCTGTCCCCAGTCCACCTGGCCATGCTGCTGTTCCAGTTTCAACTGGCCTGAGCCCTAGGACCATGCCCCAGGACTACCTGACATGATGACTCCTTGCTGTCCCCAGTCTACCTGGCCATGCTGCTGCTCCAGTTTCAACTTCCACCTGACTGTGCTGCTGCTCTAGTTTCAACTGTTCTGCCTTATTATTATTCGACCATGCTGGTCATTTATGAACATTGAACATCTTGGCCATGTTCCGTTATAATCTCCACCCGGCACAGCCAGAAGAGGACTGGCCACCCCACATAGCCTGGTTCCTCTCTAGGTTTCTTCCTAGGTATTGGCCTTTCTAGGGAGTTTTTCCTAGCCACCGTGCTTCTACACCTGCATTGCTTGCTGTTTGGGGTTTTAGGCTGGGTTTCTGTACAGCACTTTGAGATATCAGCTGATGTACGAAGGGCTATATAAATAAATTTGATTTGATTTGATTTGATCTGCGGCCCACTAATCGTTAGCTGTCTTATCGGCTGCTATCTGAATAGGTCTATCGGACAATTTTTCTTGGGTCACCATAACTATATCTATTTTGCCAATTGGATTGATCCCCTCTACCACACGGAACCCCACTAATCTACCGACGGAAATGCACGAGGTGGCTAAAAACAGACCTCCATTCTCTGCCAGCCTGCTATTGATGGCCCGGCGAGCTGTCTGAATCGCCGTGACCCCAACCAACCTCACTACTCACCAGACCCTTATGATCACTCGACTAAGCATGCCTCTCCTTAATGTCAATAAGCCTTGTCCATTGCTGTTCTGGTTAGTGTTTATTGGATTATTTCACTGTAGAGCCTCTAGCCCTGCTCACTATACCTTATCCAACCTTTCAGTTCCACCACCCACACATGCGATGACATCACCTGGTTTCAATGATGTTTCTAGAGACAATATCTCTCTCATCATCACTCAATACCTAGGTTTACCTCAACTGTATTCACATCCTACCATATCTTTGTCTGTACATTATACCTTGAAGCTATTTTATCGCCCCCAGAAACCTCCCTTTACTCTCTGTTCCAGACGTTCTAGACGACCAATTCTCATAGCTTTTAGCCGTACCCCTATCCTACTCCTCCTCTGTTGATGTTGAGGTGAATCGAAGCCCTGCAGTGCCTAGCTCCACTCCTATTCCCCAGGCGCTCTCTTTTGATGACTTCTGTAACCGTAATAGCCTTGGTTGTATGCATGTTAACATTAGAAGCCACTAGGAAGCCATTAGGAAGACCACCAAAAATTCTGAAATCTTCATCCCTAACTACAACATTTTCAGACAAGATAGAACTGCCAAAGGGGGAGGTGTTGCGATCTACTGCAAAGATAGCCTGCATAGCTTTGTCCTACTATCCAGGTCTGTACCCAAACAATTTGAACTTCTACTTTTAAAAATCCACCTCTCTAAAAACAAGTCTCTCACCGTTGCCGCCTGCTATAGACCACCCTCTACCCCCAGCTGTGCTCTGGACACCAAATGTGAACTGATTGACCCCCATCTATCTTCAGAGCTCGTGCTGCTAGGCGACCTAAACTGGAACATGCTTAACACCCCAGCCATCCTACAACCTAAGCTTGATGCCCTCAATCTCACACAAATTATCAATGAACCTACCAGGTACCTCCCCAAAACCTTAAACACGGGCACCCTCATAGATATCATCCTAACCAACTTCCCCTCTAAATACACCTCTGCTGTCTTCAACCAAGATCTCAGCGATCACTGCCTCATTGCCTGCATCCGTAATGGGTCAGTGGTCAAACGACCGCCACTCATCACTGTCAAACGCTCCCTGAAACACTTCAGCGAGCAAGCCTTTCAAATCGACCCGGTCGGGTATCCTGGAAGGATATTGATTTCACCCCGTCAGTAGAGGATTCCTGGTTATTAAAAAAAAAGCCTTCCTCACCATCTTAAATAAGCATGCCACATTCAAGAAATTTAGAACCAGGAACAGATATAGCCCTTGGTTCTCCCCAGACCTGACTGCCCTTAACCAACACAAAAACATCCTATGGCATTCTGCATTAGCATTGAACAGCCCCCGTGATATGCAACTTTTTAGGGAGGCTAGAAACCAATATCCACAGGCAGTTAGAAAAGCCAAGGCTAGCTTTTTCAAGCAGAAATTTGCTTCCTGCAACACAAACTCAAAGTTCTGGGACACTGTAAAGTGCATGGAGAATAAGAACAACTCCTCCCAGCTGCCCACTGCACTGAAGATAGGAAACACTGTCACCACCGATAAAACCACTATAATTGAGAATTTCAATACGCATTTACAGTGGGGCAAAAAAGTATTTAGTCAGCCACCAATTGTGCAAGTTCTCCCACTTAAAAAGAGGAGAGAGACTTGTAATTTTACCATAGGTACTCTTCAACTATGACAGACAAAATGAGAAAAAAAATCCAGAAAATCACATTGTAGAATTTTTTATGAATTTATTTGCAAATTATGGTGGTAAATAAGTATTTGGTCACCTACAAACAAGCAAGATTTCTGGCTCTCACAGACCTGTAACTTCTTCTTTAAGAGGCTTTTTGGTAAAACTCAACTCGTCGTGTTTGGAGGACAAAGAATGCTGAGTTGCATCCAAAGAACACCATACCTACTGTGAAGCATGGGGGTGGAAACATCATGCTTTGGGGCTATTTTTCTGCAAAGGGACCAGGAAGACTGATCCGTGTAAAGGAAGGAATGAATGGGGCCATGTATCGTGAGATTTTGAGTGAAAACCTCCTTCCATCAGCAAGGGCATTGAAGATGAAACGTGGCTGGGTCTTTCAGCATGACAATGATCCCAAACACACCGCCCGGGCAACGAAGGAGTGGCTTCGTAAGAAGCATTTCAAGGTCCTGGAGTGGCCTAGCCAGTCTCCAGATCTCAAACCCATAGAAAATCTTTGGAGGGAGTTGAAAGTCTGTGTTGCCCAGCAACAGCCCCAAAACATCACTGCTCTAGAGGAGATCTGCATGGAGGAATGGGCCAAAATACCAGCAACAGTGTGTGAAAACCTTGTGAAGACTTACAGAAAACGTTAGACCTCTGTCATTGCCAACATAGGGTATAAAACAAAGTATTGAGATAAACTTTTGTTATTGACCAAATACTTATTTTCCACCATAATTTGCAAATAAATTAATTAAAAACAATGTGATTTTCTCTCATTTTGTCTGTCATAGTTGAAGTGTACCTATGATGAAAATTACAGGCCTCTCTCATCTTTTTAAGTGGGAGAACTTGCACAATTGGTGGCTGACTAAATACTTTTTTTGCCCCACTGTATCTACGGCTGACCATGCTTTCCAGCTGGCTACCCCTACCCCAGTCAACAGAACTGCACCCCCCACAGCAACTCGCTCAAGCCTTCCCCATTTCTCCTTCTCCCAAATCCAGTCAGCTGATGTTCTGAAAGAGCGGCAAAATCTGGACCCCTACAAATCAGCCGGGCTAGACAATCTGGACCCTTCCTTTCTAAAATGATCTGCCAAAATTGTTGCCACGCCTATTACTAGCCTGTTCAACCTCTCTTTCATGTCATCTGAGATTCCCAAAGATTGGAAAGCAGCTGCAGTCATCCCCCTCTTCAAAGGGGGGGACACTCTTGACCCAAACTGCTTCAGACCTATATCTATCCTACCCTGCCTTTCTAAGGTCTTCGAAAGCCAAGTCAACAAACAGATTACCGACCATTTCAAATCCCACCATATCTTCTCCGCTATGCAATCTGGTTTCAGAGCTGGTCATGGGTGCACCTCAGCCATGCTCAAGGCCCTAAACAATATCTTAACCGCCATCGATAAGAAACAATACTGTGCAGCCATATTCATTGACCTGGCCAAGGCTTTCGACTCAATCACCACATCCTCATCGGCAGACTCGATAGACTTGGTATCACAAATGATTGCATCGCCTGGTTCACCAACTACTTCTCTGATAGAGAGTTCAGTGTGTCAAATCGTAGGGCCTTTTGTCCGGGCCTCTGGCAGTCTCTATGGGGGTGCCACAGGGTTCAATTCTTGGACCGACCCTCTTCTCTGTATACATCAATGAAGTCGCTCTTGCTGCGGGTGAGTCTCTGATCCACCTCTACGCAGACGACACCATTCTGTATACCTCTGACCCTTCTTTGGACACTGTGTTAACAACCCTCCAGGCGAGCTTCAATGCCATACAACTCTCCTTCCATGGCCTCCAATTGCTCTTAAATAAAAGTAAAACTAAATGCATGCTCTTCAACCGATCGCTGCCCGCCCGTCCAACATCACTACTCTGGACGGTTCTGACTTATAATATGTGGACAACTACAAATACCTAGGTGTCTGGTTAGACTGTACTCTCCTTCCAGACTCACATCAAACATCTCCAATCCAAAGTTAAATCTAGAATTGGCTCCCTATTTCGCAACAAAGCATCCTTCACTCATGCTGCCAAACATACCCTTGTAAAACTGACCATCCTACCAATCCTCAAATTCGGCGATGTCATTTACAAAATAGCCTCCAATACCCTACTCAACAAATTGAATGTAGTCTGTCACAGTGCCATCCGTTTTGTCACCAAAGCCCCATATACTACCCATCACTGCGACTTGTACGCTCCCGTTGGCTGGTCCTCGCTTCATACTCGTCGCCAAACCCACTGGCTCCAGGTCATCTACAAGACCCTGCTTGGTAAAGTCCCCCCTTTTCTCAGCTCGCTGGTCACCATAGCAGCACCCACCTGAAACACGCGTTCCAGCAGGTATATCTCTCCGACTTGCCAAGTTAAATAAAGATTTTTTTTTTTTAAAGAAGCTTGTGCTAGGCACTCTACGAATCTATCATATTATGTTTGAAAAGTATTTTCAGAACATCACCTTCAACAAGGCTACATACCTTGTAAAATGTAGGGTGATTTGAGCATTTCAGTTCCTCTTTAAAGGTTAGGATTGGGAAGGTGTAGCTGATCCTAGATCTGTATCTAGCGGAAACATTTCCCCGGAGCCACAAAATGAGCATTATGACAGAGGGGGGCTGGATCACAGACAGTCAAGGAAATAAAAAGGGGTCCTGTCGGAAACTTGATTGTGCGTCAGCAAAGACTCAAAGGCTAACATGACCCTCACCGACCTGCTCTCTTGACCTGCTCTCTTGATTAGGCTAAAACTTCAGACTGACTTTGTAGCTTAGGCTATGCTGTGCTAGAGTCAAGAGAGAAGAGAAGTGCTCGGCATTGATTAGTCAGATTTCTCGTGGTTGGTTCTTCTCAGGGACAGGAGGAGGGAGGAAGCAGCACGTAGGCTACATTGGACAAGCACTCTGACTTGATTGATGTTATTAGTGCAATGGAAATGGCTTCGGGTGGGAATGTTCCATCTAAAACACACACGTTGGCAGGCGGACAAACTTAAGGCACAGACGGAGGTTCAGTAGGTAGGTACAGTAGCGGACAGTTCAGTAACAACACAGCCACCTCCAGGGTCTCGCTGTCTCTCTCAAATGGGGGAAGTGCCAGTACTCGACAGAAGGGTAACGACGGAGCATTGAAGGTCCACCTTGCCACGCTTTGAGGAGACGCAAGTAACCTTCCCCAACAAACAACTGGAACAACAAAAGATAAAACCTACTATATGGTATTTGGCATATGGAGTTGTGCCCGTTTCAGTGGATGGGAAACCAGGCAGTGGCGAGCGCTCCTCTTTGTTAAGGCAGAGTGGGACAGAGAGGGAGTGGTCCACTCATTCTTGTGTTTTTCCCTTGTTGAGTTCTGCTGACTGCTGTGTCTGAATAGATAATGCTGCAGTGATGGAAAACATCGCAATTTGAAATGAGAAGCACAGAGGAGTGCGAGTGGTGTGTGTTTGAGATAGTGTGTGTGCACAAGTGGTAGAGAGTCCGTTTGTTGTGGGACGGGGAATGTGAGGAAGGGATTGTGTTGTCCAGACACAGTTCAGAGGTGGGGCACCAGGTGGCAGTACAGGGCACACAGTACAGACATGATGGACAGATAGAAGAGGGCGAAGCCTGCCAGCTGGGCCGGAGGAGAAGGCATTAGGAGGGGGGGAGGAGCCATGGAGAGCAGGACCCCCAGCGTCCCGTAAACACAGCCTCCCCGGCCATGCAGAACCTCCTCCACTGTGCACAGCCTCTCCTGTCCCACGGGAGGTGAAGTGGGGGAAGAGAATGGTGGAGGAAGGGGTTAGGTGGGGTGGGGGGGGCAAAGGATAAGATCAAACAGATAGGGGAGTTTTGTGTTTGGATGGAAGATGCATTTGAGAGGGAAGCGGAGGAACGGAAAGAGAGAGAGAGAAAGTCACTGTTATTAAGCGGTTTACAAAAGCTATGCAGGTTGCCCGTTTGTCAATTGAGTTAGCTGGAGTCAACTGATAAACAGCAGGGACAGAGAAGTAGGCTAAACTGTTGTTGATACAAAAAGCAGAGTAGTAGAGGGAGTCTGTCTCCCTACTATGAACAAAACATCTTATGATAGAAGAGAAAAACCTACACTGTCTAAAAATAGCCTTCAGGTATTTCATTCATTTTTTGAGGTCACTGCCTGCTGCTAGCAAATTAAAATCTGAAGAACAGTCAGTCAGTAAAGGTTCTCTTGGATCATATACTTTTTCTAACCCATCACAAACACACAGACGTTTTAGCATGAAGACTAGTGAGTTGAGTATGCCAGTCATTTATTCAACTAATGTGAAGGTCTTACCTGTGGAACCCCGATCCTGCGACACGCCTCCAGAAAGTTCTCCACGTTCCGCCGACATTTGGCCATCGTCAGTTTGGGCTTGATGGACAGAGACAGAAAGGGGACAATGGTAAGCACAATGACAGCGGTTGTGTCCCAAATGGCACCCTATTCCCTGTCAAGTGCACTACTTTTGACCAGGGCCTATAGGGCTATGTCACAGCATATAGGGAATAGGGTTCCATTTGGGATGTAAGCAGTGTCTGATCATAACCCAAATGCAAAAAGTGTAGTGTTCCTGACAGAAAGACACACTGACAAAATGTATTCTAAAACTGATATCTCACCAATGCACACATGGTTGGCACGCACAGCACACGCACAAAGTGCGCAAACACTCACCACAGCAGGGGAGGGCACATGGATGCTGGGTACGGATCGTGGCCGCACGTGATTTGCCAGATGGCAGAGGACGACCCCGTCGGTCAGTGCTGCTCCCAGGTCGCTTGGCAAGGACACTTTCAGACGCGACTCTATGTTCTACAAAATAGAGCAGGACACAATTACAGGGGGATCAGCCCATGTCGGGACTGGAGTTTTTCCTGATCTTGTGATCTGACCTGGGCTCATGAAGAATCTGAGAGTAGGAGTGCCGATCTAGGATCAGGTCCCGTGTTCATATAATTGTACTCATTACGATCTGAAAGGAAAGACTGATTCTGGTTCAGCACTTCTACTCTGAAATGCTTTATGAATACGGGCCAAGGAACTCAGTAGAAACTCCAGGCCCTAATGGCTTGTTCAAAAGGGGGGGGAGAATCTGTTCACCTTCCGCAGTTGCTCCACCAGAGCAGCCTCCTCTCCCATGGGGCCTTGAGCCTGGGTAGGGGTCACATCTTCAGGCTCTGGCCTGGGGGCGGCACCATCACCTGGCGAGGAAGGCAGAACCAGACAGGCTCAAACATACACACACAAGATCAAAAGCTGGTGAAAGCAGAATGGCTGCTAATCAGTCATCCTGAAGACGAGGAAAGTCCAGCTCTACGGATACAAGTGCATGACCAGACGGCTGGCAAACAATCCAGAAGGCAAACTACAGCAGATAGAACTACAGCAACAGAAGGAACTTGAAGTAATAGAGAGTCGGAACAAAACCAACAGAAAACTGAGCTACGAAACTATAAGCCACAGATGCATGTTAGTCACTGAACCAAACAGACAAAACTCTGACCTATAGACAGACAGAAATCAAAGTCATAGATGGGATCACAAAACCAACAGAGCAGACCAGCATACATAAGTCAAAACAAAAGCAGACAATATCCCCTCCCCTATTTAAAACATAGAAATCTTTCCATACGCAAAATGATCTAATACTACTACCCCCCCTCCCCGACCCCCAAATAAATTCTAAGGGTGTGAAGCATCTATTTTGTTTGACTATCCACAGTATCGCTCAGTGACTGTGCAGGATCCCATCCAGACGTGTCTATCAGCCCAGCTAGTTACCAGAGCAATGTCACATGACACTAAATTGCGACATGCGCATTGCACACTTAAGAGGTACCAACACTCTCTTCTGAAAGCTCCCCAGGCCATGCAGCCAAGATCCAGAGGTTGTGATCCAGTGACATACCTCTCCTCTGCTCTTCCTTCTGGCTGAGGCGAAACAAGAAGCTGTCCGGCCGCTGGGCGGGTCCACAGCAGGAGGGTGGAGTAACAGGGCCGGGGTAAGAAGGTGATTGGAGGGCTGCAAGCAGAACAGGAAGTGAGCAGGTGGGAGAGTGGTAGAGTGAATATGGCGTGTTATAAAACCCTTTCAGATCCACAGGAACGTCTAGGAAGTTGTAGTCAATTTGGGATACAGAAAATGAGTAAGGAGAAGGGAAGGGTGTGTTGGAAGCTGCTCTCGTTCACAGCCATTTACACTCTGGTTTCCCTGGAAGCCAATGGGACTAGCTGCACCTAGCAGTGAAGGGCAGCAGGAATAGTGTGACTGGTGTCTTACCTGTGGGAGACAGGGAGGAGCAGCGATCCTCGCCCTGCTGGGTGGCCAGTCGAGTCCCGGCAGAGAGCAAACAGAGGGAGAGAGGGTTCATTTCATCCCACTTTCAACTGGAGTCAGGAGTGAAACTCCGGCATTCATGCACATACAGTTCTCTCAACAATACTCAGGTATATATCACGCCTCTGTCAGCACCAGAGATGTAATGAGGGAGAGTAAAGGCCCGCAAATATCACGAGAGCACCTTTTGACACCAACATTAGCGCTGTTAGCATTAGCATTAATCTTTTACTGTTTGGTGATAACAAACCTATCTTTTACCACTACATCAAAGATGGGCAACTGTTACAGAGAAGAGGGTGGACTGTGGGCATAGAGCCATGGAGCAGACTCTCTGGCTGCAGGTAGGTAGTGGCCCCTTAGGATCAGCTTATTTTATAGACACCTAGTGCTTTCCTAATAGGTGCTCAACGCGTTTCCATTATGCAGGGGAAACTCACCTCATCCACAGCCAAAGTATAGCTCACACCTGGGTGGTGCCACAGCAGGCACTTTGCACAGGGGAGCGCACCACACATGCACGAGCCAAACTCTAACCATCACTAAACTGGCCCTGGACCAGTGTTTAACAGCATGCTCCAAAATCCAAAGCATAAGGAAATAAAGAGAGAGAGAGACAGAAAAGGGAGGTTGCTCTGAAAAGACGACGTGCAAGGTTGCAGTACCTGCAGTAGACAAGTTGGGGCAATATCGGCAGGATAGGAGAGACACCCATCTATGGACATCCCAGACACAGTAAGAGACTGGGTGGAGGTGGTTGGAGAGAAAGAGTGCAGGAGGACAAAAATAAAAGGAGAAATAAGGAGAGAGACGAGGGAAGGAATGGCAACAGGTGGATTGAGGGATTTAAAAATAAAATAAAATGACAATTGAGGAGAAAGAGTAACAAGGAAGTGTGAAGGAAAATAAAAAGAGACGTGGAATAATGGAGAGATTTATAAGCAGAGAGAGATAGAAAATGGAGTACTGTTCTGTTAATTGAGTGAAGCACAGTGCACACACAGCATGCTGCAGATACAGGCCACAAAACAACAACTGTGTGCATGTATGTGTGTGGGATGTTATGTTTGCAGACAGCCCGTATATCATTTTATATTTCAGTAATTTAGCAGATGCTCGTATCTAGAGCGAATTAAAGGAGCAATTTGGGTTAAGTGCCTATGACTTGGTTGGTTTGTTTGTTTGTATGTATTGCTGTGCTCCAACAATGTGCGACTGTGTGTATGCTGTGTACACATAGTTGCTCCCTAAATGTGCATGTGAAACAAGTCAAATGTGTATATGTGTAGGACTGTAACCAAAGGTGTGTTTCACCTGCTTGTGAGTGCCAGGCTTCCTCTTTATGGTGTTGGTGTCAGTGTCTATCTCAAACACCATGCGAGGCTGGTACTCGCTCTAACAGTGAACCAGCCGGAGAAGGGAGAGAGAGAGAGAGAGAGAGACAGAAAATAAACACATACAGAAAGAGGGGAATCAGAAGAGAAAGAAGTGGAGGAGGAGAAGAGGGGTTAAGCCAGGACAGGTGTAAGCTACAATGCACCAGGAAAAAGGGACTATTTGTTATGACCTACGGGCGTTGGTAAAATGTAGTGCACTATATAGGGAATAAGGTGCCATTTGGGACACAACTCCTGTCTCTGGAACAGGTTAGTGAAAAAGTCAGAAAGCAAGGGGACAGGCAAGGATTCCAACAGCCAGCTGAAATCCAGAACCAAGCAGCAGGTCATCTCATAACTAAACTAACAGCGTTTTCACACGACCGTGCTGACCCAAACCATACCATGCTGGTGAAGATATTTCAATTTTCCTTCCATGCACCCGATTAGGTATCTGATGCCAGCCCCCTTTTAAAGGGACATTATACAAAAAAAAATGTATTTTGTTCATTAGTCTACTGTTGACAGTCACAAATTGTGTATGTCAACAGTTTAACATTTGAAGACGAAAGACTGTAATGAAAGTGCTCTGACTACTTGAAGTTTTTGTTGTAAAATAAACAAGTCACGCCAAACCAGGCTGTAAATAAGCCATGTGTAACAAAAGCAGGCTGATACTTGGGTTACACTGTACTGTGCTAAGAGAAAAGTGAGCCAGAGGGGTAGAGTTTGGGTCGGAGGAACGTTACTGTGAAAAAGTTATAATACCCAGGGTTGTGTTCATTAGGGCACTTGACACAACATAAAAATGTGAGTTTTATCCTAGTCCTACATGGAAGTTCTATCCGCTTTTTTCCATTTGGTGCGTAACGAACACGACCCAGTTAATGATGTCAAACGCCACTTCTTTTACAGTGGCAGTGAATGGCGGAACGCATCGCTCACTGACCAACAGATTGTTAGATGCAATCAGAAAAACCAGATTTCCACACAGGCATATGACGAAACACAGGTAACTGCCAAAATAAAGGAAACTCCAAATGAAAGCGTCTTAGTAGGGCGTTAGGGCACAATGAGCTGCCAGAACAGCTTCGATGCAACTTCGCATAGATTCTACAAGTGTCTACAACTCTATTGGAGGGATGAGTCAGCATTTTTCTAATGAGAAATTCCATCATTTGGTGTTGGAAAAAGCTGTCTTAGGTGCCGCTACAGAATCTCCCATAAGTGATCAATTGGGTTGAGATCTGGTGACTGAGATAAACACCCTGTATGCTCCTTTGAGACCCCTCTTTCAAAGTCATCAAGATCTCATCTAACCATGGTAGCCAAAATAATGGGCAACTGGGCATGTTTATACATGACCCTAAGCATGATGGGATGTTAATTGCTTAATTAACTCAGGAACCACGTGTGTGGAGGCACCTCATTTACTCACGTTTCCTTTTTTTGAGCAGTTACCTGAAAGTCCATAGATTCATTCTCGTGTGAATGTGTTTAGCTATATAACCAAACAGTAGACAAGAGTGTTAGACATGGAGGGGGAGGACTATGAAAGGTTATTGGGTGTTGACAGGTGGGTAGATGGTGGATAGAGAGCAGGTGAGACACAGGTCGTGTTCCCATTTCCTACTGTTTTCCTAATGTGGGCACTTGTTTACTCCGCCACAAGGGTTTAGAAGCATAAAGATACATTTTTGTTAAAAAATATATATATATAAAAATTCCCCCAGAACAGCTTTAGATTGGTGTAAGCATGCCATGGGCTACAATATTTCTTTCCCCAGTTGCTCCCTTTTAAAACAGTGTTATTCGTAGTCGGGGTCGAAACCCTTTGTGTGGCTGACCGGAAACTGCAGATGGGGTCGCCAAGTATTATTTCTAAATTAACATGACAGATTATTGTATGGAATGATACGTTTTGAAAAGATACCTCGAAAAATAAATGTATTTATTGGTTTATTTTCATTTTGATAAGAGATGAAAATGCAATGAATTTAAGGTCATTTGTTGATGTAAAAATCTAAATTGACCACTGTTCTAAAATTTGTGGAGAGAGAGTGAAGTAGTGCACACTTGTTGGCTTAGGGAAGAAGAGAAGGGGAGCACAGCAACGGGGCCTTACCATGAAGAGGGCCGAGTCGTCCGTGTGGGTGGAACGCCTGGAGGGGTACGCGTTCTGGCAGGGAGGAGTGGAAGAGGGGGAATGAGGACAAGAACACACAGGGAAGACAGGAGGTGAGGATGGAGAGGGGGTGAGGGGGAGATCGCTAGGATATATAGCCAGGGCTCTATACTAACACTTTCCCCTGGTGGCACAAACATTTTTAGTTGGTGCCACCAGCACATGATGTGGTGGCACCCCCCCAAAATAATTGTGCAGCGTCCCACAACAGAATACATTTGAGTCAGCATCTTAAGTCATTATAAAGTCATTTACAATGCTTTATTAATTAGTGTCAGACTACAGAGATGGCATTCAATAAATAAGTTACTACATCTAACATGTCCAAGCAGGAATGCATGATAAAAAAATACGGGGATATACAACCCTAAACCAGTGATGGTCAGGAATTTTGGGTTGACAGTTAAGCTACTTTTGTTATATTTTACTGTCACTATAGGGCTCCAGAATTCAGATGTTTTTTTGTCTTGACGTGCTCTAATATTATTGGGTGTCAAACGTATATGCATTGGTTGAAGCTCAATGTTACATACCATCATATCTAAACCAATATGACACCAATGTCGATGAAAATGAGCAAATTAACTTGTTTGGCGGTACACAACACACTCCACGCCTCTGGTCATGATTTGTCCGGCCGTTGGCGGGAACCACTATACCGGATCTTTGACCGTTAGCATTAGGGTCGTCAGACAATTTTTTTCAAAAACATAGCTCAAATTCTAGACGTCGGATTCATACGAGTCCACAGCGTCCATAAAATGAGCATCAGACTTGCCACCTTTCAGATTGAATAGGTTTGTAGGTGCAACCGTTAATGAAACGTATAAGGTATCCAGTGGCGACCCGTCATTCAGGGCATGTGGGGCTGATTTGCTTGTTTTTTTGGCATTAATACCTGCCACATCAGTTTTCAAACTATTTCAAATAAAAAATAAAAACAAACATTCATTGAGTTCATAAAGCCCCATACAAATTAGTCTCATTTTGGTTTTCTTGAGTAAGGCAGCTCCAAAATGCAGGTGTTTCAGCCTAGCTCAGGGCTTTCTGTGGTGGTGGGGCAGGCCAGCAGAAAATACAGAGCGTAGACTCAGTTTTCTACCACTCATGGGACAGTACAAGTCTAAAGTTAGAGCTAGAAAATGTATATTAGAAGTGTCCATCCAAGGTCATTGGCCACAGAAATTACGTCAAATCACGTTATTTGTACAGTAGCTTTGATTGGACTGATCATGTCAACATCTTACTTTCAAAGTCTTAGCTAGCAGTCATCATCATAAATCAAGTCGACAATCTACTGGCAAATCCTTTTTAATCCTTGTCATATGAAGAGAAATAATGAATAACGAAAACATATCGGTACTCATCGGCTATTGGACATTAATATTATACAACACGTTGAAAATCGCAAATTTAACAATGAGTGGTTTGGAAGGAATCAGCGGCTAACTGCAAGCAGTGCAAAGCAATCAGTAACATTAGCCTGCTATTCAATGGAGTGGCTGTGTGTGTCTTCCCCAACCCCCCCCCTCCCCCAACTCTTAATTTCACCTAACGTTACTGTTCTGACTAAGCGGTGCAGAGTAGCCTATAACCTGTTTTAGAGAGATGTCATAATCTAATATTGTAAGAGGTTTCATTATGCGCTGATATCCCACCTTTCTGCATTCGGTCACTTAACATTTCAAATGTGCTGAACACAGTTATATTGACTACGTCCGTCATCGCTCACTCATTAACCTTCACAGGATTGGTGGGTCCCCCTCTGGACGGTTGAGCTAATGTAGGGTACTGCGATTAGCACGAGGTTGTAAGTAACAAGAAAATTCCAGGACATAGACATATCTGATATGGGCAGAAAGCTTCAATTCTTGTTAACTTGTTGAGTGTAGGGGGCAGTATTTTCGTGATTGGCTGAAAAACGTACCCAATTGAAACTGCCTATTTCTCAGGCCCAGAAACTAGAATATGCATATAATTGTCAGATTAGGATAGAAAACACTCAAGTTTCCAAAACTGTCAAAATATTGTCTGTGAGTATAACAGAACTGATATTGCAGGTGAAAACCCGAGGAAAATCCAATAAGGAAGTGCTATTTTTCCTGAAAGCTCTCTGTTCCATTGCATGCCTTCCCTCCATTTAAAGGGATAGCAACCAGATTCCTTTTCCTATGGCTTCCTCAAGGTGTGAACAGTCTTCAGACATAGTTTCAGGCTTTTATTCTGAAAAATGAGTGAGAACGACACATCGCATCAGTGGATGTCTGGGTGCCAGCAGAGTTTTGCATGAGCAACAGCTTGGAGCAGACATTTTCTCTCTCTCTCCTATTGAAAAAGCTACGGTCCGGTTGAAATATTATTGATTATTTATTATAAAAACAACCTGAGGATTGATTATAAAAAAACGTATGACATGTTTCTATGAACTTTACGGATACTATTTGGAATTTTCGTCTGCCCTGTTGTGACCGCTCGAGCCTGTGGATTACTCAACAAAATGTGCCAACCAAATGGAGGTATTTTGGATATAAAAATAATCTTTATGGAACAAAAGGAACATTTATTGTGTTACTGGGTGTCTCGTGAGTTCCAACATCCGAAGATCATCAAAGGTAAGTGATTTAATCTATTGCTTTTCGGACTTTCGTGACCAATCTACTTGGCTGCTAGCTGTTTGTAATATTTTGTCTACTGAGAGAGATGTCCTTACATAAACGCTTGGTATGCTTTAGCCGAAAAGCTTTATTGAAATCTGACACGCCAGGTGGATTACCAACAAGCTAAGCTATGTTTTGCTATATTGCACTTGTGATTTCATGAAAATTTTATATTTTTAGTCATCTAATTTGAATTTGGCCCACTGCAATTCAGCGGATGTTGATGAAAATGATCCCGGTAACGGGATGGGTGCATCAAGAAGTTAATCTAACGCCACTGTCCAATTTACAGTAGCTATTACAGTGAAATAATACCATGCTATTGTTTGAGGAGAGTGCACAGTTATGAACGTGAAAAGTTATTAATAAACCAATTAGGCACAATTGGGCAGTCTTGATACAACCTTTTGAACAGAAATGCAATGGTTGATTGGATCAGTCTAAAACTGCACATACACTGATGCCATCTAGTGGCCAAAATCTAAATTGTGCCAGGGCTGGAATAATACATTGTGGCCCTTCTCTTGCATTTCAAAGATAGCACAAAAAATATAAAAAGCATGTTTGTTTCTTTATATCATCTTTTACCAGATCTAATGTGTTATATTTGGGGCGTGGGTAGCTAGTGGTTAGCGCATTGGACTAGTAACCGGATGGTTGCAAGATTGAATCCCAGAGCTGACAAGGTAAAAATCTGTTCTTCTGCTCTTGAACAAGGCAGTTAACCCACTGTTCCTAGACCTTCAATGTAAATAACAATGTGTTCTTAACTGACTTGCCTAGTTAAATAAAAAGGTTCAGTAAAAAAAATATTATCCTACAGTCATTTCACATTTCCACAAACTTCAAATTGTCTCCTTTCAAATAATATCAAGAACATGCATATCCTTGCTTCACACCTGAGCGACAGGCAGTTACATTTGGGTATGTCATTTTAGGTGAAAATTTAAGAAGAAAAAGGGTCCGATCCTTCAGAGGTTAACTCGACTGGATCTGTGTCCACGTAAAATCATGCACGTCTTTTCATTCTCAATTGCTTTCATTCAGTAGGCCATTGCAAAACAATTCAGTGGGTCATGTGTAGAAAAGGTGACAGTTGTCCCTCCCAGCTGTCCCTAACAATGTCATTGTATTATCCTCAATTTCTCAACTGTAGGCTAGCTAACAACTAACGTCAGATGGATATACAGAACTTCTTCAAGAGAGGCAGTGCCAGAACCTCTGCTGAAGGCCAATCCGGTGAGAAATTAAGATTTGACCAGTTCACACAAACAAATTAAGACTAAGATTAATCACCTATTAAGCCTCGAGTTATTGTAAATATGAGTTTAATAACAATACATGTAAAAACACAGCAGACACGAATGAGGGAAAGAAGCTGGTGGCTGACAGGGCTGAGGGAGCATGTCTGATGAAGGTTAGTGAGAATTTTTTTTTAGGCTTTAAGTTAAATGTGTACAGCATGTCTTACTTTTGTTAGGAATAAATAAATTATGTTCATGATAACTTAAAGGGTCATGCAGAAAGAGAGAATTCTCTGCAAGGCGGAGATCAACATGCGAGCTGTATACGTGAGAGAGAGCAAGCATGCCCAGAGAGAGAGGGACAACAAACAGATCCAGACAGGGAGGGAGGGACAACAAACAGATCCAGACAGGGAGGGAGGGACAACAAACAGATCCAGACAGGGAGGGAGGGACAACAAACAGATCCAGACAGGGAGGGAGGGACAACAAACAGATCCAGACAGGGAGGGAGGGACAACAAACAGATCCAGACAGGGAGGGAGGGACAACAAACAGATCCAGACAGGGAGGGAGAGACAACAAACAGATGCAGACAGGGAGGGAGAGACAACAAACAGATGCAGACAGGGCGGGAGAGACAACAAACAGATGCAGACAGGGAGGGAGGGACAACAAACAGATGCAGACAGGGAGGGAGGGACAACAAACAGATCCAGACAGGGAGGGAGGGACAACAAACAGATCCAGACAGGGAGGGAGGGACAACAAACAGATCCAGAGAGAGAGGGACAACAAACAGATCCAGAGAGAGAGGGACAACAAACAGATCCAGAC
Organism: Oncorhynchus kisutch; assembly: GCF_002021735.2. Taxonomy (NCBI): domain Eukaryota; kingdom Metazoa; phylum Chordata; class Actinopteri; order Salmoniformes; family Salmonidae; genus Oncorhynchus; species Oncorhynchus kisutch. The sequence goes on along the minus strand of NC_034188.2, from coordinate 46,997,833 downwards.
AGAGACAACAAACAGATCCAGACAGAGAGACAACAAACAGATCCAGACAGAGAGAGACAACAAACAGATCCAGACAGAGAGAGCGAGACAACAAACAGATCCAGACAGAGAGAGCGAGACAACAAACAGATCCAGACAGAGAGAGCGAGACAACAAACAGATCCAGACAGAGAGAGCGAGACAACAAACAGATCCAGACAGAGAGAGCGAGACAACAAACAGATCCAGACAGAGAGAGCGAGACAACAAACAGATCCAGACAGAGAGAGCGAGACAACAAACAGATCCAGACAGAGAGAGGGAGGGACAACAAACAGATCCAGACAGAGAGAGGGAGGGACAACAAACAGATCCAGACAGGGAGGGAGGGACAACAAACAGATCCAGACAGGGAGGGAGGGACAACAAACAGATCCAGACAGGGAGGGAGGACAACAAACAAATCCAGATAGGGAGGGAGGGACAACAAACAGATCCAGACAGGGAGGGAGGGACAACAAACAGATCCAGACAGGGAGGGAGGGACAACAAACAGATCCAGACAGGGAGGGAGGGACAACAAACAGATCCAGACAGGGAGGGAGGGACAACAAACAGATCCAGACAGGGAGGGAGGGACAACAAACAGATCCAGACAGGGAGGGAGGGACAACAAACAGATCCAGACAGGGAGGGAGGGACAACAAACAGATCCAGACAGGGAGGGAGGGACAACAAACAGATCCAGACAGGGAGGGAGGGAGGGACAACAAACAGATCCAGAGAGGGAGGGACAACAAACAGATCCAGAGAGAGAGGGACAACAAACAGATCCAGACAGAGAGAGAGACAACAAACAGATCCAGACAGAGCGAGACAACAAACAGATCCAGACAGAGAGCGAGACAACAAACAGATCCAGACAGAGAGAGCGAGACAACAAACAGATCCAGACAGAGAGAGCGAGACAACAAACAGATCCAGACAGAGAGAGAGAGACAACAAACAGATCCAGACAGAGGGAGAGAGACAACAAACAGATCCAGACAGAGAGAGAGAGACAACAAACAGATCCAGACAGAGAGAGAGACAACAAACAGATCCAGACACAGAGAGAGAGAAAACAAACAGATCCAGACAGGGAGGGAGGGACAACAAACAGATCCAGACAGGGAGGGAGGGACAACAAACAGATCCAGACAGGGAGGGAGGGACAACAAACAGATCCAGACAGGGAGGGAGGGACAACAAACAGATCCAGACAGGGAGGGAGGGACAACAAACAGATCCAGACAGGGAGGGAGGGACAACAAACAGATCCAGACAGAGAGAGACAACAAACAGATCCAGACAGAGAGAGACAACAAACAGATCCAGACAGAGAGAGACAACAAACAGATCCAGACAGAGAGAGACAACAAACAGATCCAGACAGAGAGAGAGAGAGACAACAAACAGATCCAGACAGAGAGAGAGAGAGACAACAAATAGATCCAGACAGAGAGAGAGAGAGACAACAAACAGATCCAGAGAGAGAGGGACAACAAACAGATCCAGACAGAGAGAGACAACAAACAGATCCAGACAGAGAGAGAGACAACAAACAGATCCAGACAGAGAGAGAGAGACAACGAACAGATCCAGACAGAGAGAGAGACAACAAACAGATCCAGACAGAGAGAGAGAGACAACAAACAGATCCAGACAGAGAGAGAGACAACAAACAGATCCAGACAGGGAGGGAGGGACAACAAACAGATCCAGACAGGGAGGGAGGGACAACAAACAGATCCAGACAGGGAGGGAGGGACAACAAACAGATCCAGACAGGGAGGGAGGGACAACAAACAGATCCAGACAGAGAGAGACAACAAACAGATCCAGACAGAGAGAGACAACAAACAGATCCAGACAGAGAGAGACAACAAACAGATCCAGACAGAGAGAGAGAGAGACAACAAACAGATCCAGACAGAGAGAGAGAGAGACAACAAATAGATCCAGACAGAGAGAGAGAGAGACAACAAACAGATCCAGAGAGAGAGGGACAACAAACAGATCCAGACAGAGAGAGACAACAAACAGATCCAGACAGAGAGAGAGACAACAAACAGATCCAGACAGAGAGAGAGACAACAAACAGATCCAGACAGAGAGAGAGAGACAACGAACAGATCCAGACAGAGAGAGAGAGACAACAAACAGATCCAGACAGAGAGAGAGAGACAACAAACAGATCCAGACAGAGAGAGAGACAACAAACAGATCCAGACAGGGAGGGAGGGACAACAAACAGATCCAGACAGGGAGGGAGGGACAACAAACAGATCCAGACAGGGAGGGAGGGACAACAAACAGATCCAGACAGGGAGGGAGGGACAACAAACAGATCCATAGAAAGAAAGAAATGAAGCCGCTGCAGCAACTCCTTCCAGAAATGAGTGATTTAGGGGATATAGACACTGGGCCCAGACAAGTGAAGCTGAATAGCTACCCACACTAAGGTTTTGGTACACAGAAAATGGCATTTCAGCACTGCTGGTTTGAGAAATACAACTGGGTAGAGTACTCTGTTCGTGGAAATGGAAAAAACATTCCATTTGATTATTCTGTCAGTAATGGCTGCAAAAATTGGAAAAAGCTTTGTTTATCTTCTGGTAAACATGAAATGGCACAAACACAGAGACAGTGTTGTGGCCTGGCAAAGCTACCAGGCAACTAGCAGTCATGGTTCTAGTGATAGTCATATTGCAGAGAGAAGGGAGTATCTGAGGAGAATTGTTGCAGTCACCTCAATGTTAGGAAGACAGGGACTCTCTGTGCCAATGATGAATCTAGTGAAAGCACAAATAGAGGGAACTTTATTGAATGTATGGAGCTTTTGAAGGAGTTTAACCCTTTCCTGCAAAGGTACAATACTCCATCAAACGCGACATCTCTCGCTCCAGAATCTCAGACATGATCGAATGCTGTGCTCAAGAGATTACGGACAACATGGTCTATGATGTCAAAGTCTGGAATGTATACCATTATGGCGGATGAGGCCAGGGATGGGCAGTCTGAACAGTTGGCCCTGTGTGTTCGGTATGTAACAGAGGGGACAGTTAAGGAGCATTTACTAGCACTAACAGAAATCAAGTCATTTGATGCCCAACCGATAGCAAATGAGTTGCAATAGCAACTCCAAATGAGAGGGGTATAGCAGGCCTAAAGTGCGTTGCAAAGACCTATGAATTTTGAGCAACAATTAACAAAAGGGTTTCACTTAAATAAATCTTTTTTTCTAGTGGTATAATATGACCTGCATGTCTCTATCTCAAAATAACATTCAAAAAGTATTTTGGCTAGAATGCCCAGACCCCCTAAAAGAAGCTAAGCCCCCCTATCCATGAATATCTAGTGATGTCCCTGGTTGTAAGTAACATCCAACTTTCCAGGACATAGACATGTTTTTTGGGGCAGAAAGCTTAAATTATTGTTAATCTGCACTGTCCAATTTACAGTAGCTATCACAGTGAAAAAATACCATTCTGTTGTTTGAGGAAAGTGCACAACAACAAACCCTTTATCACGGCAACTGGTTTGATACGTTGACCTCTGAAGGAATATAATTTACTTGCATTCAGTAATCTTGTCATCCTGAGGGTCCCAGAGATTTTTTCTGTTTGTCAAAATCAATTTTTATATTCAAATGTAAGAACTGGGTTGTGAAGTTTGTATCCCTGCTGTTTGTGTTAAGTTAGCTGTTGTTCATTTTGTTACCTGTCCGGTCATGTCAAAAATGCCGTTGCTGCCTCATTAGTATGCCTCAGGTACACTCCAATAAATATTTGGCACTGAATTGCAAATTGTTGGGTGTATTGGTGTACAACGTTTATAAAACGAAAAATGTGAGTCTTTAGAAAATATGAACATGTACATTTTGTACAATTCATTTTTTGTTCATGTAGAGTTTGCTCAAAACGTGATGAGGAGAGGCAAATATACTTGTGTATGGGAGTCCAGATGGCAGCATTAAAGTTTGCCTTGCATTTGTATCCATTCTATGCAGTCATTAAAAGACAACCGGCAGAATTGTGTCCTTCCCTTCTACCTACACCTCACCAGAACACAACGCAGAAAGGTTGCGGTCCAGAACCGGCTACAAACACACACGATACCCCATAAGGACAAAACTAAAACCGTTTAGAAATGTTTGCAAATTTATAATAAATACAAAGAATATTACATTCACATAAGTATTCAGACCCTTTACTCAGTACTTTGTTGAAGCACCTTTGGCAGCGATTACAGCCTCGAGTCTTCTTGGGTATGTTGCTACAAACTTGGCACACCTGTATTTGGGGAGTTTCTTGCATTCTTAGCTGCAAAGCTATTTTCAGGTCTCTCCAGAGATGTTAGATTGGGTTCAAGTCCGGGCTCTGGCTGAGCCACTCAATGACATTCACAGACTTGTGCAAAAGCCACTCCTGCGTTGTCTTGGCTGTCTGCTTAGGATCATTGTCCTGTTGGAAGGTGAACCTTTGCCCTAGTCTGAGGTCCTGTGTGCTCTGGAGTAGGTTTTCATCATGGGTCTCTCTCTGTACTTTGCTCCGTTCATCTTTCCCCTTGATCCTGACTGGTCTCCCAGTCCCTGCCGCTGAAAAACATCCCCACAGCATGATGCTGCCACCAACATGCTTCACCGTAGGGATGGTGCCAGGTTTCCTCTAGACGTGACGCTTGGCATTCAGACCAACGAGTTCAATCTTGGTTTCATCAGACCAGAGAATTTTGTTTCTCATGATCTGAGAGTCTTTAGGGGTGTTTGGTATACTCCAAGCAGGCTGTCATGTGCCTTTTACTGATGAGTGGCTTCTGTCTGGCCACTACCATAAAAGGCCTGATTGGTGGAGTGCTGCAGAGATGGTTGTCCTTCTGGGAGGTTCTCCGATCTCCCCAGAGGAACTCTAGAGCTCTGTTTGAGTGAACATCGGGTCCTTGATCACCTCCCTGACCAAGTCCCTTCTCCCCCGATTGCTCAGTATGGCCAACTCTAGGAAGAGTCTTGATTGTTCCAAACTTCTTCCATTTAAGAACGACTGAGGCCACAGTGTTCTTGGGGACCTTCAATGCTGCAGATATTTTTTGGTATCCTTTTTTGGTATCCTTGTGCCTCGACACAATCCTGTCTCGGAGAACTATGGACACTGTATGTATGTGGACAGGTGCACTGTACACCATAATTTGCAAATAAATTCATCAAAAATCCTACAATGTGTTTTCTGGATTTCTTCCCCTCATTTTGTCTGTCATAGTTGAAGTGTACCTATGATGAAAATTACAAGCCCCTCATCTTTTTAAGTGGGAGAACTTGCAATTGGTGGCTGACTAAATACTTTTTTGCCCCACTGTATATCTGTAGCATGGTTAGTTCCCTGGCACTAAATGATGTGTTAATGCATAGAGAACATGTAAATGCTCATAGCTTAAGTAACCGCGTGTACACAGGTTTGTTTAGTTATTACCGCTAAATCTGACTCCTAATGTGTCGCTACACTGATGTCACTTGAGTGGTAGGGCATGGTAGTGGACCCCTCTGTTGTGTAAAGTACATTACTTAAGCCTGGGGCTATACAGTAAGTCCCCATTGACACATCTGTTGAGCTGGTTCTGTTGAAGCCATTATGAGCTAGCTGCCATCTAAAGAAGCCGTCAGTGAGACGTGAACACGAAGATGACCTCACCGAGTTAACGATGGCCGTGCTCTGTCGGTCAGTGAGAGTTTCAAGTTCTTGCAATTTTAGGGTTTGGGACATGCTTGGTGATCGTATTAGGTTATTTAAAAAGGCCTGGGGCTATACAGTAAGTCCCCATTGACGCATCTGTTGAGCTGGTTCTGTTGAAGCCATTATGAGCTAGCTGCCATCTAAAGAAGCCGTCAGTGAGACGTGAACACGAAGATGACCTCACCGAGTTAACGATGGCCATGCTCTGTCGGTCAGTGAGAGTTTCAAGTTCTTGCAATTTTAGGGTTTGGGACATGCTTGGTGATCGTATTAGGTTATTTAAAAAGGTCCCTTACTTCATAAATGGTTTCAGTTCCACTGAAGAGAAATGGTAGAAATAGGCAGGGTTTATGACTGTGGCAACCAATCTGAAGGTCTTGGGTTCAGGACATTTTGACCATTCTCTTTCCAGTCCCGACACACATATTGGCCCGCAGGCACGGTGTATGCTTGCAGGCCAATGTGGCAACAGACAGGGACAGTGGTGTCTACTACTGCGAGCGTCTTGCCAATAGTGTGAGATTGCGGCCCACCCCGAGCATCCCATTGGTCTCTGCAGTCGGGATTTCCCCCGATTGTCTACGTCAAAAGGGAATTTTTCGGGGGCGAAGGACAGTCTCCTAGCTAGCTACCGGCAATGTCGCCCGTGCCTCCTCTTCTGTGGGGTTTATCAGCAGTTGTTATCCAACGTGATGGTGCATTCCCGCCACCTACTGTACTGGAGGGCTCCCGCCTGTGTCCCCGAGTCTCAGCTTAAAAATGGACCAATAGAAGTATGAGAGATTCCTTCAGATTTAATGAAACCTTGATTTAACTAGGCGGAACGAATTATTATTTACAATGACGGCCTACACCGGCCAAACCCGGACGACGCTGGGCCAATTGTGGGCCGCCCTATGGGACTCCCAATCACGGCCGGTTGTGATACAGCCTGGATTCGAACCAGGGTGTCTGTAGTACTGAGATGCAGTGCCTTCGACCGCTGCACTACTCGGGAGCCCTAAAGATGCAGGAATGTCCATACGCAGGAATGCCCCAAATTATGGACTGCAATTGCACCGTTCTCCATCTTGCTACTATGGAGGGAATGGTGTAGACTTGAGACCAACTCAAAGAATACGTCATTGCCCTCTTCCGTCAGATGCATTCCACTCCTACATCCCAGGGTGGGGTGGCGGATTGTGTTCCCTGCTGATTGACTGAGCGCCAGGCCACCTCCATGCACTTCTGGTCCCACTGGGACATCCAGCTTCTCCGCTGTGCGATATCAGACCACCGTTGTCCAGGGAAACATTCGGATGACCATCTCTGCATGTGCCGCACCAGTGCCCTCCCCTTGGCGTATCCCAAGTCGTTTCCACCGAGGTGGATGACCAGGATGTCAGGGGGAGAAGTAGCACAGGCCCTCTGCTGGCGCAGAACAGTGAGCAGTTTGTGTCACTTCATGCTTTGCTCTCCGAGCCACCTAATGTGACAGTCAATAATGAAAGTAAATAAATAATGGGTTGGCTACATGTTGATTATTTCTGTATTTTCCAGGAGCTCTCTCGATTGGCTTGTTAAAAGAGTTTACTCCATATTGGCTTCAATGGGTTTCTGTTTTTTCACCTCCCTCTGGAAAATAAGCTGTTAATATGAAATAATTACTAATAACTACATTACTTTGGTTGCCATTTGTCACTGTGTAATTTTACTTTATTTGTATTGGTGTCATGCTGGACAATCACCTAATGTGTAAAAAAAACATGGAAATTAAAAACTGTTTGAAGTGAGACGTAGGCATTGGTCTGAAGCCAAAACATGATTAATATGACCACCACAATGCCTTCCCCACCCCATGCTCTACCAGGGGTTTCTAGCACACAGTTGTGACCTACTACAGTAGCTATGTTAGTCTACTGTACTTCAAACAATGTGCATGCAGGTTGCTTAGGATTCAAACCCAATTCATACTCTGAGAAAAGGTGCTCCCACAATAATGTCATCTGTACCGCATTCAGACCCTCCTCCCTTTAATATGGACAACTAGTTGCTCCCCGTATTTGCATATTGCAATGTAATACAATCACAAGAGGCCCACAAGGGGGTAGAGCGAGTGCCCCAACGAAACAGGCTGTACCAGCAGCAGGGCAGACATGATGAGGGTAATGTACTTTATTGTTTAACAAATTCATGGTTTTATCCTCCCATAAAATAGGACGTTTTGATTGAGGTGTCCAGGTAGAATGTGCGACCAATAAAAAACATAACTCGCACAGCGAGGTTAAAGGGTCGCAAGATGCGACTAAATGGTTGCAGTCTAGAGCTCTGCCTATTTTAAAGAAGGCACAAAAAAAGACGTCTTACTGTTATTGTTAAACGACAATACATTGCTGGGGTCGTAGATGTTTCGTCTTTACCCTCAAGAATCAGTGATGGTATAACTGAAGGGGAGGGAGTGTGAAGGGAGGCACGTGACCACAATAGGAGCAAAAGAGAGGGGTGTGTGTGTGGGGTGTGTGTGTGTGTGGGGTGAGGTGGAGGATTAATGGAGGACAATTGAAAGGGGGATGACATAGAATTCATGGGGGGAATGAACACCGGACATGACTGCTGAAGAAAATGCGTAGTCATGTTAACAGAGAGCCCCTGTGAAATTGTATTAAAACTTGTGCTTTTTGTTGTTTTTCTAGAACCTTTCATGCCAACACATACATTAACTCAGCATGGCGAGACCTTTAGAGTGAGAGAAAACAGAGGAAAGAGGTGAGAGAGAGTGAGTTAGAGAGAGAGAGAGAGAGAGAGCGAGTTAGAGAGCGCAGTGTGTGGACTCACCTCGTTCTCTGTGGGACTCAGCTTGGTAGGACTTTGAGACACTTTGTGCTGTGGAGACCGAGAGACCAGTCTCAGTCATACACAATGCTCTCCAACAGGTCTACTTAGAAAAAGCGCTAGAGAATGTCATTCATTTGAGGCCATTCATATTTATCTTTTACTTAATTTGTTTTAAACATAAGGCTACTGCAGACATACACAGCATCAGTGTAAACTCCAATAACGTTCCACCAACTCCCCCACTAAATCCACCACTAACAGAGATACAAGAGCAAGACATAAATCAACAATAAAACTGAATAGTAGTCGGAGGAACCTTGACGTAGGTCATGACGGCGTCCCGCTGCACTGAGCGTGGCTTCTGCCTCTCCTCCTCGTACCGCAGGGCGGCCAACTGGGCCATCCTCCGCACGCGCTCCACGCTCGGACCTGCACCAACCCCAGCCCCTGACCCTCTCTGAACACAAAGAGGGAGGGGGGAGAGAGGAAGGGGAAGGAAACACAGCGAGAGGAGAGAAACCAAGAGAGAGGAGAAAGATGAAGGATGGAAGATAGGGGGAAAAAGAGGGAGAGGAGGCGGAACGAGGAAGAGAAGAGCGGAGTTGAAGAGAGGCGGTATCAACATTTAGACTCAATACATCAAGATTAAAAAGATGGTAGTAATTACGTAGTAATAAACAGTATTGGAAGCTGTACCCAGCATTTAGACATACTCGGGTTACCTGATTGTGAGAGGTAGAAGAGGTTGGATCATGGACAGTCCTGAGGGAGGGGGGTGGGTGGGAGACAGAGGGAGGAAGGGAGGGTGTTAGATGTGTGATCTAACTAAATACAGATTAGATTAGGGATCTTTATTTAGACTGGAGACTGTATGGTCTGTTGAGCACAGTCATTTGGTAAGTCAATTTGTTTTGTTAAAAACCAAACAGAGACACGACAGTAACACAGGCTGAGAATCTGCAATAGAGATTGGCTCATGTGTTTTTGTGAGAGTGTTATACGTCACATACAACACTGCTATAGGTCAAGTTACAAGAAAGATAGGGTGTGTGTACACACACACACACACACGTCTCCCTACCTGTTCTGCAGAGAATTGTGTCGCCTCGGGTCGTCTGTCCTTGAGTCTCTGGAGGAGTTGGACTTGACTGGAGAGCTCTACAAAGAGACAGTCATCAATACACCAGCCACGATCTCGCTGTAACGCCACACACCACCAACGTGCACACACAGACGGAGTGTGTTCAGTTTGGTTCAATGTTTACTATGTTGCGTGAAGACTTGCCCTGATTGAAACGATGCGCACCATTCTTCAACAGCCTTTTGGAGATACGTTTGCTCCTGTTCGGAGAGTGTGGCCTGATCAATACAAATTGCAAAACTCATGCAGCACTACCGCTTCCTGGTCACCATAATCAGGTTCTTCAACTGGTCATTCAGAACAGTAGTTTCGGTTGAATTATTTAAAAATATATATTTTTCTCCCTCATGATGTATAATTGTGATCTTGTCTCATCGCTACAAATCCAACGGGCTTGGGAAAGGAGAAGGTTGAGTCATGAGTACTCCGAAAACATGACCCACCAAGCCTCGCTTCTTAACACCCGCTCGCTTAACCCATAAGCCAGCTGCCTCAATCTGTTGGAGGAAACACTGTTCAACTGACGACCGAAGTCAGCTTGCAGGCACCTGACCCGCCACAAGGAGACGCTAGAACGCGATGGGCCAAGTAAAGCCCACCCAACAAACCCTCCCCTAACCCGGACGACACTGGGCCAATTGTGCGCCACCCTATAGGACTCCCGGTCATCGAACCTCAGGCTGTAGTGACGCCACAACACAACGATGCAGTGCCTTTGACTGGTGCGCCACTCGGGAGGCCGTTTCTGTTGAATTAAACATGGCATACTGTTCTGTCGTGATGAACAGGCCTTCTACATACAGTCCTGTACTCACTGGCCAGTCTCACGCACAAGCGCACTCATGAACACACACACAGTTGGTCCAGTTGGCGGAGTATGGCGCTTGTACGGGTGAGTGATTCCCACTGGGGTCACCCATACAAACATGTCCAATTGGATGAAAGACTCTGATGAATGGCATATATTCTATTTTATATCACACACACTTACCTCTCCAGTGATGCGGCGCTCGATGTATGCCATGAACTGGGAGCTGAGGCTGATGGTTTCTGCTACTTCTCCTCTCCTACCCTCCTCTTCCTCCTCTCCTGCACAACTGTCTATAAAGTCTATCTGCTCCAGCTCTCCCTCTACTACAGACAGACACAACAGAAAGACAGATTACCACCAGTTCAAAGTAAAGATGACGAAAGATGTCGAATATACACTGAACAAAAATATGAATGCAACATGCAACAATTTCAAAGATTTACAGTTCATAAGGAAATTGGTCAGTTGAAATAAAATTAGGCCCTATTCCATGGATTTCAGGACTGGGAATACAGATATGCATCTGTTGGTCACAGATACCTTCAAAATAAAAAGGTAAGGGTGTGGATCAGAAAACCAGTCAGCATCTGCTGTGACCACCATTTGCCTCATGCAGCGCGACATCTTTGCATAGAGTTGATCAAGCTGTTGATTGAGGAATGTTGACCCACTCCTTTTCAATGATGTGCAAAGTTGCTGAATATGGAACACACTGTCGTACACGTCTACCCAGAGGATGGAAATATGCTCAATGGGTGACGTCTGGTGAGTATGCAGGCCATGGAAGAACTGGGACATTTTCAGCTTCCAGGAATTGTGTCTAAATCCTTACGACATGGGGCCGTGCATTATCATGCTGAAACATAAGGTGATGTGGGCGGATGAATGGCATGACAATGGGTCTCAGGAACTCGTCACAGTATCTTTGTGCATTAAAATGACCTATGATAAAATACAATTGTGTTCGTTGACCTCTTTTCCCTCCCCATACCATAACCCCACTGCCACATTGGGGCACTCTTTTCATAAAATTGACATCAGCAAACCACTTGCCCACACGACACCATATGCTGCCTTGCCGGTACAGTTGAAACAGGGATTCATCCGTGAAGAGCACACTTCTCCAGCGTGCCAGTGGCCATCAAAGGTGATTTCCCCACTGAAGTCGGTTACGACACTGAACTGCAGTCATGTCAAGACCATGGTGAGGATGACGAGCACATAGATGAGCTTTCCTGAGACGGTTTCAGACAGTTTCTGACAAATTCTTCGCTTCTGCAAACCCACAGTTTCATCAGCTGTCCGGGTGGCTCGTCTCAGGTGAAGATGCCGGATGTGGAGGCCCTGGGCTGGCATGGTTACACGGGGACTACGGTTGTGAGGCCGGTTGGATGTACTGCCAATTTCTCTAAAACAACGTTGGAGAGAAATGAATTTAATTATCTGGCAACAGCTCTGGAGGACATCCCTGCAGTCATCATGAAAATTGCCCGCTCCCTCAAAACTTGAGACATCTGTGGCAATGTTTTGTGTGACAAACTGCACATTTTAGAGTGGCCTTTTAATGTCCCCAGCACAAGGTGCACCTGTGTAATGATGTTTAACCTTTTTGGGATAGGGGGCAGCATTTTCACTTTTGGATGAATAGTGTGCCCAGCCTCCTACTCTGTCCCAGATGCAAATATATGCATATTATTATTAGTATTGGATAGAAAACACTCTGACGTTTCTAAAACTGTTTGAATGATGTCTGTGAGTATAACAGAACTCATATGGCAGGCAAAAACCTGAGAAAAATCCAACCAGGAAGTGGGACATCTGAGGTTTGTAGTTTCAACTCTTGGCCTACCGAATACACATTGAGATATAGATAAAGTTGCACTTCCTACGGTTTCCATTAGGTGTCACCGTCTTTAGAAACTTGAATGAGGACTCTACTTTAAAGGAGGGGCTCATGGAACCTCTTTGAGTCAGTGGTCTGGCAGAGAGCCTCGGTCTCATGATGCGCGCTCCCAACAGAGTTACTTCTCGTTCCAGTGCTTTTCTGAAGACGAAGGAATTCTCCGGTTGGAACATTATTGATATTTTATGTTAAAAACATCCTAAAGATTGATTCCATACATCGTTTAACATGTTTCTAAGGACTGTAATGGAACTTTGAGATTTTGTCTGGATGAAGTGCCTGCGCCTCATGAAGATGGATTACTGGGCTGAACTCCCAGCTGCCCACTGCTCTGAGGCTAGGAAACATTGTCACCACCGATAAATCCGCTATAATTGAGAATTTCAATAAGCATTTCTCTACGGCTGGCCATGCTTTCCACATCGCTACCCCTACCCCGGTCAACTGCCTGGCATCCTCCACAGCAACGCGCCAAAGCCCCCACCATTTCTCCTTTACCCAAATCCAGATAGCTGATGTTCTGAAAGAGCTGCAAAATCTGGACCCCTACAAATCAGCCGGGCTAGACAATCTGGACACTCTCTTTCTAAAATTATCTGCCGAAATTGTTGCAACCCCTATTACTAGCCTGTTCAACCTCTCTTTCGTATCGTCTGAGATTCACAAAGATTGGAAAGCTGCCGCGGTCATCCCCCTCTTCAAAGGGGGTGACACTCTAGACCCAAACTGCTACAGACCTATATCTATCCTACCCTGTCTTTCTAAGGTCTTCGAAAGCCAAGTTAACAAACAGATTACTGACCATTTCGAATCCCACCATACCTTCTCCGCTATGCAATCTGGTTTCAGAGCTGGTCATGGGTGCACCTCAGCCACGCTCAAGTCCCTAAACAATATCTTAACCGCCATCGATAAGAAACAATACTGTGCAGCCATATTCATTGACCTGGCCAAGGCATTCGATCCTGTCAATCACAACATTCTTATTGGCAGACCCAACAGCCTTGGTTTCTCAAATGATTGCCTCGCCTGGTTTACCAACTACTTCTCTGATAGAGAGTTCAGTGTGTCAAATCGGAGGGCCTGTTGTCCGGACCTCTGACAGTCTCTATGGGTGTGCCACAGGGTTCAATTCTCGGGCCGACTCTTTTCTGTATACATCAATGATGTTGCTCTTGCTGCGGGTGATTCTCTGATCCACCTCCACGCAGACGACACCATTCTGTATACTTCTGGCCCCTCGCCCGTCCAGCATCACTACTCTGGGCGGCTCCGACTTACGTGGACAACTACAAATACCTGGGTGTCTGGTTAGACTGTAAACTCTCCTTCCAGACTCACATTAAGCATCTCCAATCCAAAATTAAATCTACAATCGGCTTCCTATATCGCAAAAATGCATCCTTCACTCATGCTGCCAAACATACCCTCGTAAAACTGACCATCCTACCGATCCTCGACTTCGGTGATGTCATCTATAAAATAGCCTCCAACACTCTACTCAACAAACTGGATGCAGTCTATCACAGTGCCATCCATTTTGTCACCAAAGCCCCATACACTACCCACCATTGCGACCTGTACGCTCTCGTTGGTTGGCCCTCGCTTCATACTCGTCGCCAAACCCACTGGCTACGGGTTATCTACAAGTCTCTGCTAGGTAAAGCCCCGCCTTATCTCAGCTCACTGGTCACTATAGCAGCACCCACTCGTAGCACGCGCTCCAGCAGGTATATCTCACTGGTCACCCCCAAAGCCAATTCCTCCTTTGGTCGTCTTTCCTTCCAGTTCTCTGCTGTCCATGACTGGAACGAATTGCAAAAATCTCTGAAGCTGGAGACTCACATCTCCCTCACTAGCTTTAAGCACCAGCTGTCAGAGCATTTTACAGATCACTGTACCTGTACTTAGCCCATCTGTAAACAGCCCATCCATCTACCTACCTCATCCCCATACTAATATATATTTATTTATTTTGCTCCTTTGCACCCCAGTATCTCTACCTGCACATTCATCTTCTGCCGATCTACCATTCCAGTGTTTAATTGCTATATTGCAATTACTTCGCCACCATGGCCTATTTATTTCCTTAACTTACCTCACGTGCACTCACTGTATATAGACTTTTTGTTTTCTTTTGTTCTACTTTAATATTGACTGTATGTTTTGTTTATTCCATGTGTAACTCTGTGTTGTTGTATGTGTCGAATTACTACGCTTTATCTTGGCCAGGTCGCAGTTGCAAATGAGAACTTGTTCTCAACTAGCCTACCTGGTTAAATAAAGGTGAAATAAAATAAAATAAAAAAAACATGCTAACAACAAGTGGCTATTTGGACATAAATTATGGACTTTATTGAACAAATCGGTAATTTATTGTCGACCTGGGATTCCTGGGAGTGCCTTCTGATGAAGATCATCAAAGTGAATATTTATGGTGTTGTTTCTAACTTTGTTGACTCCAAAATGGCAGATATTCCTCTGGCTGTTTTTGGTTCTGAGCTCCGTCCTCAGATTATGCTTCTTCCGTAATAAAATAAAAAAAATCTGACACAGCGGTTGCATTAAGGAGAAGTCTATCTTTAATTCTGTGAATAACAATGGTATCTTTTATCAATATTTATTATGAGTATTTCTGCAAAATCACCGGATGTTTTGGAATCAAAACATTACTGCACGTAAGGCACCAATGTAAACTGAGCTTTTTGGATATAAATATGCACATTATTGAACAAAACATACATGTATTGTGTAACATGATGTCCTATGAGTGTCATCTGATGAAGATCATCAAAGGTTAGTGATTCATTTGATCTATATTTCTGCTTTTTGTGACTCTTATCTCTGGCTGGAAAAATGGCTGTTTTTTCAACTTGGCTATGACCTAACAATCATATGTGGTGCTTTCGCTGTAAAGTATTTTTGAAATCGGACATGATGGGTAGATTAACAAGATGTTTATCTTTCATTTGCTGTATTGGACCTGTTAATGTGTGAAAGTTACATATTTCAAAAAAATATTTTCAGCAGAATGTTGTCAAAAGGTTGCGCTAGAAAGGTTAATCAGCTGCTTGATATGCCACACCTGTCAGGTGGAAGGATTATCTTGGCAAAGGAGAAATGCCCACGAAAAGGGATGTAAACAAATTTGTGCACAAAATTGGAGTGAAATAAGCTTTTTGTGCGTGTGGAACATTTCTGGGATCTTTTATTTTAGCTTATGAAATATGGCATGTTGCATTTATATTTTTGTTCAGTGTATATTTCCATAGTATGTATAATATTATTAGCCTGAAATCCAGACCCATTGTGCTACCATTCCACTCCTTGTACTCCGTGTCATATGACAAAAAGTCTGGCATGACAAGGAGTGGCAGGGAGAGACATGCTAAACCAACAGACTGGTTCCCAAGCTAGAAAATCAGAGAATAATACTGGAGATACACTAGAGTACAGTTCACACACAGACAGGCCTTGATTCTCACATGTGCCGTTGGTAACAGGATGGGAGCCAGTTGTCCTGTGCTCCTCCCTCTCCCTCCGCTGTCTCTGTTCTTTGGTGATCTCTGCCACACGCAGTGGCAGGTCCGGCAACTCATCTGTGGGCTGTAGGTACACAAGGAATGAAAGCGAAAATGGATGGGAGAGGAATAAACACATGAATGGAGAGATTAGCTTCAACATAACTGAAATATTACACTACCTTGCAATCATAGAACCTTTGTGATTGCTCTTTGTTTCCATTCATGATAACTGACGTGTGCACGTGTGTGGTGTCGGGCTGTGATGATTATGGAATTTTGGATAATGTATATCACCACAGTTGTCATAATTGTCATCTGTTAAATGTTTTGCGCTTGTAATGCAACATAATGCATCTTTGACAATTAGCGACAACACAGCTTTGGAGACACCCCTGTCTTAAAATGTAATGGTTTTGACCGCTTGGAACTCAGTCCGTCTGTCATTTGGTACACACTAAGAACCTTCAGTGGTGTCATTACATGTAAAAACTTGATGTGGAAAAGAGTTCCATGTAGTCATGTCTCTGTGGAGTAGTGTACATTTCCTGGAGTCTGTTCTAGAATTGGGGACTGTGAAGGGACCCGTTATGGCATGTCTAGTATGCATGGGTGTCTGAGCTGTGTGCTAGTCGTTTGAAAAGACAGCTGGGTGTGGTCAACATGTCAATACCTATAACAAAGACATGTACTGATGCAGTCAGTATCTTCTCTACTTTGAGCCAGGAGAGGTTGACATGCACATCATTGATGTTCATTTTCTGTGTACATTTAAGGGTCAGACATGTTGCTTTGTTCTGGGCCAACTGTAATTTGCTTGACCACCACTTGACCATATGACTGGTCCAGGTGACAAAATTAGGGCCTGTAGGACTTTTGTTGATAGCAATGTCAAGAAAGAAAAGCAGACTTCTCCCCATCTTAGCTACCATTGCATCAATATGTTTTTACCATGACAGTTTGGAACCCAGGTTTACACCAAGCAGTTGTCTACTGTCATGACGTTGGCCTGGGGATAGGTTTATGACAGTCATAAATACCTCTTCCCCTCCTTTTTCCTCTCTCTACCCTACTGATATTACATTTGCAAAACCCTTGGTTAACATAGAGATGCAGGGAACATCAGAAGGTGGGGGGAAATTAACTACAGTGCCTTGCGAAAGTATTCGGCCCCCTTGAACTTTGCGACCTTTTCCCACATTTCAGGCTTCAAACATAAAGATATAAAACTGTATTTTTTTGTGAAGAATCAACAACAAGTGGGACACAATCATGAAGTGAAACGACATTTATTGGATATTTCAAACCTTTTTAACAAAAAACTTAAAAATTGGGCGTGCAAAATTATTCAGCCCCCTTAAAGTTAATACTTTGTAGCGCCACCTTTTGCTGCGATTACAGCTGTAAGTCGCTTGGGGTATGTCTCTATCAGTTTTGCACATCGAGAGACTGACATTTCTTCCCATTCCTCCTTGCAAAACAGCTCGAGCTCAGTGAGGTTGGATGGAGAGCATTTGTGAACAGCAGTTTTCAGTTCTTTCCACAGATTCTCGATTGGATTCAGGTCTGGACTTTGACTTGGCCATTCTAACACCTGGATATGTTTATTTTTGAACCATTCCATTGTAGATTTTGCTTTATGTTTTGGATCATTGTCTTGTTGGAAGACAAATCTCCGTCCCAGTCTCAGGTCTTTTGCAGACTCCATCAGGTTTTCTTCCAGAATGGTCCTGTATTTGGCTCCATCCATCTTCCCATCAATTCCCTGTCCCTGCTGAAGAAAAGCAGGCCCAAACCATGATGCTGCCACCACCATGTTTGACAGTGGGGATGGTGTGTTCAGGGTGATGGGCTGTGTTGCTTTTACGCCAAATATAACGTTTTGCATTGTTGCCAAAAAGTTCCATTTTGGTTTCATCTGACCAGAGCACCTTCTTCCACATGTTTGGTGTGTCTCCCAGGTGGCTTGTGGCAAACTTTAAACGACACTTTTTATGGATATCTTTAAGAAATTGCTTTCTTCTTGCCACTCTTCCATAAAGGCCAGATTTGTGCAATATACGACTGATTGTTGTCCTATGGACAGAGTCTCCCACCTCAGCTGTAGATATCTGCAGTTCATCCAGAGTGATCATGGGCTTCTTGGCTGCATCTCTGATCAGTCTTCTCCTTGTATGAGCTGAAAGTTTAGAGGGACGGCCAGGTCTTGGTAGATTTGCAGTGGTCTGATACTCCTTCCATTTCAATATTATCGCTTGCACAGTGCTCCTTGGGATGTTTAAAGCTTGGGAAATCTTTTTGTATCCAAATCCGGCTTTAAACTTCTTCACAACAGTATCTCGGACCTGCCTGGTGTGTTCCTTGTTCTTCATGATGCTCTCTGCGCTTTTAACGGACCTCTGAGACTATCACAGTGCAGGTGCATTTATACGGAGACTTGATTACACACAGGTGGATTGTATTTATCATCATTAGTCATTTAGGTCAACATTGGATCATTCAGAGATCCTCACTGAACTTCTGGAGAGAGTTTGCTGCACTGAAAGTAAAGGGGCTGAATAATTTTGCACGCCCAATTTTTCAGTTTTTGATTTGTTAAAAAAGTTTGAAATATCCAATAAATGTCGTTCCACTTCATGATTGTGTCCCACTTGTTGTTGATTCTTCACAAAAAAATACAGTTTTATATCTTTATGTTTGAAGCCTGAAATGTGGCAAAAGGTCGCAAAGTTCAAGGGGGCCGAATACTTTCGCAAGGCACTGTATATTCTGGTAATCCGACCAATTGAACATATGCGGTGGTACTTAATGAATATGATGTCAGTTCGGTTGTCATCTGAGACATTCTCATCAATGATAAGATGACAAACTCTACAGTGGAAAGTCTACACATCAGAGTTATCGGATTCAGATGGAATTGTTGTTCAATTTAAATGTTTGAATATTAAATTATTCGTGATGGGATGAAATGTGATTTTAGCTTCTAAAATGTAAGATAGGGCCCTGCTCAATCAGTGGCCCACCCCTGTGAAAGGACATGGGCTATACAACTTTTCAAACACGCCCTCCTCTCCCTTCCTATATAAAGCCTTGACGACAATGTAACCTGCTGTTCCGAGGATGTGAGGACGACGGTCCGATGTCAGAATGGTTCAGATAATAACTACAGAATGAAGCCAACATCAGCGTGAGCTTTGGTTGCAAATGGTATGAACTTTGAACTCTTATTCACTACAGAAGTGATACCTCCTAGCCGTTGTGTTAGCAACAGCAGCTGCAAACGCAGGTTAGGAAGGAACAGACAGAGTATCCCGTCAACCACACAACAACGTTACTACAACGTAACCAATTTATCAGCAGAGACATTCTTCAAAGGACAAAAGACTTGGTTGGGCAACATGGCCTTCCATCTACAACCAACCTTCCGAAGCGCAGATCAGAGTAAATATTTATTGCATTTTCCTTGACCAAATGAGAGGTAATTTAGAATGCATCAGAGTGTATTTACGATAGCACAGCTTCTCCCGGTATCCTACAGTCTTCCCGCTCTTTCACTCAAACCCAGCCCCTTTTCTTTTGTGTAACCAGCTGTCATATGTTCCGCCCGCTAGGCACGTTTTCCTTTATGAAGTAATTTGTAATCAGTTATGATTAATTATGTGTATATGTAATTCTGTGTGATTAGTTAGGTATTTAGTAAATAAATAATTAAACCCAATTTTGTATTGCTGATTCAATTTGTTAGCCAGGGTTTGTGCAGATAACCAAGAATTTACAACTTTCAGATGAGACAGAATTAAGGTGACGATTAATATCGACTGCTATTGATGTAAAATATTACTAGGTCTTTAAGAGTTTATACGGAAGAAAACAGCTCTATAAATATTCTTTCACGGCCGGTAATCAGGGATATGTTTCGTATTGCGTCAGACAACAACATTGACGAATACGCTGATTCGGTGTGCGAGTTCATTAGAACGTGCGTTGAAGATGTCGTTCCCATAGCAACGATTAAAACATTCCCAAACCAGAAACCGTAGATTGATGGCAGCATTCGCGTGAAACTGAAAGTGCGAACCACTGCTTTTAATCAGGGCAAGGTGACCGGTAACATGACCGAATACAAACAGTGTAGCTATTCCCTCCGCAAGGCAATCAAACAAGCTAAGCGTCAGTATAGAGACAAAGTAGAATCTCAATTCAACGGCTCAGACACAAGAGGTATGTGGCAGGGTCTACAGTCAATCACGGATTACAAAAAGAAAACCAGCCCCGTCACGGACCAGGATGTCTTGCTCCCAGGCAGACTAAATAACTTTTTTGCCCGCTTTGAGGACAATACAGTGCCACTGACACGGCCTGCAACCAAAACATGCGGCCTCTCCTTCACTGCAGCCGAGGTGAGTAAATCATTTAAACGTGTTAACCCTCGCAAGGCTGCAGGCCCAGTCGGCATCCCCAGCCGCGCCCTCAGAGCATGCGCAGACCAGCTGGCTGGTGTGTTTACGGACATATTCAATCAATACCTATCCCAGTCTGCTGTTCCCACATGCTTCAAGAGGGCCACCATTGTTCCTGTTCCCAAGAAAGCTAAGGTAACTGAGCTAAATGACTACCGCCCCGTAGCACTCACTTCCGTCATCATGAAGTGCTTTGAGAGACTAGTCAAGGACCATATCACCTCCACCCTACCTGACACC
Source organism: Oncorhynchus kisutch (assembly GCF_002021735.2). NCBI lineage: Eukaryota > Metazoa > Chordata > Actinopteri > Salmoniformes > Salmonidae > Oncorhynchus > Oncorhynchus kisutch. The sequence goes on along the minus strand of NC_034188.2, from coordinate 46,977,196 downwards.
CTAGACCCACTCCAATTTGCTTACCGCCCAAATAGGTCCACAGACAATGCAATCTCAACCACACTGCACACTGCCCTAACCCATCTGGACAAGAGGAATACCTATGTGAGAATGCTGTTCATCGACTACAGCTCGGCATTTAACACCATAGTACCTTCCAAGCTCGTCATCAAGCTCGAGACCTGGGTCTCGACCCCGCCCTGTGCAACTGGGTACTGGACTTCCTGACGGGCCGCCCCCAGGTGGTGAGGGTAGGCAACAACATCTCCACCCCGCTGATACTCAACACTGGGGCCCCACAAGGGTGCGTTCTGAGCCCTCTCCTGTACTCCCTGTTCACCCACGACTGCGTGGCCACGCACGCCTCCAACTCAATCATCAAGTTTGCGGACGACAAAACAGTGGTAGGCTTGATTACCAACAACGACGAGACGGCCTACAGGGAGGAGCTGAGGGCCCTCGGAGTGTGGTGTCAGGAAAATAACCTCACACTCAACGTCAACAAAACTAAGGAGATGATTGTGGACTTCAGGAAACAGCAGAGGGAACACCCCCCTATCCCCTTCGATGGAACAGTAGTGGAGAGGGTAGTAAGTGTTAAGTTCCTCGGCATACACATCACAGACAAACTGAATTGGTCCACCCACACAGACAGCATCGTGAAGAAGGCGCAGCAGCGCCTCTTCAACCTCAGGAGGCTGAAGAAATTCGGCTTGTCACCAAAAGCACTCACAAACTTCTACAGATGCACAATCGAGAGCATCCTGGCGGGCTGTATCACCGCCTGGTACGGCAACTGCTCCGCCCACAACCGTAAGGCTCTCCAGAGGGTAGTGAGGTCTGCACAACGCATCACCGGGGGCAAACTACCTGCCCTCCAGGACACCTACACCACCCGATGTTACAGGAAGGCCATAAAGATCATCAAGGACAACAACCACCCGAGCCACTGCCTGTTCACCCCGCTATCATCCAGAAGGCGAGGTCAGTACAGGTGCATCAAAGCTGGGACCGAGAGACTGAAAAACAGCTTCCATCTCAAGGCCATCAGACTGTTAAACAGCCACCACTAACATTGAGTGGCTGTTGCCAACACACTGACTCAACTCCAGCCACTTTAATAATGGGAATTGACGGGAAATTATGTAAAATATATCACTAGCCACTTTAAACAATGCTACCTAATATAATGTTTACATACCCTACATTATTCATCTCATATGTATACGTATATACTGTACTCTATATCATCTACTGCATCTTTATGTAATTCATGCATCACTAGCCACTTTAACTATGCCACTTTGTTTACATACTCATCTCATATGTATATACTGTACTCGATACCATCTACTGTATCTTGCCTATGCTGCTCTGTACCATCACTCATTCATATATCTTTATGTACATATTCTTTATCCCCTTACACTTGTGTGTATAAGACAGTAGTTTTGGAATTGTTAGTTAGATTACTTGTTGGTTATTACTGCATTGTCGGAACTAGAAACACAAGCATTTCGCTACACTCGCATTAACATCTGCTAACCATGTGTATGTGACAAATAAAATTTGATTTGATTTAATTAAGGAGAAATTATTTTATAGAATAGCATGTCATATCACTTTATCCGGCATAGCCAAAGACACGACACCATCTTGTGTGTGTGTGTGTCTTAACTAGTTGCCTAACCATATTGTGTGTGTGTGTGTCTTACCCAGTTGCCTGACCATATTGTGTGTGTGTGTCTTACCTAGTTGCCTGAACATCTTGTGTGTGTGTGTGTGTGTCTTACCTAGTTGCCTGAACATCTTGTGTGTGTGTGTGTGTCTTACCTAGTTGCCTGAACATCTTGTGTGTGTGTGTGTGTGTGTGTGTCTTACCTAGTTGCCTGAACATCTTGTGTGTGTGGGTGTGGGTGTGTGTGTGTGTGTCTTACCTAGTTGCCTGAACATTGTGTGTGTGTGTGTGTGTGTGTGTGTCTTACCTAGTTGCCTGAACATCTTGTGTGTGTGTGTCTTACCTAGTTGCCTGAACATCTTGTGTGTGTGTGTGTGTGTGTCTTACCTAGTTGCCTGAACATCTTGTGTGTGTGTGTCTTACCTAGTTGCCTGAACATCTTGTGTGTGTGTGTGTGTGTCTTACCTAGTTGCCTGAACATCTTGTGTGTGTGTGTGTGTGTCTTACCTAGTTGCCTGAACATCTTGTATGTGTGTGTGTGTGTCTTACCTAGTTGCCTGAACATCGTGTGTGTGTGTGTGTGTGTCTTACCCCGTTGCCTGACCATCTTGTGTGTGTGTGTGTGTCTTACCCAGTTGCCTGACCATCTTGTGTGTCTGTGCCTTACCTAGTTGCCTGACCATCTTGTGTGTGTGTGTGCCTTACCTCGTTGCTTGACCATCTTGTGTGTGTGTGTGCTCATTCTCACCTCGTTGCCTGACCATCTCTTGTCTCCACTGTCCACGCTGTTGAAGCCAGAGTCCAGTGCGCCGTATGGCCGGCCAGGGTATAGCTCCTCCACACTAAGAGTACAGAAGATAAGATCACCTTGAGAACAGGACGTGGGTCAAAACACAACATCAAATGATTTCAGACACTTGAGCTGCGCTGTACTTTTATTTTACTTTAGCAGGGAGTCATGCAGAGATCACGGTTTATTTTGCAGATGAGCCCTGCATGAACACATCAATAAACATTACACTTAACATACCTATATACACAATATATCAACAGGAAACAAAACACTAAAAGCAAAACACAATCATTTGAAACAAAGCAATTTATTGAGTTGCAGTACAAGTGCAAAATCAAGGAAGCCCCTTGACCCAGGTACGGTTTGTGTCACTGGGGAGTGGATATGTCTGTCTGTCAGAGAATGGGGACAGCGATAGTATCTACAGTGCACTTGGAAACTTCTCAGGCCACTTGACTTTGTCCACATTTTGTTACGTTACAGCCGCATTCTAAAATGGACTAAATTAAAAAAACATTCCTCGGTAATCTACACACAATACCCCATAATGACAATGCAAAAAATATGTATTTATAAGTATTCAGACCCTTTGCTATAAGACTAAGGGTGCATCCTCTTTCCATTGATGATCCTTGAGATGTTTCTACAACTTGATTGGAGTCCACTTGTGGTAAATTCAATTGATTGGACATGATTTGGAAAGGCACACACCTGTCTTTTTAAGGCCCCATAGTTGCATATCAGAGCAAAAACCAAGCCATAAGGTCAAAGGAATTGTCCATAGAGCTCCGAGACAGGATTGTGTTGAGGCACAGATCTGGGGAAGGGTAATAAAAAAAATGTCTGCCGCATTTAAGGTCCCCAAGAACACAGTGGCCTCCATCATTCTTAAATGGAAGAAGTTTGGAACCACCAAGACTCTTTATAGAGATGGCCGCCCGGCCAAACTGAGCAATCGGGGGAGAAGGGAAGTGACCAAGTACTTGATGGTCACTGACAGTTCCAGAACTCCTCTGTGGAGATGGAAGAACCTTCCAGAAAGACAACCATCTCTGCAAAACCACCAATCAGGTCTTTATGGCAGGGATATCGACATGATTCCTCCAGATGTGACGCTTGGCATTCAGGCCAAAGATCTCAATCTTGGTTTCATCAGACCCGAGAATCTTGTTTCTCATGGTCTGAGAGTCCTTTTGGTGCCTTTTGGCAAACTCAGCGGGCTGTCATGTGCTTTTTACTAATGAGTGGCTTCCATCTCGCCACTCTACCATAAAGGCCTGATTGGCGGTGTGCTGCAGAGATGGTTGTCCTTCTGGAAGATTTTCCCATCTCCACAGACGAACCCTGGAGCTCTGTCAGAGTGATCATCGGGTTCTTGGTCAACTACCCGACTGAGGCACTTCTCCCCTGATTGCTCAGTTTGGCCGGGCAGACAGCTCTAGGAAGAGTCAACTGTGGGCCCTTAGACAGGTGTGTGCGCCTTTCCAAATCATGTCCAATCAATTGAATTTACAACAGGTGGACTCGAATCAAGTTGTTGAAACATCTCAAGGATGATCTATGGAAACAAGAAGCACCTGAGCTCAATTTCGAGTCTCATAACAAAGGGTCTTAATACTTACGTAAAAAGTATTTTTGTTATTTTTATTTGTAATACATTTGCAAAACATTCTAAACCGTTTCCGCTTTGTCATTATGAGGTATTGTGTGTAGATTGATGAGGCAAAACATTTATTTAATACGCTTTAGAATTAGGCTGGAATGTAACAAAAATGGGGAAAAGGGGAAGGGGTCTGAATACTTTCCGAAACTCAGCAAAAAAAGAAACGTCCTCACTGTCAACTGTGTTTATTTTCAGCAAACTTAACATGTGTAAATATTTGTATGAATATGAGATTCATCAACTGAGCCTAAAACTGAACAAGTTCCACAAACATGTGACTAACAGAAATGGAATAATGTGTCTCCGAACAAAGGGGGGGTCAAAATCAAAAGTAACAGACAGTATGTGGTGTGGCCACCAGCTGCATTAAGTACTGCAGTGCATCTCCTCCTCATGGACTGCAGCAGATTTGCCAATTCTTGCTGTGAGGATGTTACCCCACTCTTCCACCAAGGCACCTGCAAGTTCCCGGACATTTCTGGGGGGAATGGCCCTAGTCCTTACCCTCTGATCCAACAGGTCCCCGATGTTCTTAATGGGATTGAGATCAGGGCACGTCGCTGGCCATGGCAGAACACTGACATTCCGGTCTTGCAGGAAATCACACACATAATGAGCAGTATGGCTGGTGGCATTGCCATGCTGGAGGGTCATGTCAGGATGAGCCTGCAGGAAGGGTACCACATGAGGGAGGAGGATGTCTTGCCTGTAACACACAGCTTTGAGATTGCCTGCAATGAAAACAAGCTCAGTCCGATGATGCTGTGACACACCGACCCAGACGGACCCTCTACCTCCAAATCGATCCCGCTCCAGAGCACAGGCCTCGGTGTAACGCACATTCCTTCGACGATAAACGCAAATCCAACCATCACCCCTGGTGAGACAAAATCATCAGTGAAGAGCACTTTTTGCCTGTCTGGTCCAGCGACGGTGTGTTTGTGCCCATAGGCGATGCTGTTGCCAGTGATGTCTGGTGAGGATCTGCCTTACAACAGGCCTACAAGCCCTGAGTCCAGCCTCTCTCAGCCTATAGGGAACAGTCTGATGGAAGGATTGTGCATTCCTGGTGTAACTTGGGCAGTTGTTGTTGCCATCCTGTACCTGTCCTGCGGGTGTGATGTTCGGATGTACCGATCCTGTGCAGGTGTTGTCACACGTGGTCTGCCACTGCAAGGACTATCAGCTGTCTGTCCTGTCTCCCTGTAGAACTGTCTTAGGCGTCTCACAGTACGGACATTGCAATTTATTGCCCTGGCCTCATCTGCAGTCCTCATGCCTCCTTGCAACATGCCTAAGGCACATTCACGCAGATGAGCAGGGACCCTGGGCATTTTTCTTAGTGTTTTTCAGAGTCAGTAGAAAGGCCTCTTTAGTGTCCTATGTTTTCATAACTGTGACCTTAATTGCCAACCGTCTGTAAGCTGTTGGTGTCTTAATGACCGTTCCACAGGTGCATGTTCATTAATTGTCTATGGTTCATTAAACAACCCTTGGTCGTTAAACAACCCTTTACAAGGAATATCTGTGAAATTATTTGGATTTTTACTTATTTATCTTTGAAGACAGGGTCCTGAAAAAGGGAGGTTTGTTTTTTTGAGTTTATTATGTGACTGAAGGAAAAGGTGTGTGTGTAAAACTACTAGAGTGACAATGCAGGTCTGGATAAATAAACTTGTGAGTTGCTTGGTTAGCTTATGTAAAGGAAATGTTACTTTGTGCATCTTGTCTTTGGTGTCATAAACATTCCTCGATTCCTGCCTGTGCCTGGTAAAGATATGAGGGGCTGTCATGACCTCCTCCTTTAAACTATTTGGCAGAAAGCCCAGAACATGTTCTTTAAGTTAAGATAGGAGACGGTGCCAGAAATGCCGGAACCAACTCTATGAAATATGCCTATATAAGGGAACTAAACGGGACTGGCCTGTTAGTGCTCCTGACAGACGTTCACTATAGTGCATCAAGTTCGTTGGAACCTCTCCAGCGCGCGGATAATAAGCAATGATTCATTTAAGTTTGACTTTGAGTGTCCCTGTGTAAGAATGTCCACAACATCCACCTGTCGCAGAACTTTTTGAATTGGAAGATTATTTGCAAGGACATGTAGTTTTCTTATTGGACAAATTCAGGTTGGTCCCTCCCTGTTTTGACCTGCTTGGTTTCTAGTAAATACACCCCTGGGATCCAGTGAGCTTGATTCATTTTGTATTTCTTAGTGTTTGCAAGGTTGTTGTTATGGTACCTCCCATTCTCAACTCCCTCTTTCAGCTGTGCTCCTCTCATAAACTCTACCCACCTTTCCACCTTCTCTTTTTAACACTCCCTCACTTCCCCAATGATCTCAATTTCTATCTCTCCTCCCCAAACAGTTTCTAGTAAAGTACCTTTAAACATCTACAGAGGGCTCTGAGAAAGCAAGAGCGATTGTAGAGCACAAAATATAAAAATGACAAGGGAGATAAAAGTAGAGATACTGACAGAAAAAAGCAGGGGCAGGGAGATGTAGAGGAAAGAGTGCCCCCTCTTTCTGCCTCTCTCCAGCTGTTCCTCTGCACACAGCTGCTTCAAGGACAGGCTTCTGCCTTATTATTGGCAGTGGAAGCGTGTGTGTGCAAGTGTGTCTCACCAAGATCCGAAGGGGAGGGGTCTCCTGTCGTAGTCTGGGAGCTCAGGTGGTGTCTTGCTGGCCTCATTGTTCAGATACTTAAATATATGGATCATCCCCTTTATACAAATCTGGGAATGACAGGGAAAGAAACACATTATAGACAATAGAAGGAACAGTTTCACTAGGTTATATTAACACGTGTGGTGCAGGTCAACTGTTTTGTCAAGCTGAGTGTGTATCCTAGTCACTGACTAGGAGCAAAAGGTGTGTTTGTATAGTCAGACTGTGTCCGTGTGTTACCTGTGCAGGTGGGTTCTGTAGTGGGTTGTTGTCCAGCACGATGCTCTGTAGGTGGCGCAGGTTGCGGTAACACACAGGGATGGATGTCACCTTGTTACAAGAGAAGTCCAAACGCACCAGGGGCAACTCAGACAGCTCTGTATGGACATAGGACACACAGGTTAACTTTAATCCCATAGAGTCCATGTCTCCAATGCTTCCATTCTTGATACACACGGGAGACTGTTGAGCATAAAAAACCCAGCAGCGCTGCAGTTCTTGACTCTCAACCCTGGAATCTTCTACTATACCCAGTTCAAAGGCACTTAAATATTTTGTCTTGCCCATTCACCCTCTGAATGGTTCATATACACAATCCATGTCTCAATTGTCTCAAGGCTTAAAAATCCTTAAACCTGTCTTCTCCCCTTCATCTACACTGAGGGGCGGCAGGGTAGCCTAGTGGTTAGAGCCATCATTGAAAATAAGAATTTGTTCTTAACTGACTTGCCTAGTTAAATAAAGGTAAAATACATTTTTTTAAATGAAGTGGGTTTAACAAGTGACATCAATAAGGTATCAGATTTCACCAGGTGTCATATGTCATAAAAATATCATAAATGTCATAATGTCATAAAAAGAGCAGGGTACACTGTACAGTGTTAAGTGCCCAAAAAAGGGGGGTTAAATATTGGTCAACTAAATCCTGATCCTTCTTATTTAACCCCCCAACATGTGTTGTCATGCCAGATTTATCTAATCAAGCAATTATGGTATTTTTTTAATTTAAAAATATACTTGTGTGTGTGGTCCAGGTGGTTGTGTGTGTGTGTGTGTGTGTGTGTTATTTTCAATGACGGGCTACAAACAGTGGGTTAACTGCCTCTTTCAGGGGCAGAACGACAGATTTTTACCTGGTCAGCTTTTTTACCTTGTTACAAGTCCAACGCTCTAACCACTAGGCTACCTGCCGCCCCACCCCACTCAAAAGAGAGAAAGACAATCGTTGAACAGTGTTGAACTAATTAATTTCTTCCAAAATTAAGAAGCAGCAAGAGAGAAATAGAGATTGAAAGTGAAAAGAAAAAAAAACAGCTAACTAGTTCAGCCTACTGAAACACCCTGCTCAAACAGAGGGATGACATGTTAGCTAGTTGGATATGACTATCCAACACAACACTGGAACTCTTCCAAGTCAAGGTAAGCTTTTGGTTTTACTAATGTATTGCCACTGGGGCCTGCCAGTGTAACTGTTTACTGACTGTACACTGTCACAGCATGATTGTATGGGTTGACTAACACTTTAGTGCTATTAGCTATGTTGACTAAGATGTTACTTTAGCTAATATGGTTAAAACGATGTAGGCTGTGTGCTTAAGTTATGATATGGTTTGGCTTGGAAAGTTTCTCTCTCGCCTGGTCACATACAGCTGACTTGTTGTGCATTGAAGTCCTCAAGCGAAGCGAAGAAGAATACAACGTGGCTGTTATGAGAGTGAACTCTATTCATTCCACCGATACTGTTGAAAAACGTTTCTTAAACAGAACGGGGATAAACATACCTGAATTTCTCCAATAGAACCTCGTTTGCAACTGTTGGACTAATGATTACACCCTATATCAGCTAGATGCTGGCAAAAGTGTGCAAAGCGGTATTCAAAGTCACCTCAAATTCTCTCTCAGCCTGTGTGCACCTACGTTGTACTGGGTGAATGGAATATGAATGGGAGTCATCCAACATGCTGTCATAGAAATAAGGCCATGCTCATTCAAAAAAAATCATCCCCATCTTAAACAGCACTGCGCGCCACTGGTGTGTGTGTGTGTTGAGCAGTACAGACACTGCGTCGGGCCAGGTGGTTGAGTGTGTGTGTTGACCTGGGGGCAAGCGGGCCAGGTGGTTGCGACGGATGTTAAGGTCTCGCAGCGAGTCCAGTCGACCAACCTGAGGAGGGAGTGTCTGGATCTCATTACAACTCACGTCCTGGAGAGAGGGATGAGAGAGAGAGGAGAGGAAAGGATGACCTGGTTAAACAGTAATCAAACCACAACACAAAGACTACCAATAAGGGGGTAAAAACAGGCAAATCAACATGGTGGTTTTGACACTAAAACCCACGGTCAATTAAGCCCTAACTGTGTGTGTGTGTCTGTACTGACCAGTTCTGTGAGCTGTAGTAGTTGGCCTAGCTCTTCGGGAAGGGAGACAAGCTTGTTGTTACAGGCAATCAGGACCTTCAACGGCAGACTGCACACCGGGCTGGGCAGGGTCGACAACTGGTTTCGACTGAAATCCGGATGAAAGAAAAACAGACCAACAGGAGAGAGGGCGGAGAGAAAATGTTAGAGGTTTTTGACTAAAGCTTAGTAGATTTATGTCCATTCAAATAGTTGTGATGGATGTTTTTTTAAGTGTACTGGCAAGATGGCAAATGTTGATTATTATTAAACAAAGTTACAATGTTCCAACGATGTTCTTGACATTCTTTTGCTATTGTCTGGGAACACTTCCTATCAAACAGGTTGATGTTACAGACCAAAAGTCTTTCAAACCTGTTAATCAGATATGTTGTGACGTTTCTCTATGCCCAAAACAGATCGCTTTAATATTGGTTTATGAATGAACATGGGTTTTGTTCCAAATGACACACTATTCCATATTTAGTGCACTACTTTTATAGTGAATAGGGTGCCTTTGGGATGCTGACCATCTGTTTAAGGCATCACACATCTTCACACAGGTGTGTGTAATATGCATGCATAGGCTGTCTTTCTATGGTTAAGTGTACAAGTGTTTTGTCAAATTTGTAAACAGATGTGTCCATCAGAGTTCACTCTGTGTTTATCACCATATGTTCAGGTATGTGAGTGTCAGTGGTGGAAAAAGTACTCAACTGTCATACTTGAGTAAATGTTATAGAAAATGACTAAATTAAAAGCGAGTCACCTAGTGAAGTATTACTTGACTAAAAGTATCTGGTTGTAAATGTACTTAAATACAGTGGTGGAGAAAGTCCTCTACTGACATATATTTTTTTAAGTAAAAGCCATACATCAAATTCTTTATATTAAGCAAACCAGACAGCACAATGTTCTTTTAATTTTTATTTATTTATGGACAGAGAGGGCCTCAAACACTCAAACGTAATTTACAAACACAGAATTTGTGTTAAGTGAGTCTGCCAAATCAGTTTCAGTAGGGATGACAACGTGTTCTGTTGATATAGGACCATATTGCTGTAATGCCTGAGCAGTTTGATGGGGTTGAGGTCAGGCTCTGAGCAGGCCAGTCAAGTTCTTCCACACTGATCTTGAAAAAAACATTTCTGTATGGACCCCATTTTGTGCACGGGGGCATTGTCATGCGGAAACAGGAAAGGGCCTTCCCCAAACTGTTGCCACCATGTTGGAATCACAGAATCGTCTAGAATGTCATTGTACGCTGTCACGTTAAGATTTCCCTTCACTGGAACTAAGGGGCCTAGCCCGAACCATGAAAAACAGCCACAGACCATTATTCCTCCACCAAACGTTACAGTTGGCACGATGCACTGGGGCAGGTAGCGTGATTCATCACTCCAGAGTCCAATGGAGGCGAGCTTTACACCGCTCCAGGCGACACTTGTGCGGCTGCTCAGTCATGGAAAACCATTTAAGGCTCCCGACAAACAGTTCCTGTGCCGACGTTGTTTCCAGAGGCAGTTTGGAACTCGGTAGTGAGTGTTACAACATAGGACAGGCTTCAGCACTCGGTGGTCCTGTTCTGTGAGCTTGTGTGGCATACCACTTTGCGGCCGAGCCATTGTTGCTCCTTGACGTACCCACTTCACAATAAAAGCACTTACAGTTGACCGTGGAAACTCAAGCCGGGCAGAAATTTGACAAACTGACTTGTTGTAAAGGTGGCATCCAATGACGGTGCCATGTTATAAGTCACTGAGATTAAATAGCAGAATCCACTCATTTGAAGGGGTGTCCACATACTTTTGTAGTGTATTTCACAGTGGTTTAGATGGTACAATGACGCTCAACACCAGGGTTCGTTCATCAACTAGGTTTGGCCTCGGGCCAAATGTTTTCTGAGCTAATAGTCGGTACGTCAGAACATAATTAGCATACAATATTAGCACACTACATTTAACACTTCTGACATAAATTCAATGCCAATAATTTCGATCTGATTTCACTCAAAATCACCAATGTCTCTATTCAATTATTATTTTGAATACATTGGTGGGGAAAAACAAGTCTACAATACTTTAACATCAACATTCGTTAAAAACAATTAGCTTACTAGCAAGAGGAAATCTTAATCTCAAACATCAAAAGGTGGTGAATAAAAATTGAAGTTTAAGGGATGAATGGTTTCAATTTTTGCCTAAAATGACATAACCAAATCTAACTGCCTGTAGCTCAGGCCCTGAAGCAAGGATATGCATATTCTTGGTACCATTTGAAACACTGAAATGCGGCATTGTGAAAGGAATGTAGAAGAATATAACAATAGATCTGGTAGTAGAAAATACAAAGAATTTGTGTCCAAAAGATGACAGCAGTGTATGTGCAAAGTTTCAGACGGATGAGCGAACTACATGACATTTAGTGTGAAGTCACCCAGGTACATTTGGGCAAATCGTGTAGGAGACATTTGCATTCATATTACATTTTTCTGAAAGAATATCGTCAAATCTGTATACTTGGACTTTGATTTAGCTTTTCCAGTATTAGTAGCCATATTATAAGTTCAACATTTACAAAACCAGTTTTCATAACTTCATAACTTTTGCCCAAAAGGAAAAGGTACACTGTCGCACAAGGTTAGTAGCTACATTTTACAACAGATACATGGTTTCCGGATGCTCCCATAAAGCCCAGCTCATTGGCGATCTAGCTAGCGCTGTTTGACCCCGATTGGTGCTTATTTGACACCGTTTTAGTCGTTCAGGTGAAGACCGCCTGCGTCATCGGCGTGCCATGAAGGCGTTGCTTTCTGACCAGATATGGTGTTCTATAGGATATACTACACCACTAATGATACAGTGAAGTCTGGTTACGTTCCATGATCTCTGAGGAATACATACGAATGTAATTTGACTGGTTGAAACAACGTTTAGGGTTAGATTTTCAGATTCCTTTCTTTGCAAATGGAACAAGTGGAAATACAAAATCTATGGTGCATTTTTTAGGATATGAAAGATTATTTTATCCAACAAAACAACACTTCATGTTATCTCTGGGACCCTTCAGATGATAAATAAGAGCAAGATTTCAGAATGTAAGCACACATTTCACCTTCAGAGGTGAATTTATCAAACATATCGCTGTGAAAAGTTGTTGTTAGGAGCTCTCCTCAAACAATAAAAGCATGGCATTTTTTCGCTCGAATAGCTACTGTAAATTGGACAGTGAAGTTACATTAACAAGAACTTCAGCTTTCAGCCGATATAAGACACTTATACGTACCAACATTTATTGTTTCTCTAAAATCTGCTATCGTGACAAGGCGCTGCATGATTTACAACGGTCCTGTTGACGGGACGCCGATCCCTAACTAGCAAGAGGATATTTTAATCTCAACTATAGTTGGAGAATAAAAATAACCCACAATGCCAAACCTGTGGGTTATTTGCAACAAAAATGTTGTTTGCAAAGAATTCAATCTCATAAATCATTATGCATCTAAGCATGGTACTTTCAGTGGTCTTCCCACTCCAGAGAGAGGCATGATGTAGAAAAATGTAAGAGTTAACACACAGAAGCAGAATCCTCCTTTGTGACCTGACTCAACAACAGAAGGTCACAAGTGCCTCCATTAAAAGCGTCCTGGGTTCTAACCCAACACAACATGCCCATCACAGACGTGGAGGTGTTTAAAAAGTGCATGGTGACAGCTTTGGTGGAATTGGCTACGCACAAGTCTAGCATAATTGAGACTGTCAAACAGGTGCCCCTGTCTGCATCAACAGCAGGCCGCCACGTCCATGCTCTGGTGGATGATGTGCATAGGATTGTTCTGGAGGGGCTCAATCAGGCTGAGCATTTTTCCCTGGCTATTGATGACAACACTGATGTAGCACAGTTGTGTGTGTATATGTCCGTTAATTAGATGATTTTTCCATTTCTTAAAGAACATTAGACCAGTGCCTTTGTAATTTGGAACATGACCATAAATGTGTTAGGGTGCCTGTATAAGTTGTACATTTAAGACACTGAGGAGAGGACGGGGGGGGGGGGCTAAAAGCATGTCTGGCATTCTGGGATATATGCAACCTGTGTATTATTCTTAATTTGATTGCTCAAGTACCATAACATATAGTTTTTGCACATCTCCAAATGTCCTCCCACATCTCCTCGTCAATAATTTCTCCCACACCTGCTTGACCACCTGTGTGTCAACAGTAGAAATGGACCTTAAAGCATCATAAAATAATTATTTCAATGACAAGACATCAGGGTTGCCAATGAAGGTGGTGCTCTTCAAAATAGGTCTAACTTGTAGAAAGTGAAAAGAGTCCTACTTATGGAGTTGATATTTCTCAACCATCTGCTCAAATAACAATAAAATCCTATCAGTGACAAAATCATTTAGTCTGCCTATGCCCTTATTAAGCCAAACATTAAAGACAGCATCCAGCAATCCTGATACAAATATGGGTTGTTAAGAATTGGGGTAAGAGCAGAGGTTAGTTTGGACCTTTCCAAAACACTTTGAACTGACCTCCTCCATGCTTTGAGTGCATTAAATAGAATGGGATTATTGCAGTAATCTTACAGATTTGAAGCTTCTGGGAAGAAAAAAAAAAATATATATAAAAAATAAGTGGGTGGCAGAGTAGCTCTACGAATCTATCATATTATGTTTTAAAAGTATTTTCAGAACATCACCTTCAACAAGGTTACATACCTTGTAAAATGTAGGGTGATTTGAGCGTTTCAGTTCCTCTTTAAAGGTTAGGATTGGGGCGGCAGGGTAGCCTAGCGGTTAGAGCATTGGACTAGTAACCGGCAGGTTGCAAGTTCAAACCCCCGAGCTGACAAGGTACAAATCTGTCGTTCTGCCCCCGAACAGGCAGTTAACCCACTGTTCCTAGGCCGTCATTGAAAATAAGAATTTGTTCTTAACTGACTTGCCTAGTTAAATAAAAGGTATAACAATATCTAATCAAATAGAGGAGTCATTTGTGATCCATTCAGAAATATAACTTAAATATAACTTAATTTCAACCCCCCTGAGAACCTAGCAAGTGCAATATTGCCATCTTAACTATTGGCTTGTGTTTACTCCACATAAAGGAACTTAACCAGCCATTTTAATCTGTTATTACCTTATTGGAAAGTAAGACTTTGATCATTTGGATTGGGTAAAATATTTTGTAAAATATTCATTTTCAATAGAGATATTCTACCCAACCATGAAATCAGAGAAGAGTTCCACACTCCAGATGTGTCTTATTGTGTCAAATAAGGTAACAAAATTAGCTTTATACTTTTGCTGGGATTTGGGAGTAATATACCCAGATCCATAAAACCTGAAGGAGACCATTTTAAAGGAAATGGGGGAGCGGTAGTAGGTACAAAGCTAAGACAACCAAGTGGCATAGACTCTGATTTAGTTAAATTAATCTTGTAGCTTGAAAATACACTGAATAATTCAATAATATTAACAAGATACGTAATTGAAGTCTCGGGCTCGAGATGAATATCAAAGCATCAGCACACAAGCTTATTTTTTAACAAACGGCACCAATGAGCAGACCCTGTATAGCAGGCGTTACTCTGATGGCCTCGGCCAATGGTTCCATACTGAGCGCCAATTGGCGAGGGGAATAAGGATAGCCCTGTAAGGTACCCCGGTGTGTGGAGAAGCTATTTGACCTTAGTAAGGATAGCAGCATTCGTTGTTAGTCTTGCATAACATTAAGATACGCCTGACATTATTACATCACCTTTTACAATTAAAAAAATCAAATCAAATGCTATTTGTCACATACACATGTTTAGCAGATGTTATTGCGAGTGTAGCGAAATGCTTGTGTTTCCAGCTCCAACATTGCAGTAATATCTAACAAGTAATATCTAACCATTTCACAACAATACACACATATCCAAAGTTATGGAATTAAGAATCTATAAATATTTGAGTGAGCAGTGTCAGAGCGGCATAGACTAAGATACAGTAGAAACATATGAGATTAGTAATGCAAAATGTAAACGTTATTAAAGTGGTCAATGAATTCAAGTCTATGTATATAGGGCTGCAGCCTTTAACGTGCTAGGGATGGCTATTTAACAGTCTGATAGCCTTGAGATTGAAAAACAGCTTCTGTCTCTCGGTCCGTTTTGATGCACCTGTACTGATCTCGCCTTCTGGATGATAACAAGGAGAACAGGCAGTGGCTCGGGTGGTTGTTGTCCTTGATGATCTTTTTGGCCTTCCTGTGACATCAGGTGCTACAGGGCAGGTAGTTTGCCCCCGGTGATGCGTTGGGCATTCTGCACAACCCTGAGGTTGCAGGTGGTGCAGTTTCCATACCAGGCAGCGATACTGCCCAAAAGGATGCTCTCAATAGTGCATCTGTAAAGGTTTGTGAGGGTTTTAGGTGCCGAGACAAATTTCTTCAGCAACCTCTCAAAAAAAAAAAAACATTTTCACCACAGTCTGTGTGGGTGGACCATTTCAGTTAGTCCGTGATGTGTACACCGAGGAACTTGAAGCTTTACACCTTCACTGCGATCCCGATGTGGATAGGGGGGTGCTCCCTCTGCTGTTTCTTGACGCCCATGATCAGTTCCTATGTTTGTTGTCATTGGGCGAGAGGTTATTTTCCTGACACCACACTCCCATGGCCCTCACCTTCTTTCTCCCTGTAGGCTGTCTCGTCATTGTTGGTAATCAGGCCTACTACTGTTGTGTCATCTGAAAACTTGATGATTGAGTTGGATGTGTGCATAGCCACGCAGTCATGGGTGAACAGGGAGTACAGGAGGGGGCTGAGAACCCATTATTGCGGGGCCCCAGTGTTGAGGATCAGCGAAGTTGAGGTGTTGTTTCCTACCTTCACGACTGGGGGACGGCCCGTCAATTAGTCCAGAACCCAATTGCACAGGGCGGGGTTGAGACCCAGGGTCTCGAGCTTAATGATGAGCTTTGAGAGTACTATGGTTTTAAATGTTGAGCGATAGTCAATGAACAGCATTCTTACATTGGTATTCCTCTTGTCCACATGGAATAAGACAGTGTTCAGTGCGATGGCATTGTCTGTGGATCTATCGTCTGTGGGTCTAGAGTGTCAGGTAAGGTAGGGGTGATATGATCCTTGACTAGTCTCTTAAAGCACTTCATGATGACAGAAATGAGTGCTATGAGGCAATTTTAATTTAGTTCATTTAACTTTGCTTTCTTGGGTACAAGAACAAGGGTGGACATTTTGAAGCATGTGGGGACAGCAGACTGGGATAGGGAGAGATTCCGGACATTTTCAAACACTCCGGCCAACTGGTCTGCGCAAGCTCTGAGGACGTGGCTAGGAATGCCGTCTGGGCCGGCAGTCTTGCGAGGGTTAACACACTTAAATGTCTTACATCGGCCTCGGAGAAGGAAAGCCCACAGTCCTTGATAGCGGGCCGCGTCGGTGGCAGTGTTATCCTTAAAGCGGGTGAAGGTATTTTGCTTGTCTGGAAGCAAGACATTGGTGTCCGCGATGTGGCTGGGTTTTCCCTTTGTAGTCAGTGATTGTCTGTAGTCCCTGCCACATGAGTCTCGTGTCTGAGCCGTTGAATTGTGACTCCACTATGTCTCTACACTGATGTTTTGCATGGCGATTGTCTTACGGAGGGAATAACTACACTGTAGTCGGCCATATTCCCAGTCACCTTGCCATGGTTAAATTAGATGGTTCACGCTTTAATTTTTACGCGAATGGTGACATCTATCCACGGTTTTAATAGTCAGTGTATACAACATCTCCTATACACTTCCTGATACTCACTCACCGTATCAGTGTATTTGTCAATATTATTCTCAGAGGCAACCTGGAACATACCCCAGTCCACGTAATCAAAACAATCTTTAAGCGTGGATTCCGATTGGTCAGACCAGCATTGAATTGTCCTTAGCACAGGTACTTTCTGATTGATTTTCTGCCTATAGAGTAAAATGGAGTCATGATCAGATTTGCCAAAGGGAGGGTGGGGAAGGGCCTTGTATGCATCCCGGAAATTGGAGTAGCAGTGATCGAGTGTTTTCGCAGCTCAAGTACTAGTCATTGTCTTGATAGAACTTCAGTAGTGTTTTTCTCAAATTAGATTTGTTAAAGTCCACAGCTACAATAAATGCAGCCTCAGGATGTGTGGTTTTCAGTTGGCAAAAAGTTCAGTTAAGTACCTTGAGAGCAGTCGTGGTATCGGCTTGAGGGGGGAATCTACACGGCTGTGACTATAACCAAAGAGAATTCTCTTGGGGAGGTAATACGGTCGGCATTTGATTGTGAGGTATTCTAGGTCAGGTGAACAAAAGGACTTGAGTTCCTGTATGTTATCACAATCACACAATAAGTAGTTAATCATAAACCATACACCCAAGCCCTTCTTCCCAGAGAGATATTTATTCCTCTCTTCACGATGAACTGAGAGAGCCATGTTTCCATGAAACAGAGTATCATCAACTTTATTATCCAGACACTTAACAAAATTGAGTAATATACTCAGAAGCGGTGGGCGGTGTGCACGCCTCCCGAGTCGAACTAGAAGTCGACTACCCCTCCTCCGCCAGCGGTGTTTTGGGTCAGTCTCTGGAATCAGTTCAATTGCCCTGTGGGTACAAACAAAGGATCAGATTCCAGAAAGTAGTATTCCTGGTCGTAATGCTGGTGAGGTACCGCCGCTCTGATATCCAAAAGTTATTCTCGGCTGTATGTAAAATACAATTTTATGGGCTAATAATGTAAGAAAAAAAAAAAGTTTAACTAGAATCATGGCAGCCCTACCTGTCGGCACCATTTTGTCAGATATGTGGCAATAAGTCCACTAGTCGTGTGGCTAGGATTTTAGAAAGACATTTCCTATCCATGTACAGAAGGGCAATAAGGTCTGTTGGAGGAACAAGACTCTGGGCATCTCTTTTTGAGAATAAGTGATATGTTACCATCCCTCAGACTTTGAGGGAGGTCGTCATTTGAAAATGAGTGGTTAAACATATCAAGCAATGGCTCAAGGATTAGGCCTTGGAACTCCTTATAGAACTCACTACAAAACCTGTCTGGTCCTAAAGGCCCTACCATTTGGCAAATTCTCAATTGCAAACATCTCTTCCTTAGTAAGGGGCATTAAGGAGACCGCTGTTCTTCAGAAATAATAGGGAGTTCAATCTTATAAAATAAGTCCTCAATTAGTTTGGGTGCATCATTGTCAGTTCTGAGGCATAAAGATATGCAAAAAAAAAATACAATCACATCCATCTCCCCGACATCCACAAGATCATGCCGAAGGGGAAATGCTACTTTTTCCATTAAGTCAGTCACTTAGTAGCCCATATAACTGTATTATGTAAATACTAACATTATTGTGAGTGCTTATCCAGGGCTATTTAGGTCTCATGCTGAAAGTATTTTCTGTTTATTCCGTTGTGAAAGGAGGGGGCTATCCCAAGACTTTTCTTTAAAAGATTGCAAAACGCAGGTCAACTAATGTTGAATATTTATCATTACTAGGGAGATTCCAGTAACCAATCATATGATATGTTGACAGCTATTACAAAATCAGTTATAAGCTGCATGACGAGCAATTTATTTTTTAGAATTATTGAGTTGATTGGCTATCTTAGTCCCTCTCCTAACATTCTACACCAGTGGGCGTCAACATGTTAAAAAGGAGCTAGAACGGAATGTGAAGAGCTACCGCCATTCTATGGAAGAAAAACTACGTTTCAAATCGTTGTGAGAAGTTGTAGAAAACTGGGTTGAGGGATAGATTGACACCAGGATATGGTGAGTTTTCATAAGGAGAACGAGCTACTGGCGATTAGGCTAGCTAAGCTATTGCTAGCATTTTGAGAGTGTTCATACTGACCCAAGCATAGGCACAAGCCATTAACATTTAGTCTAGATCAGTTATCGATCAATCAATTGAAATAGCAAACGTGTATAGGTGTAAGCACTAGTCCTTTGCATTGCCCAGGTTAGTTTAATGTTTAGTTCATGTGAACCTAGTGCTGTAGTTTAAGTGTATAGCATTTTGACTAAGTTTAATTTCTCATTCCTGTAAGCGATAAAAGCGCTATATTCATGTTTATATGAAAGGTACTCATGGAAAATATATTGTGTGATCCTGTTTGTAAAACAGGTCAGGTTTTTTGAGCGTGGATTCAGTTCCACCAAGGATGGCGAGCCACCAGAACCCAGGACATCCATAAGATTTGCATGCAAAAATCTATTGCCCTTATCCTTGGAGGACAACGAATTTGCACTGCCACACTACAGTGGGGTAGGATTCTTTGTTGCAAGACATCATTACACCATCCCATGGGACTGTCATAAGCCCATTTAAGCACCAGCGTTTGATATGTACAGTCACTCACATTTGATTCCATCTCATAGTGGTTTATAAGTCAGTATTTCTGAATTGGGTTGTATTTTTTCTGTGGATTCATGTGAATTGTATTTCAATTCAACTTTGAACATTGAAATCTGAGATACCCTCAAGATTATAATCGAGTTGGCCTTCTGAGTGGTGCAGTCTAAGGCACTGCATTGCAGTTGCTAGATGTTCCACTTGAGATCCTGATTTGAGTCCAGGTGCTGTCGCAGCCGTCCTCAAAACGGCAGACCCATTGGGCAGCGCAGGGATGTCCTTGTCACATCGCTCTCTAGCGACTCCTGTGGCGCATGCACGCTGACACGGTTGCCAGGTGTACGGTGTTTCCTCCGACACATTGGTGCGGTTGGCTTCCGGGTTAAGCTGGCATCGTGTTAAGAAGCAGTGGTTAAGGAAGCATGGCTCTTGACCTTCCCCTCTCCCGTGTCCGTACGGGAGTTGCAGTGATGAGACAGGACTGTAACTACCAATTGAATAAAAAATAGAGTTGAGTGCACACTAGTAAACTATAGGCGGGATTAAGGTTGCACATTTTGGGGAATATTCAGAAGTGTAAACTTTCCATGGGAATTAATGGGAATATATGCAAATTAATATTAATAAAATTTAGATTTTTTTTTTCATTTGATATATTTACCATATCATACTGGGGCGGCAGAGTAACCTGGTGGCTAGAGCGTTGGACAAGCAGCCAAAAGGTTTTTACCTTGTCAGCTTGGGGATTTGATCTTGCAACATTTTGGTTACAAGTCCAACGCTCTAACCACTAGGCTACCTGCCACCCCAAATATGTTGGCACGAGTGCCATATTGCATCTTCATCCCAAAGCCCTTGCTTAGAAGTGTACTTAACCAGACTGCCAAGAATCTTGCCCTCATCCAGCCTCATCGAGACATGGTAGTCATGACAACCATAGGCCTTGTTGATATATGTGCCAGCATACTTGGGGTCCAACATGTACTCTGCGGCGTGTATGGGCTTCAGGCAGAAGTCTTCAGAACTGCAGTTTCCTCTGCTTGGAGGAACAGTGAATTGGATAGGGCAGTACAGATTTCTTCTCTTACATCTGCAAGCAGAGTCTGAACATCAGACAGGATGGCATTGTCTCCCTCATTCCATGCAATGGCTACTGCTATAGGTTTCAGGCTGCTTACCAATCTCTCCCAAAATACATCATCCAGGAGGAGCCTCTTGATGGGGCTGTCCATATCGGCAGACTGTGATATGGTAATTTCTTGGAGACTCCTTCCCCTCCAGGAGACTGTCAGACATGATGAAAACACCACACAGGTGTTGCTGGGCAGCTTCAATGTGGTGCTCTTATTCTTCTCACTTTGCTTGGTGAGGTAGATTGCTGCTATAAATTGATGACCCTTCACATACCTAACCATTTCCTTGGCTCCCTTGTAGAGTGTATCCATTGTTTTCCATGGCATCCATGATGTTCTTGAGGAGCAGATTCAATGCATGAGCAGATTCAATGCATGAGCAGCACAGCCAATGGGTATGACCTAAGGGTAGTACTCCTCCACATTAGACCAAGCAGCCTTCACGTTTGCAGCAGCCATTTTTTATTTAACTAGGCAAGTCAGTTATTAAGACTAAATTCTTATTTACAATGACGGCCTACCAAAAGGCAAAAGACATCTGCGGGGACGGGGGCTTTGATTAAAAATACATTTAAAAAAGAACAAATAGGACAAAACACACAAGAGAAACAACTAGAGGTCGACCGATTAATCGGAATGGCCGATTAATTCGGGCCAATTTCAAGTTTTCATAACAATCGGAAATCGGTATTTTTGGGCACCATTTTTTTTTTATACCTTTATTTAACTAGGCAAGTCAGTTAAGAACACATTCTTATTTTCAATGACTGCCTAGGAACGGTGGGTTAACTGCCTGTTCAGGGGCAGAACGACAGATTTGTACCTTGTCAGCTCGGGGGATTCAATCTTGCAACCTTACAGTTAACAAGTCCAACGCAATAACGACCTGGCTCTCTCTCATTGCACTCCACAAGGAGAATGCCTGTTACGTGAATGCAGTAAGCCAAGGTAAGTTGCTAGCTAGCATTAAACTTATCTTATAAAAAACAATCAATCATAATCACTAGTTAACTACACATGGTCAATGATATTACTCAATATTATCTAGCGTGTCCTGCGTTGCATATCTGACTGAGCATACAAGTATCTGACTGAGCGGTGGTAGGCAGAAGCAGGCGCGTAAACATTCATTCAAACACCACTTTCGTGCGTTTTGCCAGCAGCTCTTTGTTGTGCGTCAAGCATTGCGCCGTTTATGACTTCAAGCCTATCAACTCCGGAGATGAGGCTGGTGTAACCGAAATGAAATGGCTAGCTAGTTAGTTCGCGCTAATAGTGTTTCAAACGTCACTCACTCTGAGCCTTCTAGTAGGTGTTCTCCTTGCTCTGCATGGGTAACGCTACGTAAATGGTGGCTGTTGTCGTTGTGTTGCTGTTTCGAGCCCAGGGAGGAGCGAGGAGAGGGACGGAAGCTATACTGTTACACTGGCAATACTAAAGTGCCTATAAGAACATCCAATAGTCAAAGGTTAATGAAATACAAATGGTAAAGAGGGAAATAGTCCTATAATAACTACAACCTAAAACTTCTTACCTGGGAATATTGAAGAATCATGTTAAAAGGAACCACCAGCTTTCATGTGTTCTCATGTTCTGAGCAAGGAACTGAAACGTTAGCACATATTGCACTTCGACTTCAACACTTTGTTTTTGCATTATTTAAACCAAATTGAACATGTTTCATTATTTATTTGAGGCTAAATTGATTTTATTGATGTGTTATATTAAGTTAAGATAAGTGTTCATTCAGTATTGTTGTAATTGTCAATTATTACAAATAAAAATACATTTAAAAATAATAATAATAATAATAATAATAATAATAATAATAATAATAATTCGGCCGATTAATCGGTAACGGCATTTTTTGGTCCTCCAATAATCAGTGCCGGCGTTGAAAATTCCTAATCGGTCGACCTCTAGAAACAACACTACATAAAGAGAGACATAAGACAACATAGCAAGGCAGCAACACAACATGGTAGCAACACAAAACCAGGTACAAACATTATTGGGCACACACAACCGCAAAGGACAAGAAGGAAGAGACAACAATACATCACGCAAAGCAGCCACAACTGTCAGTACGTGTCCATGATTGAGTCTATGAATGAAGAGATCTAGCATGGGTAGGATGGTCATCTGAATCAGGGTTAGTTTGTCAGCTGGGGTGAATGACGAGCGATTACGATAGAGGAAACCAGGTCTAGATGTAACTTTAGCCCGCAGCTTTGATATGTGCTGAGAGAAGGACAGTGCACCGTCAAGCCATACTCCGAAAGAGGTGATTACCTCAAGCTCTAAACCCTCAGAGGTAGTAATCACACCTGTGTGGATGGGCATTCTTCTCACCAAACCACATGACCTTTGTTTTGGAGGTGTTCAGAACAAGGTTAACTTCATCGGGCTAGGGGGCAGTACTCGGAAGTTTGGAATAATGAGGTGCCCAAAGAATACTGCCTGTTACTCAGGCCCAGAAGCTAGGATATGCATATAATTGGTAGTATTGAATAGAAAACTCTAACGCTTCCAAAACTGTTAAAATAATGTCTGAGTATAACAGAACTGATATGGCAGGCGAAAACCCGAGGACAATCCATTAAGTATTCTTTCCCCCAGCTCACCACTGATTACAATGGCTGGGAAGGGGAATATAAAAGGAAGACCTCCAAGATTTCAGTTCATAGGGCTTCCACTAGATGTCAACAGTCTTTAGAAAGAGCCAGGCTTGTTTTTGTTTTTTATTAGCTAGAATTTGTAGTTCTGCTAAGTGACTCCCATTTTGGCTGTAGTATTTGTTGCGCGTTCTGGTGAGGGCGTGCACTTCGTTATTTATCTCCGGTAATGGTCTCCGGTATTCTCGGTGTTAAATTTGATCTTTTATTTACATATTAGGGTATCTGAGGATTGATTAGGAATGTTGTTTGATATGTTTGGAAGAAGTTGATTGGTAATTTAAAGGATTCATTTGTATGCATTTTGAACGATTACTGAGCAAAGTGCACCAATGAAACTTACTTTTTGGGGATATGAAGGACTTTATCGAACAAAAGGACTATTTGTTATGTAACTGAAATGCTTGTGATTGCAACCAGATGAAGATCTTCAAAGCTAAGTGATTTATTTTATTGTTATTTCTGACTTTCGTGATACCTCTGCTTGGTTGGAAAATGTATGTAATGCTTTTGTGTGCGGGGAGCTGTCCTCAGATAATGGCATGGTGTGCTTTCGCCATAAAGCCTTTTTGAAATCTGACAAAGTGACTGGATTAACAAGAAGTTAAGCTTTTAAATGATGTATGACACTTGTATCTTCATGAATGTTTAATATTACGATTTCTGTAATCCGAATTTGTCGCTCTGCAATTTCACCAGATGTTGTCGAGGTGGGAAGCTAGTGTCCCAATGATCTGTAAGAAGTTAAGGGTAGAGAAAGCTTGTTGGACACTAAGAAAGCTTTGTGGTAGAGCATACGACACAAAATCTATGGAGGGGCCAGCTGAGTACAAGATTGTATCATCTGCATATAAATGGATGAGAGCGATACCTACTGCCTGAGCTATGTTGTTGATGTAAATTGAGAAGAGCGTGGGGCCAAGTGGCTGAGAAAGCAGATGTTCTGACATTATACACTGCACTCTTTGAGAAAGGTAGTTAGCAAACAAGGCCAAAGACGGCTCAGAGATACCAATACTCCTTAGCCTAACGTATCAAAAGCTTTGGCCAAGTCCATAAAGATAACAAAACAACATCGCTTAGAATCAAGGGCAATGGTGACGTCATTGAGGACCTTCAAGGTTGCAGTGACACATCCATAACCTGAGCAAAAACCAGATTACATACCAGAGAGAACACTATAGACATCAAGAAGGCCAGTCAGTTGAGTTTTTCCAACACTTTTGATAAATAGGGTAAAATAGAAATAGGCTATAACAGTTAGGATCAGCTTGATCTCCCCCTTTAACCTGTTGAGTGTAGGGGGCAGTATTTTGATGTTGAAAAACATACCCAAATGAAACTGCCTATTTCTCAGGCTCAGAAGCTAGAATATGCATATAATTGTCAGATTAGGATAGAAAAAAACTGTCAAAATATTGTTTGTGAGTATAACAGAACTGATATTGCAGGTGAAAACCTAAGGAAAATCCAACTAGGAAGTGCCTCTTGTGTTGAACGCTCCCTGTTCCATTGCATGCCTTCCCTCCATTTAAAGGGATAGCAACCAGATTCATTTCCCTATGGCTTCCACATGGTGTGAACAGTCTTCAGACATAGTTTCAGCCTTTTATTCCTGAAAAATTAGTGAGAACATTTATTGTGTAACTGGGAGTCTCGAGAGTGCAAACATCCGAAGATCAAAGGTAAGCGATTTAATTTTATTGCTTTTCTGACTTTCGTGACCAATTTACTTTGCTGCTAGCTGTTTGTAATGTTTTGTCTGATGAGAGAGATGTCCTTACATAAATGCTTGGTTTGCTTTAGCTGTAAAGCTTTTTTGAAATCTGACATGCCAGGTGGATTAACAACAAGCTACGCTGTGTTTTGCTATATTGCACTTGTGATTTCATGAAAATTAAATATTTTTGGTAATTTAATTTGAATTTGGCGCACTGCAATTAAGCGGAAGTTGACGAAAATGATCCCGGTAACGGGATGGGTGCGCCAAGAAGTTAAATAAAGGACAAACCGTGGCTGCTTTCCAAGCAATGAGAACCTCCCCAGAAAGGAGAGACAGATTGAAAAGGTTGGAGATAGGCTTGGCGATCATAGGGGCAGCAACCTTAACTTGGATATAGGGGGCGCTGTTTTAATTTTGGGATGAAAAACATTCCCGTTTTAAACAAGATATTTTGTCACGAAAAGATGCTCGGCTATGCATATAATTGACAGGTATGGAAAGAAAACACTGACGTTTCCAATACTGCAAAGATATTGTCTGTGAGTGCCACAGAACTGATGTTACAGGCGAAACCCAGATAAAAATCCAATCAGGAAGTGCCGCATTTTTTGAAACCGCCTCATGCCAATGACTCCTTATATGGCTGTGAATGGGCCACGAATGAGCTTAGGCTTTCTGTCGCTTCCCCAAGGTGTCGACAGCATTGTGACGTATTTGTAGGCATATCATTGGAAGATTGACCATAAGAGACTACATCTATCAGGTGGTCGCTTGGTGTCCTCTGTTGCAAATATTGCGTAATCTCCAGCTGCAGTATTTTTCCGTTCGCTTCTGATGAGAAACCAACTGTCACGACTGATATATTATCGAATAGATATGTGAAAAACACCTTGAGGGTTGATTCTAAACAACGTTTGCCATGTTTGTCGATATTGTGGAGCTAATTTGGAAAAAAGTTTGGCGTTGTAGTGACTGAATTTTCCGGTCTTTTTCTTAGCCGAACAAAACGGAGCTATTTCTCCTACACAAATAATCTTTTTAGAAAAAATGAACATTTGCTATCTAACTGAGAGTCTCGTCATTGAAATCATCCAAAGTTCTTCAAAGGTAAATGATTTTATTTGAATGCTTTTCTTGTTTTTGTGAAAATATTGCCTGCTGAATGCTAGGCTTAATGCTATGCTAGGCTATCAATACTCTTACACAAATGCTTATGTAGCTTTGGTTGAAAAGCATATTTTGAAAATCTGAGATGACAGTGTTGTTAACAAAAGGCTAAGCTTGTGTTTCAATATATTTATTTCATTTCATTTGCGATTTTCATGAATAGGAAACGTTGCGTTATGGTAATGCGCTTGAGGCTATGATTACGATCCCGGATACGGGATTGCTCATCGCTAGAGGTTAAAGAAGAAAGGGTCTAAACCATCTGACCCAGCTGCTTTTTTGGGGTCAAGTTTAAGGAGCTCCTCTAGCACCTCGTACTCAGTGACTGCCTGCAGGGAGAAACTTTTTAGCTGGGCAGGGGAAAAGAGGGAGAAGCATCGGGGATAGTCACATTAAAAGGGGTGGCAGATGAGGAAATGTTGGACGGGCAAGGAGGCATGGCTGAGTCAAATAGGAATCCTGAGTTAATGAAGTGGTGATTAAAGAACTCAGCCATGTGATTCTTGTCAGTAACAACACCATCATCATCAACTTTAAGGGACATGTGCAGCTGTGAGGAGGGTTTTATTCTCCAGGTCTTTAACTGTTTTACAGAACTTCTTGGGGATAGATGTACAGAGAGAGAACTGCTCCTTAAAGTAACTAACTTTGGCCTTCCATATAGCCTGAGTGCTCTTATTTCTCATTTGCCCAAACGTGAGCCAGTCAGCCTGAGTATGCGTGTGCCGAGCCTTTTGCCAAATGCAATTTTAGGTGGAGTAGCTCTCGGTCGAACCAGGGCCTGAACCTGTTTTTAATTCTCATTTTCTTTATGGGGTATTTGTTAACAATACCACTGAAAATATAAAAAAGGTCCAAGCATCTTTGACTGAGGGGATCAATCTGGTTCTATACAATTTTACAGAGGCCAGTTCATGAAGGAAGGCTTGCTCATTAAAGTTTTTTAGCAAGCATCTATGACAAATCAGGACAGGTCGTTTCACTGAGCAGCCATTACTAACACAGGTGGTAAAAACCGTGATCACTAAGGTCATTACTGAAGAAACCAGACTAATACCTATCAGGATTATGTCTGTCACCAGTGCAAATACCTTCAGTTGTCCAAGGTCATTGATGACTGCCTTCAGCTCATCTGCAATGTAGAGACCGGTGTGTCTGTTGTCCCTTGTGTCTGTGCTCTTGTAGAATACTGGTTTAGGGGTGGAGATGATGTAGTTAATTATTCCTTGCCCACGAACATTCGACCACCCATCAGAGATGATTGCAATATAGTCTGTTTGCACTATGATTTGTGTGACCTTCACTTGAACTCTGCATCCATTAAATTAGTAGATAAAGCATGTCTGGTTGGAGGGGTGTACACGCTGGACGAAGAACATTCAGAAATCTCTTCCAACACACATTGCCTGTGAGGATCAGAGGTGAACCTGCATACACAGCTTGAGCAAGACATTAATATGCATTTCTCTCACTACGTTCCGCCATTGAGTAAAAAAAACTTCTGGAAAACTTCTGATTCCAGGAGGACCATGAGCTGTTGCTATCGATAAGGTGTCTGATTCATCATTTTCACCTCAAATAGAAGTAGACAGACTTTTGTCAGAGGTTGCTTGTTGTGAGCACTGAGGGAACTTTATGCACTTGGACAGATGATTCTGAATCTTTGTTGCATTCTTCACATATGATTTGGCACAATATTTGCAAATGTACACAGCTTTTCCTTCTACATTAGCTGCAGCGAAATGTCTCCACACATCAGATAGTGCCCGTGTCATTTTCCTGTAAAGATTAGAAAAACACTTATATATATATATATATATACATACATACATACATAGATACACATGGAATTGTGTGTGTATAAGTAAATATATATATATATTTACTTATACACTCAATTCCATGCACAGATAAATAGTTAAGCAATTAGATAAATGTATTATCTTACAAAGGAGTTGTTTAAAAATTAAACATGTATGGAAACAGGTGAATTAACAATCCTCAGTTAGTAGGCTCAAGCAAGCTAAACCTCACGTGGTAGCAAAAACTAACTAGCAGAACTTGTTAACAAGTTTAAAATTATTTAAACACGCTTTGCTGTAGGCTACTATTTACTAGTTAACAAAAAATCATGTCATAAAATATATTCACCCCGCCCAGTATTGTAATCAAAACTTACCAGAAAGCATGTAGTCCTTTGCTCAGACAGTGTAGTAGTGTGGGCTCAATAGCATCTCATTAGTGCGCAAGATCTTGAGAATCAGCTGTACATGTGACGGAAGAGTGCACTGCACATGTGATGGAAGAATGCACTGTGCACGCAGAGGGTTGTAATTCCCTTGAACTGGAGAGTTTAACAAAAATATGCCACAAGATCTAGAATTGCCTTGTGTATCCCACACACCCAAAAAAATCACTGTTATAAGCTAACTTTTTTTAAATGAATTTTAGCAAAATTCCCAGAATTCCCAGGCTGAACTTCCCATGGGATATTTACCTGAAAGTTTCAGACACTTGCAACCCTACGCGGGATACATAGCCGATATCGAAGTCTATTGTACTGTTGATGTATTGAATTCATATTGAGCTCATTGTACAAATTTCACTCAAGGTGATACTTTTGTATTATTTTGGTGGGCTAACTTCCTTCTTGGGATAGCAATTTCTGTATATTACAACTAAGTAGCTTACACCACTGGTGTGTGTGCACGCCCGTTACCTTATGTTCAGGTAGGTGAGGGCCTGGAGATTGAGAAGACTCTCAGGCAGTGAGCGCAGGCAGTTCTGGTAGAGGTTAAGGTGTTCCAGAGAAACAAACATACACACCTCCACGGGCAGTTCTGGCAGACGGTTACGGGACAGATCTAAACAAGGGGAGAGAGACATGTACGTCACGCCACAGTTCATTTAATTTATTCAATACTTTATTTGAGCAGGTGATTTGGCTGGTTTTGTTTTCACACCTGTAGGTGTTCTAGTGTCAGGGCCGTTCGGTAGACTGAAGTTGGTTAAGAACACATTCTCAATGGCAAGAAAGGCTGTGTTGGGATCTAGCCAGGGTTGTATTCACTCGGTACCAAATAGAAGAAATTGTACTGAAACAAGGAGTGATTACTTGAACTTGGTATGCACTAATGAATAAAACTCAGGACATTTGGGCCCAACCCAACCCCTACTCCTGTGACAAGTGCCATGGTATCTGTAAGGACATCGGTTGTCATCTCAACTGATGGAGAGCACCATTTACAGGGCAGTGTCCCCAGTCACTGTCCTGGGGAAAACCCTGCACAGCAGTTACATTTACCATGTGTTCTGTAGGCCTAAATGGTCAATGTCCTTAATGAATAAAAACAGATTTATTTTAGTTTGTTCCTTTCAAAAGTGTAAATCAGAATTGTTTATAGAGATCACGAATGCTTTTGTTTGCCAATAACCTAATACAAGTATACTAAATGTATAAGTCCACTCAATTAGCAGGTTACATTTATAAACACTGTCGGAATGTCAAACAGATGTGCTTATTGCCTGTGGAGTATGTGAAATGCAGTAAAATTGTTATTTTTACTTTCAGCTGTATCAGAACCAGTAAAAGGAACAACACTGTAAATACCTTCAGCCCTGTTTCACGCTACCACGAGTACTTATTATTTTCAAGAGAGTACTCCAACACAGACATTCTTTCAAACGCCCATCACTACTAAATATCTGACAAAAAAACATCCCTGAACACCAGCTGTAAAGCTAAATTCAACCCCTATCCCCTCCCTCAATCCACATAGCTTCTGAGTCCACTAAAAGCTGGTCCTTTCTTAGTGTTACGCTAGCTACATAAAAATATGGTACAGTGAAGACATACATTTAAGTTAAAGATATCATTTGGTGATTTTGCTATCCTATTCCCAAGCATAGGTCTTTACTTTCTCCACTGCTTATCGTGATGTAATACTGTGATAAGAACTCGGGGTGAATGCTGGAAAACGTATCTACAGTAGTACTCATTTTACAACTACAGGTATTTTAATAGACCACTCATTCTGACTAAAAGTGTTTTGTTGGGTGTTTAAATAAGAGTAGGCCTATGTTACAGACAGCAACACAAAATACAATTTCCATCACACACAGACAGAGACAGTCACACACACCCGTGACGTCTGAAAATAGCCACCAAGCTGACAGATAAAGGGACGTTCTTCTCCCTCCAGTCAGAGCAAAGGCCTCAGTATCTTTAAGCAGCTTTTCTTGTACTTGTCTAAATAAGTAATGCCGAGCGAGCCTCCTAGCTCATTTTTATCTTCCTATAGTGGATCGCCGGGACCGCATTTTCCATTCATAAACCATGCCGTGGGCAGTTCTAAAACTACTTGCCCGTTGTTAACCATTTGTTTACACTTTGCTCCGTCATGTTACCTTATTAGCTAACTAACTACCTGTTAACTTGACCAGTATGTCCCAACATTTTGGGCCACAGATAGAAAAAAGGGATAGCTTTTTCAGGAGTTTGTGATCATCAAGTATTTCTGTATGTGTGTCACATATTGTTCAGTAATACTGTGCAGTGAGTGTTGTAGTATCCCGATGGCAATCCCAGCCAAGTCGTCTATATTTATCCCCTGCAGCTGTGTGAGGATCCAGGATACAGGAAGCTGCTGCTCTCCGCAACGCTGTCTGCTTCCTACCCCAGCCAGGCTCTCCCTCCAACCAGAGACAATCACACCGAAAGATGCTCAATGACAGAAATATGGGCTAAGTCCAAATTCTCTCTCCTTCATCCCAAAGTGTGCACACTTACTCACTTCCCTTCACTGATTTCAAGTTAATGTCACTCTTGCAAGTTCTAAACCCAAACAATCAGTAACCAATATCAATGTAGCAAAAATAACATGAGGTAAAACAAAAACACGAGAAAGTAAGCAACCTACGGGGACAGTTCCAATACCATATTTACAATGTTTGGGGCTGCAGGGTAGCCTAGTGGTTAGAGCGTTGGACTAGTAACCGGAAGGTTGCGAGTTCAAACCCCCGAGCTGACAAGGTACAAATCTGTCATTCTGCCCCTGAACAGGCAGTTAACCCACTGTTCCTAGGCCGTCATTGAAAATAATAATTTGTTCTTAACTGACTTGCCTGGTTAAATAAAGGTTACAATTTTTTTTTTAAAGAATTACAATGTGCAGAGATTCTGGAGTTATAGAGGTAGATATGAATAGGGGCAAGGTAACTAGGCATCAGACGTTTCCATTCTGAAAACGTGGCGGCGGACATTTGAGAAATTGACCGGTCCCATATGCATTGGGTGTATAACCTGATTAGGGCGTGTTCAGAGTGACAGAAATGACATTAAGAATATGGTAATTAATCTTAACAGGAGACGGAAGTCGAGGATGCAATGACGTGTGTCCTTACCGGGTACTTTGAAGATGTTAGAATAACTGTCCACATTTACCTTTCCTCAACAAACAAGACCAGTAACAAACAAAATCATTAGCCTATGCGTAGGTGGTGTGTTCAAGTTGGGGGAAGCAAATGTTCAACAGAAAAATGCACCTTTAAAATAATGCATTCCATGCTGACTTGTATAAGACAGCCAACTATTCATAATGTGAAGAGTTGATTGGATAGTCATAATTTAAGCCAACTCAATCACTGTTCACAAAAAAAGAACGTTCAACGCATGGCCGAGCACATATAGCATGTCATGCAATTTTGCTACTCTTTATATGGCTGCAGAAGTGAGCAGAACCTTTTTAAATACGACTAATTACAGGGTAGCCTACTCTTTATATGGCTGCAGAAGTGAGCAGAACCTTTTTAAATACGACTAATTACAGGGTAGCCTACTCTTTATATGGCTGCAGAAGTGAGCAGAACCTTTTTAAATACGACTATTTACAGGGTAGCCTACTCTTTATATGGCTGCAGAAGTGAGCAGAACCTTTTTAAATACGACTAATTTACAGGGTAGCCTACTCTTTATATGGCTGCAGAAGTGAGCAGAACCTTTTTAAATACGACTAATTTACAGGGTAGCCTACTCTTTATATGGCTGCAGAAGTGAGCAGAACCTTTTTAAATACGACTAATTACAGGGTAGCCTACTCTTTATATGGCTGCAGAAGTGAGCAGAACCTTTTTAAATACGACTAATTACAGGGTAGCCTACTCTTTATATGGCTGCAGAAGTGAGCAGAACCTTTTTAAATACGACTAATTACAGGGTAGCCTACTCTTTATATGGCTGCAGAAGTGAGCAGAACCTTTTTAAATACGACTAATTTACAGGGTACACTACTCTTTATATGGCTGCAGAAGTGAGCAGAACCTTTTTAAATACGACTAATTTACAGGGTAGCCTACTCTTTACATGAATACTGGGTGTGTCTTGGTGGTGGCAAGTACACAACCAAGAAACACTGACAAATCACAACCCCAAGCCAACTCACGTTTGGCTTCTGTCACGGCAGCCAGCATTTCTTGAGAAAGCCAAAAGAAACTTTACCAAATGAGTGGGTGCAGTTCCCCTTTAATTTCTTCCAGCGAGCTCCTGCCTTAGATAACCGGGTGTGGACTGGCCACAGAGACATGGGTCTGGCGGAACAAAACACAGAGGGAGAGAGAACAACAAGAGAGGCCTCTGCCAAGTTAACCAAGTCAGACCTCAGTCTCGATCTCCGTTTTCCTCTTTTCCTTTGTAAGGGTCTGGCAGTGAGAACTGTGTCTGGATGTAGCCCCCAAGCATCGCCAAACTGGCAGGGCACATACACACTGCATTGACCACACTCCAATTCCTCAGTCAGTGCACACAGACAACACTGACCAGTGGAGCGCCCAGGCAAGAGCATTACAGACTTAGTCAGACAAGGACATGTGTACCCCCTCTGTCTCGCTCTCTCTATACAGTTAGGGACGGCAATGTATCAAATTCATTTGAATGCATGTTTTAGCGGCATGTTCCAAATGCCTCTACTGCATTTTTATAAGCATTCCATCTTTTTGGCCTTGTCTCCTTGGCCTTGCGACTCGCAGACACCAAGCCCCAACTGCCACTCAACAACAAAGAAAAAAGCTGACTTCTTCCTCTCTGACAACAAGCCATTTAAACTAGCTATTTACATTTTAGGTTTGGTCCAACATTCTGACACCAAAAAGACATTATATCGTAGACTTGAACTAAACCTTTCTAACAATACCTTTTTTATGTCTCATCTCCCAAAATGTAGAACATACTAGGGTTGGGTGCAGTGGAGGCTCCTCAGTGGAGGAAGGGGAGGACCATCATTTTTTTTTAATGCATTGTAAAACATTTTTTAAAAGATACAACTATTCTAAATATAAATCAAGCCACCAAATAATTAAAAACACTATTTTGCAAAGAAGATCTACCAGTGGCCTCAACAGCACTCTGTAGGGTAGCACCATGGAGTAGCCGGAGGACAGGTAGCTTCCGTCCTCCTCTGGGTACATTGAATTCAATACAAAACCTAGGAGGCTAATGGTTCCCTCCCCCTTCCAGACTTACACAGTAATTATGACAACTCCCGGAGGACGTCCTCCAGCCTCAGAGCTCTTGCAGCATGAACTAACATCTTGTCCACCCAATCAAACGATCAGAGAATTGATCTAGTACTGAAGGATAAGCTACAGCTAGCTAGCACTGCAGTGTACAAAATGTGGTGAGTAGTTGACTCAAAAGAGAGAAAGACAATCATTTAACAGTTTTGATCTAATTAATTTCTTCCAAAATTAAGAAGCAAGAATATGCTCATAGATATGTGTAAGTGGGTGCTATTTATTGTTTTTTTCTGTGTGCTTTGTCTCTGTTGTATCTCTTAATATGGGTGAAAATTGTGAAATTCCAATAAAAAAACTGTTACAAAAAGAAGAAGCAAGAGAAATAGAGAGATTGAAAGTGAAAAGAAAAAAAAACAGCTAACTAGTTCGGCCTACTGAAACACCCTGCTCAAACAGAGGGATGACATGTTAGCTAGTTGGATATGACTATCCAACACAACACTGGAACTCTTCCAAGTCAAGGTAAGCTTTTGGTTTTCCTCATTTATTGCCACCTGCCGGTGTAACGGTTTACTGACAACACTGTCACAGCATGATTGTATGGGTTGACTAACACTTTAGTGCTATTAGCTATGTTGACGAAGATGTTACTTTAGCTAATATGGTTACAACGATGTAGACTGTGTGTTGAAGTTATATGGTTTGGCTTGGAAAGGGTTTTGAGCCTGGTCAACCAGTTGATGTGTTGTGCATTGAAGTCCAGAAGCGAAGAGTTGAGGAGGAGAGTGCATAGATGAAACAAGGAATGCAACGTGGCTGCTATGAAAGTGAACTGTTTGCTTGTGATCAGGGGTGTATTCATTCCACTGTTCCTGTTGAAAAATGTTTCTTAAACAGAAGCAAACAGAACAAAACGGGAATAAACATACCTGAATTTGTCCAATAGAAACTCTCATTTACAACTGTTGTACTAATGATTACACCCTATATCAGCTAGATGCAGGGAAGTGTGTGCAAGACGGTATTGAATGTCACCGTCTGTCAATGTGTCATTTCAAATTTCTCTCGACCTGTGTGCACCTACATTGTAAACTTCTCATATGCTTGGTTGCAGCAACCTCATAGGGAAAATTTTAATATCATGTAGTAGCCTAAACCTGTCACTGTTACATTGAACTGGATGAATGGAATGAGTCATCCAACATGCTGTAATAGAAATAAGGTTATGCAAATAACCGCTACTGGTTGGGTGTTAACCAGATTTCCATATCTTCATACCGTGCCTGTGCCATCCTGGTATTTACGGTATTACCGGTAGTGCACACAAGGGGTGCAATTTCATTTCAAATAAATAAAAGGACAAAAAACATCCCTTACCAGAATGCTAACAAAATTCTAAGAAGTACTAAGGTATTCTCAGCAGATGCATTCACTACAAGGACAGACAACCCAACTCAAACTTATGAAGTATCTCAAAACACAGTTTGCAGCACGCACAAAACAAAAATTAGGCAGCAGCGATCTCAATCCAGGAGGGGTTTGCCATTACCAGGAAGCTTGATCTTGCAAGCTCACGTTAGCCACTGAGCAAACATTAGCAAAACCCAGCTGGAGAGAATGCATTTGGCACATCTTAGATAATTAACTTAATAGTTATGAGATATATAGCTGGCAAACAGTGAGTTTCACACAAGTGTAACTTGATCAAATTAAGACTCAACTTCCCAAGCTCCCATTTTACTTAATTATGACATAACATTGAAGGTTGTACAATGAAACAAGAATATTTAGACTTAGGGATGCCACCCGTTATATAAAATACCGAACGGTTCCATATTTCACTGAAATAAACATTTTGTTTTCGTAATTATAGTTTCTGGATTCGACCATATTAATAACCAAAGGCTCGTATTTCTGTGTGTTATTATGTTATAATTAAGTTTATGATTTGATATGTTAGAGCAGTCTGACAGAGATGGTAGACAGCAGCAGGCTCGTAAGCATTAATTCAAACAGCACTTTTGTGTGTTTTGCCAGCAGCTCTTCACCAGCACAGCGCTGTTTATAACTTCAAGCCTATCAACTCCCGAGATTAGGCTGGTGTAACCTGTGTGAAATGGCTACCTAGTTAGCGGGGTGCGCGCTAATAGCGTTTCAAACGTCACTCGCTCTGAGACTTGGTGTGGTTGTTCCCCTTGCTCTGCAAGGGCCGCAGCTTTTGTGGAGCGATGGGTAAAGCTGGTTCGAGGGTGGCTGTTGTCGATGTGTTCCTGGTTCGAGCCCAGGTAGGGGCGAGGAGAGGGACGGAAGCTATGCTGTTACACTGGCAATACTAAAGTGCCTATAAGAACATCCAATAGTCAAAGGTATATGAAATACAAATGGTAGAGAGAAATAGTCCTATAAATACTATATTAACTACAACCTAAAACCTCTAAATTAAAAAATATATATATATTTTTGTATTTGTTTTATAAATCGGCCGATTAATCGGCATCGGCTTTTTTTTCTTTTCTCCAATAATCAGTATCGGTATTGAAAAATCATAAAAATCAGTCAACCTCTTGTTCCCAAGTCCCAATCTTATCTACATTTGGTGTATAATTTTACTGCAAGAAATTGTTAATTCTACAGAAGTTAATATTAAGGCTCAGAGGTTATAGACCTACAGTCAGTGTCCAGATTTCAGTTTCCATTTAACCTCTGAACAGCAGGCTACTGCCATAGGCCTATTTGAAGTCCCTGTCTTGTGACTGTCAAATTTGTATAGCTCCTCACAATCATCACATAACATAGCTGGGACAGGCATCATCCTCTAACTACTTTCCCAAACAATGTCTGGCCCTCCCTTCTCTTTACTTCAACTCTCCATTTCACAGCGTTACTGTTTTTCAATTAAACTATTTTCCGACGTGGACGATGTTCACTTTATCTGCTGTTCCCCAAAGCATTTGGCGTGTAGGTTATTTAACATGCACACGGTTATAGGCCCTAAAGCTTAGAGATGTACGCACTAATGCCAGATAGTCTTTTCAAATATTATTTGACGTTAAATATATCCTATAGATATAAATTGCACAAGGAAAAAAACATTTCTGGTTTGTTTAAAAGGTATTGTTTTCTCTTTTGGCTATAAAAGTGGAACTGACAGCATTTTACCTACTTTGCATATATGAAATAGAATCATAATATCAGTCAAAAATATACAATTCATAGTTTACGCTACAAAACATACTTTATAAAGAGGTTTTACAAATACAGTACCAGTCAAAAGTATGGACACCTACTCATTCCAGGGCGTTTCTTATTTTGTACTATGTTCTACATCGTAGAATATTAGTTTAGACATCAAAACTATGCAATAACACATGGAATCAAGCAGCAACTAAAAAAAGTGTGAAACAAATAAAATTATATTTTAGATTCTTCAAAGTCGCCACCCTTTGCCTTGATGACAGCTCTTGGCATTCTCTCAACCAGCTTCATGAGGTAGTCACCTGGAATTAATTTAAATTAAAAGGTGTGCCTTGTTAAAAGTTCTACCATGTCACAACACAACTGATTGGCTCAAACGCATTAAGGAGGAAATATATTTCACAAATGGAATTGTACAAAGAAGATGCCCCTATTTGGTAAAAGACCAAGTCAATTTTATGGTAAGATCAGCTCAGATAAGCAAAGAGAAACAAAAGTCCAGCATTATTTTAAGACATGAAGGTCAATCAATCCAGGAAATTTAAGTTTCTTCAAGCACAGTTGCAAAATCCATCAAGCGCTATGGTGAAAATGGCTATCATGATGACCGTCACAGGAAAGGAAGACCCAGAGTTACCTGTGCTGCAGAGGATAAGTTTATTCGAGTTAAATGCACCTCAGATTACTGCCCAAATAAATGTTTCAGAGTCGAAAAAATATATATTTTTTTACCTTTATTTAACTAGGCAAGTCGTTTAAGATCAAATTCTTATTTACAATGACAGCCTACCCTCGGCCAATTGTGCACCGCCCTATGGAACTCCCAATCACAACCGGATGTGATTCAGCCTGGATTCGAACCAGGGACTGTAGTGTCGCCTCTTGCACGGAGATGCAGTGCCTTAAGACTGCTGCGGCACTCAGGAGCCCAAGTAAGACATTACAACATCAACTGTTCAGAAACTGGGTGAATCAGGCCTTCATCGTCGAAATGCTGCAAAGAAACCACTACTAAAGGACACCAATAATAAGAAGAGACTTGCTTGGGCCAAGAAACACGAGCAATTAGAACGGTGGAAATCTGTCCTTTGTTCCAAATTTGAGATTTTTGTTTCTTTGTGAGAGCAGAGTAGGTTAACGGATGATCTCCGCATGTGTGGTTCCTATCGTGAAGCATGGAGGAGTAATGGTGCGTCGCTGGTGACACAGTTAGTGATTTATTTAGAATTCAAGGCACACTTAAGCAGCATGGCTACCACAGCATTCTGCAGCGATACACCATCCCATCTTTGCGCTGTGGGACTATCATTTGTTTTTCATCAGGACAATGACCCAAAACACACCTTCAGGCTGTGTAAGGGCTATTTAACCAACAAGGAGCGTGATGGTGCTGCATCAGATGACCTTGCCTCCACAATCCCCTAACCTCAACCCAATTGAAATGGTTAGGGATGAGTTAGACAGCAGAGTGATGGAAAAGCATCCAACAAGTGCTCAGCATATGTGGAACTCCTTCAAGATTGTTGGAAAATAATTCCAGGTGAAGCTGGTTGAGAGAACGCCAAGAGTGTGCAAAGCTGTCATCAAGGCAAAGGGTGGCTACTTTGAACAATCTCAAATAAATATATTTTGATATGTTTAACACTTTTGGTTACTACATGATTCCATATGTGTTACTTCATAGTTTTGATGTCTTCACTATTATTCTACAATGTAGGAAATAGTAAAAAATAAAGAAAAACCCTTGAATGAGTAGCTGTGTCTAAACTATTGACTGGTACTGAAGGTTCTATTTGACTCAACATTCCATGACGTACACTAAATCACAGCTGGCCTGGTACATTGCTTACTGCCTCCATTCGGGATTCACAGTTTCAGTTTCACTGACTCAATATTTTGGACAAAAACAGATGAATGTAATTAAGGCTATCAATTAAATCTGACTAGCAGGGGAAATGATCACAAGTCAGTAATAATGTGTCTAATAGGCTAGCGTATCTATTTATGTACCAAGCTAAGAACACCGAGCCCATCTGAGGCTGGTAACGAATGAAATTGGCACTAGGTCTTCCTTTCCTGTGGCGGTCCCCATGAGAGCCAGCTTCATCATAGTGCTTGATGGTTTTTGCGACTGCACTTGAAGAAACGTTCAAAGCTCTTGAAATGTTCCATATTGACTGACCTTTATGTCTTTAAGTAATGATGTACTTTTGTTTCTCTTTGCTTATTTGGACTGATCTTGCTATAATGTGGACTTGGTCTTTTACCAAATAGGGCTATCTTCTGTATACCACCCCTGCCTTGTCACAACACAACTGATTGGCTCAAAAGCATTAAGGAAAGAAATTCCACAAATAAACAAGACACACCTGTTAATTGAAATTCATTCTAGGTGACTAATTCACGAAGATGGTTGAGATAATACCAAGAGTGTACAATGCTGTCATCAAGGCAAAGGGTGGATACTTTAAATAATCTCAAATATAATATATTTTGATATGTTTAACCCTTTTTTGGTTACTACATGATTCCATGTGTTATTTCAAAGTTTTGATGTCTTCACTATTATTCTATAATGTTGGAAATAGTACAAATTAAGAATGAGTAGGTGTATCCAAACATTTGACTGGTTCTGGAGCTACTAGGGAAGATGTCATTGGAGGAGTGGGCAAGTGATATCGTTTTTCTGTGGCTATACACAGCTAGAGATGCAAGAGTCATTTGGTTAGCTAGGAAGAACTTTAAAGACTTTTCCAGTTAGCTAGCATCTTGTTTGCAAATTCCCTCTGGCTATCGAGCTCGCTACTCCAATTTCAGAGCACTCTAGGTGCCAGAGCACAGAATAACTGATGAATTTACAAACGCAAAAAACCCGCTGAATATGACCTTAGTCAGTAAACATAGGCAAAAAAGGAATAGTTTACATGTTATCGAGAGAGTTCATGACAAACAGCCTAACCAACTCTTCTAGGGTGAGTAAAATGGTCAGAGTGAGGTTGTTCTCATTTGTGTCGAAGTAGCTAGCTATAGCAAGAACTTTAGCCAGCTGGCTTGGGTGCAGGCAAGCTGCAGAAGGACAAGTAGGCTACAATTCCACATCGTTCAGTGAAATTTTGACGGACAACTAGCTGAAAAAGTTTGAAAGGGTTTATCTGATGTTACCTCATTAGATTTTAGCACACCTTGCTCTGGCTAGCATTCATTTTTATCTTGTTGATGTACATACAGTGGGGCAAAAAAGTATTTAGTCAGCCACCAATTGTGCACGTTCTCCCACTTAAAAAAAGATGAGGCCTGTAATTTTCATCATAGGTACACTTCAACTATGACAGACAAAATGAGAAAATCACATTGTAGGATTTTTTATGAATTTATTTGCAAATTATGGTGGAAAATAAGTAGTTGGTCAATAACAGTTTCTCAATGCTTTGTTATATACCCTTTGTTGGCAATGACAGAGGTCTAACGTTTTCTGTAAGTCTTCACAAGGTTTTCACACACTGTTGCTGGTATTTTGGCCCATTCCTACATGCAGATCTCCTCTAGAGCAGTGATGTTTTGGGGCTGTTGCTGGGCAACACAGACTTTCAACTCCCTCCAAAGATTTTCTATGGGTTTGAGATCTGGAGACTGGCTAGGCCACTCCAGGACCTTGAAATGCTTCTTACAAAGCCACTCCTTCGTTGCCCGGGCGGTGTGTTTGGGATTATTGTCATGCTGAAAGACCCAGCCACGTTTCATCTTCAATGCCCTTGCTGATGGAAGGAGGTTTTCACTCAATCTCACAATACATGGCCCCATTCATTCTTTCCTTTACACGGATCAGTCGTTCTGGTCCCTTTGCAGAAAAAC
This sequence comes from Oncorhynchus kisutch, assembly GCF_002021735.2. NCBI lineage: Eukaryota > Metazoa > Chordata > Actinopteri > Salmoniformes > Salmonidae > Oncorhynchus > Oncorhynchus kisutch. The sequence goes on along the minus strand of NC_034188.2, from coordinate 46,936,354 downwards.
AGCCCCAAAGCATGATGTTTCCACCCCCATGCTTCACAGTAGGTATGGTGTTCTTTGGATGCAACTCTGCATTCTTTGTCCTCCAAACACAACGAGTTGAGTTTTTACCAAAAAGTTATATTTTGGTTTCATCTGACCATATGACATTCTCCCAATCTTATTCTGGATCATCCAAATGCTCTCTAGCAAACTTCAGACGGGCCTGGACATGTACTGGCTTAAGCAGGGGGACACATCTGGCACTGCAGGATTTGAGTCCCTGGCGGCGTAGTGTGTTACTGATGGTAGGCTTTGTTACTTTGGTCCCAGCTCTCTGCAGGTCATTCACTAGGTCCCCCTGTGTGGTTCTGTGATTTTTGCTCACCGTTCTTGTGATCATTTTGACCCCACGGGGTGAGATCTTGCGTGGAGCCCCAGATCATGGAAGATTATCAGTGGTCTTGTATGTCTTCCATTTCCTAATATTTGCTCCCACAGTTGATTTCTTCAAACCAAGCTGCTTACCGATTCAGTCTTCCCAGCCTGGTGCAGGTCTACAATTTTGTTTCTGGTGTCCTTTGATAGCTCTTTGGTCTTGGCCATAGTGGAGTTTGGGATGTGACTGTTTGAGGTTGTGGACAGGTGTCTTTTATACTGATAACAAGTTCAAACAGGTGCCATTAATACAGGTAACGAGTGGAGGACAGAGGAGCCTCTTAAAGAAGAAGTTACAGGTCTGTGAGAGCCAGAAATCTTGCTTGTTTGTAGGTGACCAAATACCTATTTTCCACCACAATTTGCAAATAAATTCATTAAAAATTATACAAAGTGACTTCTGGATTTTCTTTCCTCATTTTGTCTGTCATAGTTGAAGTGTACCTATGATGAAAATTACAGGCCTCTCTCATCTTTTTAAGTGGGAGAACTTGCACAATTGGTGGCTGACTAAATACTTTTTTGCCCCACTGTAACTGAGGAAGAGAGCCTGCCTTTTCATGGTTGTTTGTTCAAAAGGACTGTAGTAAAGTTGCCAAATGTAAGGGACTCCCCTGGTATTTGCAGAAATCCATTCAGGTGTATTTTGTGTCTTTTGGCGAATGATTTCTAATTATCTAAAGTCACGCTGTTGCAACTGCCTGTAAACACACAGTCCAGATCAAAGTGAATTATCCCAGGCCTGTGGCAAATGGCTTGTTTTCATAAAGGCCTACTATAGTGCACAGGTAATGCAGACTACGGTGCTGGACCAGAGAGATGTTTTTATTAGGTTTTATTTACTGCAGTGTCTATTCATTGTCCAAAAGCAAGGCTGTTTCCCCATTCTATATTGCTACAGAATTTTCACAAATGTCTTAGTATAGGTAATTCCCAAACATTGTAAGAATTTATGAAAACATGATAATGACCATATCTAAGTGCTCCCTTGTCAGAAAATATATATGTATATATTTTTTTTTAAGTGTCATATTATTCTTGGTGTGTATATTAACCCGATTGTAATAAGATTAAGTTGATAAAATAATGTCAGTTCCACTTTAATTACCCTAAAGCCACCTGGCCCATGGATATAACTGAGGGGACTTCGGGTTATGAGTCAACCCCTGCAAGTGTGTATGGGGTAGGGGTCTGTGTAAGGGTCCAGGGGAGGGGGAAAAAAATCCAATAAGAGGCTAATTATTGCATTCATTATGCCTATAGGAGACAGAGAAAAAAACGTGAAATGGGTAAAAGGGGAAAACGATATTTGCCAGAAATACTGGTATGGCATGAGCCATCCAAATTATACATGTCATGTGTGTGTTTAGTGGCCGTTAGTGACAGTCTGGAGCGAGTTCAGGAATGTGCGACATCGTGTCAAAGCCCAACCCCAGGCCTGCCACAGTCCCTCAAATGACTGTCCACCTCATATGAGCTGTGAGGGACGATGCAATGCAGCATGCCAAAGATGAACATCGTATCACAAACAAGAACAAATAGTTCACCGCATTCCCTCCCTCATTTTCTGGGCCACGAGTTACCTGCAAAAAACAGGTAATGGTGACTAAACTGGTTCTTGATCAGAGTCCTACCACATTCCATGAGGGTGCAAAAATGTCAATTCTCGCGCCACGTATTGTAACGTTTTGAGTGCGCCTGGGAATGTATTTTCAGCATGTTATAACTACCTACATCCATATGAAAACATGAGCTGACGAAAGTTAGGCTGGCAAGTAATTAACTTAGGTAACTAGCCACCCGTCAAATAACTAACGTTATGGTCTAGCTAGCCAGTTCTCTAACTTAAGGATACCGCTAACGTTAGCTAGCTGAGTAGCTCTCCAAATTAACAGGAGCATTGTTACATAGCGACATGCTTAACACGTTAGCGAGTTGAGCGATACTTTGCCAACTTCCCAAAGCAAATAGTAAGCTAACTAAATTAGCTAAATAGTTTGCTAGCAGCCAAAACAAGCAACATCGTTCATCAGAAAATGTAACTCATTCAAACCAGTGTTGACCAACTCCGCTGTCTGGAGACGTCTGGACTCTCGCTAGCTGGCTGGCTAACGTCAGCTAGCTTGCTAATGTTGGCCGGACAGTGTCGTGACGTTAGCTAGCAGGCTAACTTGGTAGCTACTCCAAGTCAAAACAAGTCTATTTTCGAGGCTATGCTGGCTAGCTAGATACCCACAGCCATCGTCGAAGTGCCTGTTCGGGTTTATTATAAACATTTCCATCTATTCTACTGCGCGAGTCTCGATCACCACTCACCGGCCCGAGTTGTGTCTGTGAGGTCGTGGTTGGCGACGCTCCTCGGGAACTCCTTCAGTTTCCTGCCGCTGAGGTTGAGACAACCAGTTGCCGAGGCTTCGTCTAATGCCCTGTCCAGAGACCGATTCCAAGACGCAGGACCCGGTGCCCCTACTCCATTACCGGGAGACCCGACCACTCCAGAATTGCCGACCGCAAAACTCGGTCCGGTGTTCTCCGCAGACAACAACACCGAAGCCGCCATTACACACCTAGCTAACTCCCACCGATTCTCCCTACCCTGCAGCCGCTAGGTTGATAATACGCAAGCGCAGAATGTGAGGGCAGACTGAAGCGTCGTAGAAGGGAGAGGCTAGTTTGGGAATTGGCCATGCGCAGTGATAATACAAATGTATGCATCCCATCCATACTTTCAAAGTAATGATATATGAATGACATCATCTACCCTTGGTGTGACGTTCCTGACTGATTTGGATTTTACTCTCACAATCATCTTGTGTGAATGTTACTTTGAACTTTGTCACTGTTCACTAGGCTATCATTAGGCATTTCATAGCCTAAAAATTATGTCTATTGAGCAGTGGTTCTCAATAGGGGGCCCAAAGGAGTTGTTTACAGGGGTCCCTGAAAAAGCAGAGATGAAACAGAAGAACCATAATTTAAATCTAACTAAGTAGTGGGCCTCAGAAAGGAAACGTTTGAGAACCCCAGCAATAGCACTTAGGTCATGACCTATAATGATACTATAGCCCAACAATGCAAGTGTATCTGACCAACCATTGGTCTGCCTAACCACTAATGAAAACAGCTAGATTGGTTGAAACTTTTATAATCCAAAAGGTAACAAGGTCAAATCACATTCAAGAGCAAAACAAACAAACAAAACATAAAAACATCCTCCACTGAACTGTCCACAATCCCACTACAGTACTAATTAATTGTATTGCAACAATACGGAGTTTACTCAACAGGTATCAGTCAGTGCTCAAATGATCAATGAGAATAACCACAATAAGACAATGTTTACAAAGTTAATAAAAAACAAGGCAACAGTAAACATGTTGTCCCCCACGAATGATGCAGAGCCCCCGTTGGGCCACTCAGTGTAATTTTGTAAATGATGGATCTCTATGACAAGACGTTTAGTCAACATCGTTTAGTCAAAATCAGGCCAGTGGTGTCTGAGATATTTCGTAGGTGGGCTATGTTAGCCAAAATTTCATCACTCTGCGCCCTTGCTTGTGCCCATGCGCCACCATGTGGTCGATATGAATCTTGTTGAGTCTTGACAGTGTTTGCAACATGTGCACCAAATTGAGTTACAATATGAATATCCTTGACTGATTTATATGCATTTATGTGCCAGACCATGTGAATTATTATTGGTCAACAGTAAACATGTTGACCCCCACGAATGATGTTGTTTTAGGTACAAGTCTGGAAAATATTGTGTTTTGAGAGACCTTTGTCCATAGATGCTTTCAGAAAGTTTTCATTCATATCCCTTGACTTGTTCCACATTTTGTTGTGTTTTACCACCTGGATTCAAAATTGATTAAATATTTTTTTTCTCACCCATTTACATACAATACCCCATAATGAGAAAGTGAAAACATGCTTTTCAACATTTTTGCAAATGTATTGAAATACAGAAATATCTAATTTACATAAGTAGTCACATGCGAGTCAATACTATGTAGAAGCACCTTTGGCAGCAATTACAGCTGTGAATCTTTCTGGCTAAGTCTCTAAGAGCATTCCACATGTGGATTGTGCAATATTTGCCCATTGTTTTTTTCAAAATTCTTAAAGTTCTGTCAAATGTGTTGTTGATCATTGCTAGACAACCATTTTTCAGGAGTTGCCATAGATTTTCCAGTAGATTTGTCAAAACTGTAACTCGGCCACTCCGGAACATTCAATGTCTTCTTGGTAAGCAACTCCAGTGTATTATTTATTCGATTAGATTTGGCCTTGTGTTTTAGGTTATTTTCCTGCTGAAAGGTGAATTCTTCCCCAAGTGTCTGGTGGAAAGCAGATTTAACCAGATTTTCCTCTAGGATTTTGCCTGTGCTTAGCTCCATTACGTTAAATTTTCATCCTGAAAAACTCCCCAGTCCTTAATGATTACAAGCATACCCATAACATGATGCAGCCACTACTATGCTTTAAAATATGGAGAGTGGCACAGAGTAATGTGTTGTATTGAATTTGCCACAACAATAACAGTTTCTATTCAGGGGGAAAAATGTTAATTGCTTGGCCACATTCTTTTCAGTATAACTTTAGTGCCTTGTTGCAAAAAGGATGCATGTTTTGGAAATTTTTTATTCTGTACATGCTTCCTTCTTTTCACTGTCAATTAGCTTAGTATTGTGGAGTAACTACAATGTTGTTTATCCATCCTCAGTTTCCTCCCATCACAGCCATTAAACGCTGTAACTGTTTTAAAGTCACCATTGACCTCATCGTGAAATCCCTGAGCGGTTTCCTTCCTCTCGGTCAACTGAGTTAGGAAGGACACCTTTATCTTTGTAGTTACTGGGTGTATTGGGAAAGGGAAAAGGCATACCTAGTCAGTCGCACAACTGAATGCATTCAACCGAAATGTGTCTTCTGCATTTAACCCAACCCCTCTGAATTAGAGAGGTGCGGGGGGCTGCCTTAATCGACGTCCACGTCATCGGCACCCAGGGAACAGTTGTTGTTGTGGCTTAACTGCCTTGCTCAAGGGCAGAATGGCAGAATTCTAACCAGTGACCTTTCCTTTACTGGCCTGATGCTCTTAACCGCTAGGCTTCACCATACAAAGTGTAATTAATAACTTGACCATGTTTTACTTTTTACAAAAAAAAAATATTCCACCACCACCTTCCACCACCTTCCATTTAACCAGGTAGGCTAGTTGAGAACAAGTTCTCATTTACAACTGCGACCTGGCCAAGATAAAGCATAGCAGTGTGAACAGACAACAACACAGAGTTACACATGGAGTAAACAATAAACAAGTCAATAACACAGTAGAAAAAGAAAAAAGAGTCTATATACATTGTGTGCAAAAGGCATGAGGAGGTAGGCGAATAATTACAATTTAGCAGATTAACACTGGAGTGAAATGATCAAATGGTAATGTGCAGGTAGAGATACTGGTGTGCAAAAGAGCAGAAAAGTAAATAAATAAAAACAGTATGGGTATGAGGTAGGTAAATTGGGTGGGCTATTTACCGATGGACTATGTACAGCTGCAGCGATCGGTTAGCTGCCCAGATAGCAGATGTTTAAAGTTGGTGAGGGAGATAAAAGGCTCCAACTTCAGCGATTTTTGCAATTCGTTCCAGTCACAGGCAGCAGAGAACTGGAAGGAAAGGCGGCCAAATGAGGTGTTGGCTTTAGGGATGATCAGTGAGATACACCTGCTGGAGCGCGTGCTACGGGTGGGTGTTGCCATCGTGACCAGTGAACTGAGATAAGGCGAAGCTTTACCTTGCATGGACTTGTAGATGACCTGGAGCCAGTGGGTCTGGCGACGAATATGTAGCGAGGACCAGCCGACTAGAGCATACAGGTCGCAGTGGTGGGTGGTATAAGGTGCTTTAGTAACAAAACGGATGGCACTGTGATAAACTGCATCCAGTTTGCTGAGTAGAGTATTGGAAGCTGTTTTGTAGATAACATCGCCGAAGTTGAGGATCGGTAGGATAGTCAGTTTTACTAGGGTACGTGTGGCGGCGTGAGTGAAGGAAGCTTTGTTGCGGAATAGAAAGCCGTCTCTAGATTTGATTTTAGATTGGAGATGTTTGATATGAGTCTGGAAGGAGAGTTTACAGTCTAGCCAGACACCTAGGTACTTTTAGATGTCCACATATTCTAGGTCGGCACCATCCAGGGTGGTGATGCTACTCGGGCGTGCGGGTGCAGGCAGCGAACGGTTGAAAAGCATGTATTTGGTTTTGCTAGCGTTTAAGAGCAGTTGGAGGCCACGGAAGGAGTGTTGTATGGCATTGAAGCTCGTTTGGAGGTTAGATAGCACAGTGTCCAAGGAAGGGCCAGAAGTATACAGAATGGTGTCGTCTGCGTTGAGATGGATCAGGGAATCGCCCGCAGCAAGAGCAACATCATTGATATATACAGAGAAAAGAGTCGGCCCGAAAATTGAACCCTGTGGCACCCCCATAGAGAGACTGCCAGAGGACCGGACAACATGCCCTCCGATTTGACACACTGAACTCTGTCTGCAAAGTAGTTGGTGAACCAGGCAAGGCAGTCATTAGAAAAACCCAGGCTACTGTTCTAAAGGATATCAAAGTATTTTTTTTGTGGTTGCACTTCAGTTTGAAATTCACTGCTCAGCTGAGGGACCTTACAGATAATTGAATGTGTGGGGTACAGAAATGAGGTAGTCATTCAAAAATATGTTAAACACTATTACACCGCAGAGTCCATGCAACTCATTATGTGACTTGCTAAGCAAATGTTTACTCCTGAATTTATTTAGGCTTGCCATTAAAAAGGGGTTGAATACCTACTAACTAAAGGCACTTCAGCTTTTAATTTTTAAATTTTTTGTAAACATTTCAAAAAACATAATTCCACTTTTACATTATGGGGTATTGTGTGTAAGCCAGTGACCAAAAAAATCAAAGTTGAATAAATGTTCAATTCAGCCTGTAACACAACAAAATGTGGAAAAAGTCACGGGGTGTGAATACTTTCGTGCAGATCGGACATTCGGTGCCAGAAGAGTACCGTCACAGACAGAACAGTTGTAAAAGTCTTTGGTAGCGGTTTAAGTGTTTTTCACAAAATTCAAAATGGCGGAAAATTCATCATGGCGAACCTTATTGGTCCCTGGTCTTTGGAACATAGGTCCCTCACCTCACAAGGAACACATCTACCAAATTGAATGACTTTAGGTCAAACGGGGTTAGGCCCTTGACCTGTCAAATTAAGCATTTTCAATCTCTTGTTATAGCGCCACCATCTGGCCAATCAGTCTAATTTTGTAAATTACCTCAATGGACACAGATTTCTATTTACGGGTTGGTTGTTTAGGAACAAAACTGATGCATCCTGAGTTTAAGGTGGCAGTGACAAAAAGAGAAACGGATCATTTATCTGTTTACACAATGGAGTTGAAGGCCATACTCTTGGCTGCAGTGGGTGGAGGAGGTGAGGCCAGACAGAGTAGTCACCTGCCCCGACTCCTGTACAGCAGTGATGAGCTTAAATACATTTTTGACAGGATGTATTGTATGTGGTTTTTCAGTGCTTATATAGGGTGAGACAGATGGGGGTATTTGTGATGTTCCTCTGAGTACCAGCTCATGTGGGAGTAGAAGGGAAGGAGGAGGTGAATGGTATCACCAAGCAGGCTCTTAAACATCCTATTGTTAAGACGGAATTGTCAATCAGTAAAGGAAAAGTCAAGGGGTTGATAAAAACAGTGGCAAGAGTTGTTGTGGAAAAGGGAGGGAAAGGGAAGATACCTGTTTAAGATTCAGGAAAAGGTTGGGTCAGGGAGGTCATCAGGCCGAGAGAGAAGTGTAATCACACGGCTGAGACAGGGACCCAGAACACTCAATAGTACATTGAAATTGGCGAAGAAACATCCGACTGGGAGGGGTGCTCATTGTCAGGAGGAGATGGAGACAATGGAACACGTTTTTCGATATATTTCGATCTTGTCTCATCGCTGAAACTCCCCAACGGGCTCGGGAGGCGAAGGTTGAGTCATGCGTCCTCCGAAACATGACCTGCCAAACCACGCTTCTTAACATCCGCAAGGTTAACCCGGAAGCCAGCCACACCAATTTGTCGGAGGAATCAAGGTTCACCTGACAACTGAGGTCAGCCTGCAGGCGCCCGGCCACCAAAAGGAGTCGCTAGAGCACGATGAGCCAAGTAAAGCCCCCCAGCCAAACCATTCCCTAACTCGCTCTACACTGGGCCAATTTTGTGCTGCCCTATGGGATTCCCAGTCACGGCCGGTTGTAATACAGCACGGGATCGAACCCGGGTCTGTAGTGACACCTCGTGCACTGCGATGCAGTGCCTTAGACCACTGTGCCATTCGGGAGGCCAGTGGAACATGTTCTATTTCAGTGCCAGAAATATGGGAAGGAAAGAGAGCTATTCTCTTCGATCATAATCACAGTCGTGTATTTTCCCCCCCAAGCAGACACATCGACGGCCCTGAAAGAACTTAATTCGACTCTATGTAAACTGGAAACCACATATCCTGAGGCTGCATTTATTGTAGCTGGGGATTTTATAACAAGGCTAATCTGAAAACAAGGCTCCCTAAATTCTATCAGCATATCGATTGCGCGACCCGGGCTGGCAAAACACTAAATCATTGTTATTCTAACTTCTGCGATGCATATAAGGCCCTCCCCCGCCCTCCTTTCGGAAAAGCTGACCATGACTCCATTTTGATGCTCCCAGCCTATAGACAGAAACTAAAACAGGAAGCACCCGCGCTCAGGTCTGTTCAACGCTGGTCCGACCAATCGGATTCCACGCTTCAAGATTGCTTCGATCACGTGGACTGGGATATGTTCCGCATAGTGTCGAACAACAACATTGATGAATACGCTGATTCGATGAGCAAGTTTATTAGCAAGTGCATCGGTGATGTTGTACCCACACCATCTATTAAAACATCCCCCAACCAGAAACGGTAGCATTCCCGCAAAACTGAAAGCGCGAACCACTGCTTTTAATCAGGGCAAGGTGACTGATAGAATCATTTATATGTTATATTTATATTAAGGTAGTGACTAAGATATTCCAAACCGAACCTGTATAACTGTGTGAAATGTGTTAGAATCATAAGAATATAGTCTGATGATGTGTGTAGCTTGGTAAGAATTATAACTAGGGCATTGTATTATTTTGTAGCTATGCAAGCAGGGTGCAACTGTGAGACGAGCTAACTATGTATGAGGGTGGTGGGAAAATACTGCCTTTCTAAGCTGGGAGAAGTTTATGATAAGAAATTGTGTGTGTGTGTATAAAAAGACTTGCTCTGCACTAGGGGGGCAGAGCGCTCTCTGAATAAAGATCTGATCCTTTGTATGCTGGGAATATGTCTGTTTCTTACAACTGGAGCTTTACAACCTCCAGTATACAGATAGAGTTATAAAATAGTTCATTGAGAACATTGAGATAGAAATTCTCGTGACAGTGACCGGAAACATGACCGAATACAAACAGTGTAGCTAAGCGTCAATATAGAGACAAAGTAGAGTAGCAATTCAACGGCTCAGACATGAGAGGTATGTGGCAGGGTCTACAGTCAATCACAGACTACAATAGAAAAACCAGCCCCGCCGCAGACCATGATGTCTTGCTCCCAGACAGGCTAAACAACTTCTTTGCTCGCTTTGAGGACAATACAGTGCCACTGACATGGCCGCTACCAAAACCTGCGGGCTCTCCTTCACTGCAGCCAACATTTAAACGTGTTAACCCTCGCAATGTTGCAGGCCCAGACGGCATCCCCAGCCGCGTCCTCAGAGCATGCGCAGACCAGCTGGCTGGTGTGTTTATGGACATATTCAATCAATCCTTATCCCAGTCTGCTGTTCCCACATGCTTCAAGAGGGCCACCATTGTTCCTGTTCCCAAGAAAGATAAGGTAAATGAGCAAATTGACCCGCCCCGTCTCACTCACTTCCGTCATCATGAAGTGCTTTGAGAGACTAGTCAAGGACCATATCAACTCCACCCTACCTGACACCCTAGACCCACTCCAATTTGCTTACCGCCCCAATAGGTCCACAGACGACGCAATCGCAATCACACTGCACACTGCCCTAACCCATCTGGACAAGAGGAATACCTATGTAAGAATGCTGCTCATCGACTACAGCTCAGCATTTAACACCAAAGTACCCTCCAAACTCGTCATTAAGCTCGAGACCCTGGGTCTCGACCCCGCCCTGTGCAACTGGGTTCTGGACTTCCTGACGGGCCGCCCCGAGGTGGTGAGGGTAGGTAACAACATGCGTTCTCAGCCCTCTCCTGTACTCCCTGTTCACCCACGACTGCGTGGCCATGCCCGCCTCCAACTCAATCATCAAGTTTGCAGATGACACTACAGTGGTAGGCTTGATTACCAACAACGACGAGACGGCCTACAGGGAGGAGGTGAGGGCCCTCGGAGTGTGGTGTCAGTGTCACGTAGAGTAGGCCAGATGGCTAAACTGGATATCCTAACCTCTATAAAAATAAAAAGATGGCGGAACCGCAAAAGTTCTTCTGTGCAAAGGTGTTTATTTACAAGTGATTCCGGAACAGAAAACAACAGTACTGCCATCAACGTCTACCTTATGGGACAGCTTAACAACAATGCTGCCCCATCCACAGCTCAATCCAAAAAATCCCCCTTAGAGACTGGAGAGAGGCTCCTTTTGTAGGGCTAGCCCCTCCCCTCAGAACAATTAACCCTAATTAATTAATCAATTAACAATACAAACCTACATTTTCCATGAACTAAACATACTAAAGGATATACATTGCAACACGGTTTTCAACAATATCACAACATAACATTTACAACATTACATCACTACTGATAATATCTTTCAATATGCCCATATGCATTAATGAGCCATTTGGGACAGGCACTATAAAGCCAACCCAATTCCCTTAGCTCGGGTCCTTTTCCAGCATACCCAGAAGCTACAGAGATGGAGAGAGAGGAACAGAACAAACAAACAATGCGCTCATCCACAACATTGATAAGTATAATAATTATTGTATCTCTCAAATATGAACATTGACAAGTGTGAAATGCATGCACCAAGACAGAAGTTAAATTGATTTGATTTGATTTGATTTGAAATTGTGTGTCGACCCACATTGTTAACTTATGGTATAATGGCGCAGGGAGGAGTGATGAATATGTGTATATATAAGAACCAAATGCTGCCCGCGGCCAGTGACGGACTTCTACGTCACAGTCAGGAAAATAACCTCACACTCAGGTGAGCTTCAGGAAACAGCAGAGGGAGCACCCCCCTATCCACATCGACGGGACAGTAGTGGAGAGGGTGGAAAGTTTTAAGTTCTTCGGCGTACACATCACGGACAAACTGAAATGGTCCACCCACACAGACAGCGTGGTGAAGAAGGTTCAATCTTCCCAGCCTGGTGCAGGTCTACAATTTTGTTTCTGGTGTCCTTTGACAGCTCTTTGGTCTTGGCCATATTGGAGTTTGGAGTGTGACTGTTTGAGGTTGTGGACAGGTGTCTTTTATACTGATAACAAGTTCAAACAGGTGCCATTAATACAGGTAACGAGTGGAGGACAGAGGAGCCTCTTAAAGAAGAAGTTACAGGTCTGTGAGAGCCAGAAATCTTGCTTGTTTGTAGGTGACCAAATACCTATTTTCCACCACAATTTGCAAATAAATTCATAAAAAATTATACAAAGTGACTTCTGGATTTTCTTTCCTCATTTTGTCTGTCATAGTTGAAGTGTACCTATGATGAAAATTACAGGCCTCTCTCATCTTTTTAAGTGGGAGAACTTGCACAATTGGTGGCTGACTAAATACTTTTTTGCCCCACTGTAACTGAGGAAGAGAGCCTGCCTTTTCATGGTTGTTTGTTCAAAAGGACTGTAGTAAAGTTGCCAAATGTAAGGGACTCCCCTGGTATTTGCAGAAATCCATTCAGGTGTATTTTGTGTCTTTTGGCGAATGATTTCTAATTATCTAAAGTCACGCTGTTGCAACTGCCTGTAAACACACAGTCCAGATCAAAGTGAATTATCCCAGGCCTGTGGCAAATGGCTTGTTTTCATAAAGGCCTACTATAGTGCACAGGTAATGCAGACTACGGTGCTGGACCAGAGAGATGTTTTTATTAGGTTTTATTTACTGCAGTGTCTATTCATTGTCCAAAAGCAAGGCTGTTTCCCCATTCTATATTGCTACAGAATTTTCACACAGAGGAGCCTCTTAAAGAAGAAGTACAGGTCTGTGAGAGCCAGAAATCTTGCTTGTTTGTAGGTGACCAAATACTTATTTTCCACCATAATTTGCAAATAAATTCATAAAAAATCCTACAATGTGATTTTCTGGATTTTTTTTCTCATTTTGTCTGTCATAGTTGAAGTGTACCTATGATGAAAGTTACAGGCCTCTCTCATCTTTTTAAGTGGGAGAACTTGCAGAATTGGTGGCTGACTAAATACTTTTTTGCCCCACTGTGTATCCGGTGTCCCGTGTGAATTTAAGTATGCTCTCTCTAATTCTCTCTCTCTTTCTCACTTTCTTTCTCTCTCTCGGAGGACCTGAGCCCTCGGACCATGCCTCAGGACTACTTGGCCTGATGACTCCTTGCTGTCCCCAGTCCACCTGGCCATGCTGCTGCTCCAGTTTCAACTGTTCTGCCTGCTGCTATGGAACACTGACCTGTTCACCGGACTTGCTACCTGTCCCAGACCTGCTCTTTCCAACTCTCTAGAGACAGCAGGAGCGGTAGAGATACTTTGAATGATCGGCTATGAAAAGCCAACTGACATTTATTCCTGAGGTGCTGACCTGTTGCACCCTCGACAACCACTGTGATTATTATTATTTGACCCTGCTGGTCATCTATGAACATTTGAACATCTTGGCCATGTTCTGTTATAATCTCCACCTGGAACATCCAGAAGAGGACTGGCCACCCATCATAGCCTGGTTCCTCTCTAGGTTTCTTCATAGGTTCTGGCCTTTCTAGGGAGTTTTTCCTAGCCACCGTGCTTCTACACCTGCATTGCTTGCTGTTTGGGGTTTTAGGCTGGGTTTCTGTACAGCACTTTGTGACATCAGCTGATGTAAGAAGGGCTTTATAAATACATTATATTGATATAGGTATGGTGTCTGAGTTTAATTATTTAGGTATGTGGTTTGATGAGAGTCTTACATGGAAGTGTAGGAAGGTGCTGAACCTCATGAGGGCAGTGGCAGGATATGATTGGGGCATTGATCAGGTCATTTTAAGGATTATGGGTGCTTTCAGAGTTCAACAAAGCCAACAACTGCTTCATGTGTGCCCCTGATGAAGAACCTGGATGTGGCCCAAAGACTGACTGGGTTAGTAACTTTATTTAACATGTTTATAATCTTTTGAAAACAGTGACGGCATGTATGACAATTTATGATATAACACAATGGATGGCTAATTCGTCATACTGCATTGATATTTGATATAATTTATAATGTGTTACGCTTTGTTTTGTTTTAGATTGAATGTTTTGCATGCCAACGGTGGTTCCATGTGCTGTGCCTAGGGATGAAGACAAAAGAGTTCAACAGAGTAAAGAACACAAACTGAAAGTGCAGTCTTTGATGTTGAAAATGTATGCTATACCCCACCCACACTGAAGAGGCTCTGAAATGTACCTCAACCAGGGACAAAGAGAAAGTTAACACTGTAAAATGTTTTGTAGTTAATTGAAGTTCAGTCTCTGTTGACATGTTGTAAAAGATTAAAGGTCTACAATTTCTGTTTAATTTGTCAAGATTACCTTTTTATTCATTGATTTACTGGCCACCATTACTATGGTTACATGTTCAGTATATGTATTGAGCAGCAAACCCACTGCAGCCTACCTCACTAGCTCACTCTCCAACCCTGCTTTGGACAATTAATAGCATGACTCTCGTACTTTGCCCTTTTTCTTTATGGTTGATATTAACGACGAAAGGAGATATTATCTGTCTCTCTCCTATTGTGTACCACTGTTAAATACTATTGTACATAAATTGTACATTAAAGAAAAGGGTAAAGACAACACTGGACTGAACCCCCTAATTGTCAAACTAATATTAATGTACAACAATATAGAAGATACATGACTAGAGGCTATGCAATATGGGTGTATATCCACTGTATGCTTCTTAGGTGTGCAATTGACATGACCAAGGATCTATTGCAAATTTGAAACTATGAAAAATTTAACTTACACTGCGTGATTTTACAGTACACAAATAAGAGTGTGCAATATAGAAGGGTTGTCAGCGGACATTAGGTCACATGACCAAGGAGCTATTAAAATTGTACATTTTGAAAAATGTATGTCAAATTATGTGAGATGAAAATAGACAAACTTAAAGGGTGTGCAATGTGTAGCGCCACGGAGGGGACATTCTGAACCTTGTTTGAAGTCACCAGGTCACATGACCAAGGAGCTATTGAAATTCTACATTTTGAAAAATTCCTTTAAAATCTTGTGACATGAAAATGGACAAACTAAAGGGTGTACAATGTGTGTCTATGCCATTAGGTTAGCTACAACCAGTTTTGAGTGTTAGGAGTAATGGTTAAACAGCTATTGAAATTAGAAAAATTTGATTTGTCACTATGTTGACGATCCCTAAGTGCTGTTGGAGGAAGTAAGGAAAACTACAGGCGAATATCCAACATGAAACTGTATTTACCTGGGTTGAGAACCGGGCAATAGGATCTAGCTAGCTCGTGCTTGTTCTGCCAACTATGACTAATTCGAAACGACGGGCTGTGATCTATATTAGTTCAGTTATAATGAACTTTGATGTCATTACATGAGAGGTTGATGGAACCAAACACAAATTAGAGGTGAAGGGAAAAAACACAAATTAGAGGTGGAGGGAGGTAAAGCTGAGATCATAAAATCGCATTAAACAAAATACTACAATACCCATAATGCATAGTTTGCGGACATGCCTTGACGCACATTGTGTGCACATGCGCTGTTCTTGTGGAAGAGCCGGTGTATCATGGCGACATACGTGGATATTCTGAAGAGCGAGTTTCCCGAAATTGACACCGAAGTGTTCGAATATATCACGGGTAAGAGACTGTAAATTAATGGAGATGGTGTGTGGATCCCGTACACTTTAAAATGCCACGGGCTTGATGAGTGGCGGACGACTTCTTTGCCACGCGAAGTAACGTTAGCTAGCATAGCCGTCCCACACAGCATTGAGGCACAGTCAAGGGGGAGACTATCTAACGTTAGCCTACACGTAACATGCCGGTAGTTAGCTAATAATCGGCCTATTTGAACCACTAACCAGATGAGCTAGGCTAGCCAATTTTTTGCCTAAAATTAATAGCCAACAAAATGTCTACGTTTACCGGCATGCAATAGTAATAGTTAAATGGACTTAGTAATATTGCGATTTTCATGGGCCCAAAGTCGCAAAACAAAACGAGAGTTAAAACAACCTCAGCCTAAACCTGAACAAGGAGAGGGGTGGGCTCATTTATCAGTGTATGGGGGGGAGGTTGGTGGTTTGGATATGAACCGGGACTGCGTTTCAAACTCAAAGTAGACAGCCCTAAACCCTCAGCCTTTGGGGGTATCCCCTCGGCCATATGTCGTCGGTCCAAATGATTAGCCAAGCAAGGGAAGTATGCAAAGTAAGCCGCTCAGCCCTCGTTTTTAATGGAGTTTGCGTGTACAATCATGTTCACTTCAGGGCCTGAAACGCCCCATAGTTCAATTCGCGATGATTGTACATCCGCTAAGAAAACAAAACATGTAGTCAACATACAAGTGTAAGTAAAAACTAATGTAAATAAGTTAGAAATTGTGCAACTAATCCACAAAAGTCGCATAAAAGTAATGTTTGGTTAGCTTTTCGAAATTGTAGAAATAAGTGTTTCCTTCTTCAGAAGTAACTAGGCAGGCTAACGTTAGTTAGCTAATTAATTTGCTAGCTATCATACAGTAGGCATATTAATTATATAGTTAATATACACTGCTCAAAAAAATTAAGGGAACACTAAAATAACACATCCTACATCTGAATGAATGAAATATTCTTATTAAATACTTTTTTCTTTACATAGTTGAATGTGCTGACAACAAAATCACACAAAAATGATCAATGGAAATCAAATTTATCAACCCATGGCGGTCTGGATTTGGAGTCACTCAAAATTAAAATGGAAAACCACACTACAGGCTGATCCAACTTTGTAATGTCCTTAAAACAAGTCAAAATGAGGCTCAGTAGTGTGTGTGGCCTCCATGTGTCTGTATGACCTCCCTACAACTCCTGATGAGGTGGTGGATGGTCTCCTGAGGGATCTCCTCCCAGATCTCCTCCCAGACCTGGACTAAATCATCTGCCAACTCCTGGACAGTCTGTGGTGCAACGTGGTGTTGGTGGAGGGAGCGAGACATGATGTCCCAGATGTCCTCAATTGGATTCAGGTCTGGGGAACGGGCGGGCCAGTCTATAGCATCAATGCCTTCCTCTTGCAGAAACTGGTGACACACTCCAGCCACATGAGGTCTAGCATTGTCTTGCATTAGGAGGAACCCAGGGCCAACCACACCAGCATATGGTCTCACAAGGGGTCTGAGGATCTCATCTCGGTACCTAATGGCAGTCAGGCTACCTCTGGCGAGCACAGCCCCCCAAAGAAATGCTACCCCACACCATGACTGACCCACCGCCAAACCGGTCATGCTGGAGGATGTTGCAGGCAGCAGAACGTTCTCCACGGCATCTCCAGACTGTCACGTCTGTCACATGTGCTCAGTGTGAACTTGCTTTCATCTGTGAAGAGCACAGGGCGCCAGTGGCGAATTTGCCAATCTTGGTGTTCTCTGGCAAATGCCAAACGTCCTGTACGGTGTTGGGCTGTAAGCACAACCCCCACCTGTGGATGTTGGTCCCTCATACCACCCTCATGGAGTCTGCACATTTGTGGCCTGCTGGCAGTGCTCCTCTTTGCACAAAGGCGGAGGTAGCGGTCCTGCTGGGTTGTTGCCCTCCTACGGCCTCCTCCACGTCTCCTGATGTACTGGCCCGTCTCCTGGTAGCGCCTCCATGCTCTGGACACTACGCTGACAGACACAGCAAACCTTCTTGCCACATCTCGCATTGATGTGCCATCCTGGATGAGCTGCACTACCTGAGCCACTTGTGTGGGTTGTAGACTCCGTCTCATGCTACCACTAGAGTGAAAGCACCGCCAGCATTCAAAAGTGACTAAAACATCAGCCAGGAAGCATAGGAACTGAGAAGTGGTCTGTGGTCACCACCTGCAGAACCACTCCTTTATTGGGGGTGTCTTGCTAAATGCCTACAATTTCCACCTGTTGTCTATTCCATTTGCACAACAGCATGTGAAATTTATTGTCAATCAGTGTTGCTTCCTAAGTGGACAGTTTGATTTCACAGAAGTGTGATTGACTAGGAGTTACATTGTGTTGTTTAAGTGTTCCCTTTTTCCCTTTTTGAGCAGTGTAATTAGACATACAATCATATTTGACTGTAGCGCATATAAAGCTCACACAAGCTACCAGTGGCTGAAAACACAATCATCGCGGGATTAACAGTGACAAATGTCCTGGCAAGGGCGGTCCATTTAAAAATAAATTCCTTGCCCCTTGCCCTACAAGTGAATACTCGTCAGATTTCATGGTGTACGGTCCAAACACTTAACCCTCAAATTTGGTGGACACTGATAAAGTATCATGACTTCTGACGAGTATACACTTACACTTCCAAACTTTCGAGTGGTGTCTCCCAGTGGCATAGCGGTCTAATGCACTGGATCTCAATGCTAGAGGTGTCACTACCGTTCCTGGTTCAATCCCGGGCTGTGTCTCGGCCGTGATCGAGATTCCAATAGGGCGTTAAATTGGCCCAGCGTCATCCGGGTTGGGGGAGGTGTTGGCCGGGGTAGGCCGTCATTGTAAAATAAGAATTTGTCCTTAACTGACTTGCCTAGTTAAAAATAAAGGTTGAAATAAAAATAAATATGCCCGTATCTCCGTAAACTAATTTAGACTAAAAGCCAATTTATGCTTAATCCAAAAATCTGGTCGCTGGCTCCAAATGGCGGTTATGACAATTGCGACGCCTCCGGAGTCATGCAGAGGCCCCTCATCAATCTACACACGATACCCCATAATGACAAAGTAAAAACAGAAATATCACATTTACATAAGTATTCAGACCCTTAACCCAGCGCATTGTTGAAGCACCTTTGGCAGCGATTACAGCTTCTATTCTTCTTGGGTATGAAGCTACAAGCATGGCACACCTGTATTTGGGGAGTTTCTCCCATTCTTCTCTGCAGATCCTCAAGCTTGGTCAGGTTGGATGGGGATTGTCGCTGCACAGCTATTTTCAGGTCTCTCCAGAGATGTTCGATCGGGGTGAAGTCCCGGCTCTGAAAAACATCCCCACGGCATGATGCTGCAACCTCCACGCTTCACCATAGGGATGGTGCTAGGTTTCCTCCAGATGTGATGTTGGCATTCAGGCCATAGAGTTTAATGTTGGTTTCATCAGACCAGAGAAACCTGTTTCTTGCCTTTTGGCAAACTCCAAGTGGGCTGTCATGTGTCTTTTACAGTGCTGCAGAGATGGTTGTCTTTCTGGAAGGTTCTCCCATCTCCGCAGAGGAACTCTAGAGCTCTGTCAGAGTGACCATTGGGTTCTTTGTCACCTCCCTGACCAAGGCCCTTCTCCCCAGTTTGTTCAGGCTGGCCAGGGGGCCAGCTCTAGGAAGAGTCTTGGTGGTTCTGAACTTATTCCATTTAAGAATGATGGAGGCCATTGTGTTCTTGGGGACCTTAAATGCTGCAGAATTTTTTTTGGTGCCCTTCCCCATATCTGTGCCTCGACACAATCCAGTCTCGGAGCTCTACGTACAATTCCTTCGACCTCATGGCTTAGTTTTTGCTCTAACTTTCACGTCAATTGTTGGATCTTATATAGACAGGTGTGTGCCTTTCCAAATAATCAATTGAATTTACCACAGGTGGACTTCAATAAAGTTGTAGAAACATCTCAAGGATGATCAATGGAAACAGGTTGCACCTGAGCTCAATTAGTCTCATAGCAAAGGGTCTGAATACTTATGTAAAAAAGGTATTTCAGATTTGTGTTTTTAATGAATTTGAACAAATTTCTAAAGCTCTTTTTGCAGTGTCATTATGTGGTTTTGTGTGTAGATTGAGGAATTTAATTTAAGTCTAACGTATGTGGACACCCCTTCAAAGTGGTGTATTTGGCTATTTCAGCCACAACCGTTGCTGACAGGTGTATACAATTGAGCACACAGCCATGCAATCTCCATAGACAAACATTGGCAGTAGAATGGCTTTACTGACAAGCTCTGTGACTTTCAACGTGGCACCGTCAAAGGATACCACCTTTCCAATAAGTAATTTAGTCAAATTTCTAATCTGCTAGAGCTGCCCCAGTAAACTGTAAGTGCTGTTATTGTTAAGTGGAAACGTCTAGAAGCAACAACGGCTCATCCAAGAAGTGATAGGCCACACGCTTATAGAACAGGACCACAGAGTTGTGTCCTCTGTTGCAACACTCACTAGTTCCAAACTGTCCAAACTGCTTCTGGAAGCAACATCGGCACAAGAACTGTTCTTTGGGAGCAATGGCCGAGTAGCTGCACACAAGCCTAAGATCACCATGTGCAATGCCAAGTGTCGGCATTTGTGGTGTAAAGTTAGATTGGACTTTGGAACAGTGGAAACGAGTTCTCTGGAGTGATGAATCACGCTTCACCATCTGGCAGTTCACTGGACAAATCTGGGATTGGCGGATGCCAGGAGAACACTACTTGTCCGAATACATAGTGCCAACTGTAAAGTTTGGTGGAGGACGAATAATGGTCAGGTGATTATTTTCATGGTTTGGGCTAGGCCCCTTAGTTCCAATGATGGGACTTTGTGGCAAACAGAAAGCCTTCCCAGAACATTGCAGGCTGTTATATCAGCAAAGGGTGGACTAACTCCATATTAATGGAATGAGATATTCGACGAGCAGGTATCCAAATACTTTTGGTATTTTTCATGTAGTCTGTCTTTTTTTTGTTGCATTGGCTGCGTCTCTATTCACTGCATCTGCCTATTTCGCAGAGCTAGAGTGGTGTTTGTCAGACCATGAAACATCATTCAAATCAGTATTCTCACAAAATCGTCTGGAGCGTCTTGGAACTCATCTGAAGTCGGTACAGCCGATCTGCCAACTTCTGTCTGTAGCGTCCGTATAGTTTGGATTAAACACTAATATGACCGTTCTGTGCAAAGGTGAGACTCTCACAAACATGTACATGTCGGTTGTTTTGCTCATCCCCGGTACCAGTTGAAAAAATTTATGGAAGTGTATATAAGGGACTGTTTAGTGCCAAAAATAAAGAGTTAAATACATATAACAAAAATATATATATTTTTGATACTATAAGGGGTCTTAAAATTCCAAATGAAATAGCAAAAATAACCTTAGTATGACCATAAAACAATTCTATATTGCTTAGTAGAACCCCCCCCAGGCATAGACTCTTCATGGTTAAAGGGTAACTACACCCAAAACGTCTCCTAATGTGGTTTAAAGGGATTATTCAGCATTTTGGCAGTAAGGTCCTCTTTAGGGACCTATGAACTCCTTTTTCCCCCCGAAATAACCTTTTTTCTGATTTCTGTGATTTATGCACATTTGATCTTCAGATAGTGTGTCTAATAATGTGAATAAATAAAACAGCAAACATTGTATAAGATATAACAGCAAATGTGTAATGATGCAATACATTGCACTCTTCTTTATATCAAGGCAAGTGCTTCAATACAGAGTTCTACTAAGTGTTTCATTATAAATGGAAAAAAAGTAATGCAAGAATCTAGGAAACAACGCAGCAAGAAATAGGCAAAACCAAAAGTTACACTTGTGTAACTTGCATTCATTGTTTTTTAAAAAATTTACAATGAAAAAAAGATTCATGCAAGAATCTAGGAAATAATGCAGCAATAGGCAAACTCTATGGGACTACCTTATGAGCTCCTATGTCTGTCCATTTCCATCTATCAAAGACATCTCTATTGAAGTACATGATTGTCAGCCGCTTTGTGTTGAGCTCGGTGAGAGCCTCGCTTGTCTGTGAGTAGAGTCTTGTATTTGCTGAAACTCCTCTCACAGTCGACTGAGCTGACTGTAGGGCACTTCAACTTCTGCAGCTGTTGGGAATCTTGCACTCAGGCCCCTCCAGTAATCAGCAAGCTCCAAAGCAGATGAGGTCTCCCTGGACACAGTGCTGATAGGCAATCCATTCTTTACTGAGCTCTGTTGAAGGGCTTGCCATGGGTTTCAGTTGTGTGTAGGCTTCAATCTGCTTTTCCATGGCTGGAGCCTGCCTAGGATCGAACACCCTAGCCAGCCTGTAGACCTCTCTGGCTGGATGTATGTCCCAGTGCTTTGACAACTTTGAAGGCCAAGTGGAATGCATCATGGAGATGGTCAAGCACCTCCCTCCTCTCTCCAATCCCCATCTTTCTCAATAGCTCATCTGTCTTGGCTCCATACCCACATGTTTTTTCTGTTCCATTCACTAGGTAAGAGCCCAGATCCTCCATGACATTGTAAGCAGACACTGCTGTGGGACGGTGGGTTCCTTACAGGATTGACAGAGCTGTCTTCAGTTTGGAGCAGCCGTCTGAGAGGAAGCTTATCTTAACAGTGAGGGCCTGCACCTTCTCTGTTTCCAGCTGGCTGAGGATGTTTCTGACTGCCTGGGATGATGACTTTTCTGCCAACAAAAACTCTACAGTACAGATGAACATGCTCTGAATGGTACTTCACTGCCTCAAACCAGCTATTCCATCTGGAGGTCACTGCTTCAGGAGGAGCCTTGGCCTGCACAAACTCCTTCATAATGAGGAAGGTCACCTATCTTCTCTTTCTGGCAGGCTTCTTGAAGGAGACAGATCTCATCCATGTCACAAGAGATGCAACTTCAGAGAAGTATTTGTAGCGCTGCCAGGTCTCACCCACCAGATTGATGACATGGCAGAGACAGGTTACATGGACACTGTTGGGCATCACTCAGAACCTCATTGTATGTCTTCAGGCAGTAGGATACATTATCTGTGGCCACTTCCCAGGCATCATTCAGGTTCAGATCGTTGCTGTGGAGGGAGGCTAGTGTTGCTTTGGTACTGGTTTTCAACACCTGCAATGAAAGATAAGGAACAACTGTTTTAACCTAAAATAATATTGTGACTAAATAAGTGTTAACACAATATAGATACAGCGATAGTTAACTAGATGGAGAGGCAGACTGCTGTATATTAATAGGTTAAGTTCAACTCACCAATGACAATGTTTAGAACGCTGCAATCCCTCTGCATCTGTCAACAACCACCGCAAACTTCTTCCCACTGATCTTCTGTCGAACGGCAGTCATATGTCGGTCAAACATACGTGGCAGGTGAGTTTGACGGAGGCTGCTGTGATTTTCGGGCAACGCTCCTCCCTGTTTGCAATACTTCACTAGAAACGGCCGTAGCTTTCTTCGCTTTTCTTAGGGACTCGGCACACACAGTCACAAAGTCCTGAATAAATGATCGTCTTGAATCTGCTGATGCTCATTACACTGGTAATGGTTGTTTTAACACGGTGCTTTTCCTTGTTCTTCACATGGGCTTTAGACTTTAAGTAGTCCTCACAAGGATTTTTACGCCTCCAATCATTAGTATGTTGACAATTTGCAAAACAGCTTATCCCTGACTCATGATATTCCTCTGCTCTGAATTTAGGGGTTAGGGTCGAATTTTCGTTTTTTTGACGACTTGGCTGGTTACTACAATAATTGGGCCTACTTGTGATTATTAATACATTTCAGCCAAATTATGGAGAATTCTGCAATATTCCACGTTTTACTGTTGATTCCATTTTTATGACCAAATTCCGCGATTCCGTCCTCATTTTCCACCTCACGGAACTCATAGGGCCCTACTTTATCTTCCCCAGAGTCAGAGGAAGTCGTGGATACCATTTTTGTGTCTCTTTGTACAGTATGAAGGAAGTTAGAAGTAGTTATGCAAGCCAATGCGATATGTGATATAACCATAGAAACTGCCACCATGAATTTAACTAACCTGTTTTTGGGGACACCCTTTTCACTGAATTGAGAACGAAGAAGCATCTTAGAAATGCCTTTTTCAAGAAACTGACATTTCTAACATAGTGGGGCAAAAAAGTATTTAGTCAGCCACCAATTGTGCAAGTTCTCCCGCTTAAATAGATGAGAGAGGCCTGTAATTTTCATCATAGGTACACTTCAACTATGACAGACAAATGAGAAAAACAAATCCAGAAAATCACATTGATGAAAATTACAGGCCTCATCTTTTTAAGTGGGAGAACTTGCACAATTGGTGGCTGACTAAATACTTTTTTGCCCCACTGAACTTGAGGTGAAAAATCTATGCCTGTGGTTTGTGTGGGGCTTTCCTGTAACCCCCAGTAATGGACACCAAAAATCTTTGTACACCAGCGCATGGAGTTGTCAAGAGCACAAACAGATCTGGAACCAGGCTAAGTCTAGCTGCTTACAAGACTGCTTCATGATAACATGTTGCGTAGTGTCCCTCAGTGTGTTACTTTGTCTGAGAATCTACAGGTGAGATTGATCCTGAGCCATGTTCAGTAGCTGAAATTTGCAGTTAGAAATCTCATGAAGTGGTGCAGTGGTTTAAGGCACTGCATCGCAGTTGCTAGTTGTGCCACTAGATATCCTGGTTTGAGTCCAGGCTCTGTCGCGACTGGCGAGACCCATGGGGTGGCGCACAATTGGCCCTGCATCATCCTGGTTAGGGGAGGGTTTGGTCGGCAGGGATGTCCTTGTTCCATCGCGCACTAGCGACTCCTGTGCCGGGCGCATGCACGCTGACACGGTCGCCAGGTGTACAGTGTTTCCCCCGACACATTGGTGTGGCTGGCTTCCGGGTTAAGCGGTCATTGTGTCAAGAAGCAGTACGGCTTGGCAGGGTCATGTTTCGGGGGACGCATGGCTCTCGACCTTCGCCTCTCCCAAGTCCATTTGGGAGTTGCAGCGATGAGAGAAGACTGTAACTACCAATTGGATACCACGAAATTGGGGAGAATGAATGAATAGAGCCAACGTGTTTCCTTATTCTACATGTCAGAGGGCATCATGATTAGCATTTCTCTATCTGAAGGCTTTAAAAGCTGCATCCTTCTAAATGCTCCCCTGATTTCTAGCCTGTGGCATTCCTCTGTGATAGGTGTGTTGGACTGTGGAGGGGTGGAGTTTGAGGATGGAGAGGAGGTGTATGACGCGATTGGAGGGCTGTTGCAGGGGTCGTCGGCTGACTGTAAAAACGAGGATGACATTCGGGACATCTGTCAGCAGATGTTCAACACTCTTAAACTGTAAGTGCAACATACACACACAACCTTAACACTGATCAAACAAATGTATTTATTAAGCCCTTCTTACATCAGCTGATATCTCAAAGTGCTGTACAGAAACCCAGCATAAAACCCCAAACAGCAAGCAATGCAGGTGTAGAAGCACGGGGGCAAGGAAAAACTCCCTAGAAAGGCCAGAACCTATGAAGAAACCTAGAGAGGAACCAGGCTATGAGGGGTGACCAGTCCTCCTCTGGCTGTGCCGGGTGGAGATTGGACCCAGAGACCTCTTTCACAACCAATATACAACACAAAGACTAATTGTCACACATCAAAAGCTAATATTTTATGTATTTCTGCTTGCCGACTCATCAAAAATATACTTGTCTTTCCCATCAGGAGTAACGGCCATGCCGCTTCAAAGCAAGTGCTGCTCGACGCTCCAGTGCGGTTGTCTCAGATATCTGCAGAGTGTGGTGAGTCCCTTGTCTGCAGAGGGACTTAGCTATTCCTCTTTGTTAGCTTTACGGTCAATGTTTGATATTCATTTTGGTAGCCTGTTGACATGTAATCTGTTTTTAGCCTTTAAAAAAACACTTTTTAAATGTTTTATTATACATCTTTCCCGTCCACTACTGCTCGTACTTCCTATTTTCTCTACCCTTCCTACCCCTTCTCCCATGTCTTTTTCATATCCTCCCTGACTTATTGTTGCGTCTCATTCCACTCCTTCTGTCTTTCTCGCCTCAGTATCTGTCACTAACGATGTCCAAGGGATCTGGATGATGAAGAGGGGCCAGAATACAGTAAAGTATTTTAGAATAATTTTTGTTGCATTGTAGCTTCTTGTGTATTATGTTTTTTGTCAAAGGTTCAAGTCAGCCCTGTAGCTATGTTATTCTCCTGTCAACTTCATCCACTTTGTCTTCTTCCACACACACACCACCTCAGACTGTGGACGCGAGGAAGCTAGAGAAGGCCGAAGCCAAGCTGAAGCAAAAACAAGGGAGAAGGAATGAACGGGATTCGCAAAAAACGACTAATCCACTGTGAGTTTCATATGCTTTATGCCCGAAGACTATGCAAACAGTTTATCATTGGCAATGGTGGAAAAAGTACCCAATTGTCATACTGGAGTAGAAGTAAAGATATCTTAATAGAAAACGACTCAAGTAAAAGTCACCCAGTAAAATACTACTTGAGTAAAAGTATTTGGTTTTAAATATACTTAAGTATCAAAAGTAAAAGTAGATATGTTAAATTCCTTTATATTAAGCAAACCAGATGGCACATTCTTTTATTTTTACAGATAGACAGGGATACACCAACATTCAGACACCATTTACAAATTAATCATTTGTGTTTCGTAAGTCTGCCAGATCAGAGGCGGTAGGGATGACCAGGGATGTTCTCTGTTTAGGGAGTCCACCAGATCAGAGGCGGTAGGGATGACCAGGGATGTTCTCTGTTTAGTGAGTCCTCCAGATCAGAGGCGGTAGGGATGACCAGGGATGTTCTCTTGAGAAGTGTGAGTTGGACCATTTTCTTGTCCTGCTTTGCATTCAACATGTAACAGGTACTTTTGGGTGTCAGGGAAAACGTATGCTGTAAAAAGTACATTATTGTCTTTGGGAATGTAATAAAGTAAAAGTTGTGAAATATATAAAAAGGATAAAGAACAGTAACAACTTCTTAATTAAGAATATTAAAACAATATGGAAGAAAATGAAATATATTTTACAAGAACCAGAATCAGAACTTTATGGAATAATCCTTGGATAGCTTTTCAGAATTCATCAATTTTTAAATTGGTTCACATGGAAAACCGAAGGAATGGAAACCTTAAATGACTGTAACAGGAAATACATTTTTTTCCATGACAAAATGTAAAAAGTAATTTTGAACTGAACAAAAATATAAAAGCAACATGTAGTGTTGGTTGCATGAGCTGAAATAATTCATCTCAGAAATATTTTCCATACCCACAAAAAGCTTATTTCTTTGTTGCATACAAATTTGTTTACATCCCTGTTAGTGAGCATTACGCCAAGATAATCCATCTGACAGGTGTGGCATATCAAGAAGCTGATTAAACATGATCATTACACACGGGTGCATCTTGTGCAGGGACAATAATAGGGCTCCCTAAAATGTGCAGTTTTGTCACACAATACAATGCCACAGATGTCTCAAGTTTTGAGGGAGTGTGCAATTGGCATGCTGACTGCAGGGATGTCCTCTAGGGCTGTTGCCAGATAATTGAATGTTCATTTCTCTACCATAAGCTGCCTCCAACATCGTTTCAGAGTATTTTACATTATGTCCAACCGGACTCACTACTGCAGACCACGTGTAACCATGCCAGCACACGATCTCTACATCTGGCTTCTTCACCGGCGGGATAGGGTGGGGGTTCTGAGGAGTATTTCTCTGTTATATAGCCCTTTCGTGGGGAACAATGTATTCTGATTGGTTGGTGCTGACTCCCCAGTGGGTGGGCCTATGCCCTCCCAGACCCACCCGTGGCTGTGCCCTTGCCCAGTCATGTTAAATCCATAGATCACGGCCGAATTAATTTATTTCAAATGACTGATTTCCTTATCAATTCTAATTCAGTAAAATGTTTGAAATTGTTGCATGTTGTTTTTTTAAATGCTTTTGTTCAGTGTAGATAGTTTGGAATACAATGAAACTTAAATTGCAACACAATTTCGATTTGCCATCTTTTGGACATCAGAACAACCTTGAGGGAATCTTATGAGTAAGTAAAGGATGTTCATATGATAGGGAAGAGATACTAAACCTTGCAGAGAGCATATCCAACTGACAACCTATTAGAAAAAAATGTAAATGATTGGAACCAAGATTTAAAAAGAACAAAATGTTTTGTTAGTACAAAATGGAGTGGAAGTTGGAGCATAACTAACTAAATTAATTCAGTATAAACTAATGTATAGAATATATTCTACGAGACATAGTTCACATTCTACAGCACAACAGCAGAGTCCTGTCTATAGTAAGACTAATAATAACTCAATAATCCATGCTATCTGGGAATGCTATTAAGTTTGAAAGTTGTGAGCGGAGCTAGAAATATTAGTTTAAATGTACTTTTAATCCATCTGTCGGCATATTTCAAGACATTACATACAGGGGAGGTAGTGAGATGCACGATACTTTTCTCATCACTGAGAAGAAGAAATAAGGTTACTAAAAACGTAGACGTCAATCAATCCGCCATCATTGACACAGTGGAAAACATCTCAGGATTTCTTATTGAAATAGCCTGAGGAAAAACAAGTTGTATAATTTAAGACCAAGTGACACGATAATGCAGACAATAGGGATGGGGGGGTGAACATGTGGGTCTAGGCAGAAGAGATGTATTCATTGTATGTGTCTGTAAGTTGTCATTCGTATGTATACGTTTTTTGTTTTTGTGGAATGTACAAAGAATTGTATGTTCAATACCAGTTTGGACACACCTACTCATTCAAAATATATTTTAGATTCTTCAAAGTAGCTACTCTTTGCCTTCAGCGTTTCACACTCTTGGCATTTTCTCAACCAGCTTCACCTGGAATACTTTTCCAACAGTCTTGAAGGAGTTCCAACATATGCTGAGCACTTGTTTGCTGCTTTTCCTTCACTCTACAGTCCAACTCATCCCAAACCATCTCAATTGGTTGAGGTTGGGTGATTGTGGCCATCTGATGCAGCACTCCATCACTCCTTCTTGGTCAAATAGCCCTTACACAGCCTGGAGGTGTGTTGGGTCATTGTCCTGTAAAAAAAACAAATTATAGTCCCACCAAGCGTAAACCAGATGGGATGGCGTATCACTGCAAAATGCTGTGGTAGCCATGCTGGTTAAGTGTGCCTTGAATTCTAAATAAATCACTGACAGTCACCAGCAAAACCACCACCTCCGTGCCTACACATGTGGAGATCATCCATTCACCTACTCAGCGTCTCGCAAAGACACGCCGGCTGGAACCAGAAATCTCAAATTTGGACTCATATTGTGGAAATGACAAGATTGTTATAATGCTGTTATTGCATCTAAAGGTTGTTTTATGAAACAGAATAAGGGGTTGTTAGAATGCTCATCTGTGTGTGTTCTACTGAGGATGGGCCTCTGGAAGATTTACCATGTCTTTGGGGATTCCGCGTTCCAGAGCATGAGTTAATGCATGAGTTGATGAGGACACGCAGTTGATGTTGAGATGTGTCTGTTACTTGAACACTCTGACGCATTTATTTGGGCTGCAATTTCCAGGGCTGGTAACTCTAATGAACTCTGGGTCTTCCTTTCCTGTGGCGGTCCTCATGAGAGACGGTTTCATCATAGCGCTTGATGGTTTTTTGAGTCTGCTCTTTCAAAGTTCTTGACATTTTCTGCATTGACTGACCTTCATGTCTTAAAGTAATGATGGACTGTCGTTTCTCTTTGCTTATTTGGGCTGTTTTTGCCATAATATGGACTTGGTCTTTTACCAAATAAGGTAATTTTTTTGTATACCGCCCCTACCATGTCACAACACAACTGATTTGGCTAAACCCATTAAAAAGGAAAGAAATTCCGCAAAGTAACTTTTAACAAGGCACACCTGTTAATTGAAATGCATTCCAGGTGATTAACTCGTGAAGCTGGTTGAGAGAATGCCAAGAGTGCAAAGCTGTCATCAAGGAAAAGAGAGGCTACTTTGAAGAATATAAAATGTTTTGATTGGTTTAATATTGTTTTGGTTTCTACATGATTCCACATGTTAGTTCATAGTTTTGATGTCTTCACTATTATTCTACAATGTAGAAAATAGTACAAATAAAAACCCTGGATTGAGTAGGTGTGTCAACTTTTGACTGGTACTATACCAGAAAGTATAGAATGCTAGAAACTTTAAAAAAATAAATGAACTTAGAAAAACATCAGCCACCTTTTGCATTCCCTATGAAGATGCAGACACTAAGAGGTGCTAAATCAAGTTAACACTCCATCCCCTGCCAACTGAACAATTTTAGACAAGAGAAATGACCAAAAAAAACAGTGGGTAATTTGGGATATGCTTGGGACCAGAGAGTTTCTAGCATTTCTAGCAAGTTTCTAGCAAGGGGGCCGAATACTTTCGGCCCCCTTGAACTTTGCGACCTTTTGCCACATTTCAGGCTCCAAACATAAAGATATAAAACTGTATTTTTTTGTGAAGAATCAACAACAAGTGGGACACAATCATGAAGTGGAACGACATTTATTGGATATTTCAAACTTTTTTAACAAATCAAAAACTGAAAAATTGGGCGTGCAAAATTATTCAGCCCCTTTACTTTCAGTGCAGCAAACTCTCTCCAGAAGTTCAGTGAGGATCTCTGAATGATCCAATGTTGACCTAAATGACTAATGATGATAAATACAATCCACCTGTGTGTAATCAAGTCTCCGTATAAATGCACCTGCACTGTGATAGTCTCAGAGGTCCGTTAAAAGCGCAGAGAGCATCATGAAGAACAAGGAACACACCAGGCAGGTCCGAGATACTGTTGTGAAGAAGTTTAAAGCCGGATTTGGATACAAAAAGATTTCCCAAGCTTTAAACATCCCAAGGAGCACTGTGCAAGCGATAATATTGAAATGGAAGGAGTATCAGACCACTGCAAATCTACCAAGACCTGGCCGTCCCTCTAAACTTTCAGCTCATACAAGGAGAAGACTGATCAGAGATGCAGCCAAGAAGCCCATGATCACTCTGGATGAACTGCAGAGATCTACAGCTGAGGTGGGAGACTCTGTCCATAGGACAACAATCAGTCGTATATTGCACAAATCTGGCCTTTATGGAAGAGTGGCAAGAAAGCCATTTCTTAAAGATATCCATAAAAAGTGTCGTTTAAAGTTTGCCACAAGCCACCTGGGAGACACACCAAACATGTGGAAGAAGGTGCTCTGGTCAGATGAAACCAAAATTGAACTTTTTGGCAACAATGCAAAACGTTATGTTTGGCGTAAAAGCAACACAGGTCATCACCCTGAACACACCATCCCCACTGTCAAACATGGTGGTGGCAGCATCATGGTTTGGGCCTGCTTTTCTTCAGCAGGGACAGGGAAGATGGTTAAAATTGATGGGAAGATGGATGGAGCCAAATACAGGACCATTCTGGAAGAAAACCTGATGGAGTCTGCAAAAGACCTGAGACTGGGACGGAGATTTGTCTTCCAACAAGACAATGATCCAAAACATAAAGCAAAATCTACAATGGAATGGTTCAAAAATAAACATATCCAGGTGTTAGAATGGCCAAGTCAAAGTCCAGACATGAATCCAATCGAGAATCTGTGGAAAGAACTGAAAACTGCTGTTCACAAATGCTCTCCATCCAACCTCACTGAGCTCGAGCTGTTTTGCAAGGAGGAATGGGAAAAAAATTCAGTCTCTCGATGTGCAAAACTGATAGAGACATACCCCAAGCTACTTACAGCTGTAATCGCAGCAAAAGGTGGCGCTACAAAGTATTAACTTAAGGGGGCTGAATAATTTTGCACACCCAATTTTTCCTTTTTTGATTTGTTAAAAAGGTTTGAAATATCCAATAAATGTCTGTTTGAAGCCTGAAATGTGGCAAAAGGTCGCAAAGTTCAAGGGGGCGAATACTTTCGCAAGGCACTGTATGTATGTGTGTGTGTGTGTGTGTGTGTGTGTGTGTGTGTGTAAATAAAGTACAGATGCCCCCCCAAAAATGGCTTAAGTAGTACTTGAAAGTATGTTTACTTAAGTACTTTACACCACTGATCATTGGTTTGGTATTGCGATAGCAAAATACACTTTTCCATTTACCAATGTGTGATGAAGTTTGGTAATACTGTCAGACTGATGTTTCATCTCTCTCTCCCTCTTACACCTTCTGTATTTGATCTCTGTACTTTATCTCTTCGTGTCCCTCTGTCTGTCTCACTCTGTCCTTATCCCCTCTGTCTCTGTCTCAGGGTACTGGAGGAGGCATCAGCCAGCCAGGCCAGTAGCAAGAAAGACAGTCGCGTCGACTTGTCCGGGAAGAATCGCAGCTACGATATTCGCATCGAGAACTTTGACGTGTCGTTTGGCGAGAGGTGAGGGTTTAACCCTTAGGCTTCATCCTAAATGGCACCCCATCCCTATTAAGTGCACTTCTTTTGACAAGGGCCAAAAGTATAGTAGTGCGCCATATAGGGAATAAGGTGCCATTTGGGATGAAACCATACTTGCTCTTTCTCCTACTGTATCCAGCACTGGAGCAGGTGATTCATTCTAATTAGCATCATGCAATGTTGTTAGCTGGACACCGTTTCCACCGGTATTTACCTTGCATGTAAAAGGCATTGTTGTGGTTATGTTCGCTACTTTCTGCAAATGACTTAAGAATTCAACACAACTACCTGATATAAAATGGTGAGTAGCAGTGCTTGTTTAAATAAATCACAAACGGAGTAAATCAAGTTATTACTGTGTAATTACAAATTTATGTAATTTCTTAATACTAGAGAGACAAAGAGTAGGCTAGAGACTGAGACACTTCTTAGTGTCTACCATAAAGCAATATGCAAGCAACTTGTCTCTCTCTCGCTCTGTATTTCCAGGTCTTTGCTGCAGGGGGCGGAGCTGTCTCTGTCAACAGGTCGCCGCTATGGCCTGATTGGCCGCAACGGCCTGGGGAAGACCACGCTGCTAAAGATGCTGGCGAGCCGCAGCCTGCGTGTCCCTGCCCACATCACGATCCTGCACGTGGAGCAGGAGGTCGCTGGAGACGACACAGGGGCACTTCAGAGCGTGCTGGAAAGCGACACGGTCCGGGAGGGTCTCCTGACAGAGGAACGCCTGCTCAATGCGCGCATAGCCAACGGAACGTACGTCAGTCTTACTTACCCAAATTCTCCCCGAAGTTGGCAACGGAGGGCTCATATTGGAAGGAGTCAATCCTGGCAGCCTTGGCAGACTTAAATGTTATTGTTGCATGAATTTTAGATTTGAAACTGCAACAGTCACTTAACTCGAAGTTTATTCTATTCCATGTTAGTGCTGAAGGAATGGAAACTGTTCGACTGTCGGAGATCTATGCTAAACTGGAGGAGATTGAAGCAGACAAGGCACCTGCCCGGTAAAGAGCCACACTTAACATGTCTGTATATAATATATCTGTGTTTGTTACATTAGTTAGGGATGCACGATATATCGCTGAACATATCGGAATCATACGATATTAGCGAAAATGCCAACATCGGTATTGGCCGATGATGAGTTTAACAGCCATGTTAAAAGTCGATGTCAAAGCTACCGTGCGTACCTATATAACGTGACGTAATAACGCCACGTCAAATTTTGCGCTACACAACCCACAATGCAAAGCAGCAGCTACTTTTCCTGGGGTCGAGCAACATTAAGGCAGTTTATACAATTTTAAAAACATTACAATACATTTACAGATTTCACAACACACTGTGTCCTCAAACCCCTACTCCACCACTACCACATAGCATTCCATACCTAGCCCACAAAATGTCTGCTGTGTGGATTGAGCAGTCAACAAGTGCAGCAGTCATTTGAAAGAGTATGAACAATTCAGCTAGGCAACTCAAAGGCGAAATCCATTAATGCCAAGATAATCAACCGTTCTCTGTCGTGGGTGATGTTTGCTTTCGCCGACTGAACGAGCACACTTGGTACACACTACCAAGTGTGCTATTTTTCAGATGTCACCCTACCTA
The DNA here is from genome assembly GCF_002021735.2 of Oncorhynchus kisutch. Classification (NCBI taxonomy): domain Eukaryota; kingdom Metazoa; phylum Chordata; class Actinopteri; order Salmoniformes; family Salmonidae; genus Oncorhynchus; species Oncorhynchus kisutch. The sequence continues at coordinate 46,902,712 of NC_034188.2, read as the reverse complement.
CAGTAATAGCGTCACTGCTATTAGCTTCACGACATACATACTGTGGAACACCGTTTGAATCTTTGCATGTCAAAAAAGATACAGTAGCACTGTCAAAGCTGTACAACAAAAGTCTGCAAACAAGCACACACTGGCCACAAACGATGCGTTTACAATACCGCGTTGATAAATTATTTGTTTGACTGCAACTTCTGGGGCACCAATACATCCAACCTGTAAACAGTGACCAGTAGAAACGGTCATTTTCATTATTCTTAGCAATGATTTAGGAATCCTTGTGACTAAGTATTAGCTTGGTAGGTACTTGTTGTTCACCTATTGAAATTGAACTTCAGATCATGAAAATTGCCAAAGCTAATGTTATAAGCAGCCAGCTAGCTTTGTGTTGTGAAGCAAGCCACAATAAGGATTAGGCATAAAGTGGAATCTGCGGTTTGCCTTCAAAATAAAAGTGAAATTAAATTAATACAAATAGTAAACTTATGCCAAACTTTTATTTTGAAGGCTAACTGCAAAGTCCACTAGTGTGGCTAATCCTTAATGTGGCTAATTTAACATAGATGGGTCCGACCACCATTAATCAAATAAGAACTGTCTTATAAATGAAGGTTATTTTAGATGACACCTAGCTATATAGTTAGCTAGGTAGCTATAGCTACTGAAACAGATTGTCGTTTTGCTAAGTTTTTGGGGAAGCTATCTTTCTTTTATGACCAGTACTGTAGGTGTGCGAGACAACTTTACCAGCATCATAGCATACGTATCGATGAATCGTTGTGACACATGAAATACGAGTGATAGTGTAATAACTACGTAAAACATGTATGAATGCATTAAATGTATTATGTGACGTGCAGTCATATTCAGGTCTTGATTGGTCAACAAGCTTATTTTACACGTCAAATAGTGTTATTTGACAGTGTTAAATAGTATATTTTTTGACACACAAAGACCCAAACAGCGTTCCATAGAAATCCTGGTTGAGAATGAAATGACTGAACAATGAAACAGCACAGCAAGTAAGTGAAAGAAATAGGTTTTGATTATGTTTTACTGGTAATGGAGACATATGTAAATGCCAACAAAATAACTTTTTGTTAAGGGTAGTTGTGTGTAACCTTAACTAACTTGCCAAGTTAAATAAAGAACAAATTCTTATTTACAATGACGGCCCGGACGACGCTGGGCCAATCAGTCATGGTTGTGGATGTGGATACAGCCTGGATCCGAACCAGGTACTGTAGTGACGCCTCTTGCACTGAAATGCAGGGCCTTAGACCGCTGCGTCCATGTGTGTTAACTATTTAACTGTACTGGAATGCTTAAAAGGCTGCAAAAATATTGGTATCAGGGTTTTTTGTCAAAGAAAATATCGGTATCGGGTTTTTTTTTGCCAGTGAAAATATCGGTATCGGTGGGGTGCGTTTTTGTCAAGGAAAATATCGGTATCGGGTGGGTTTGGCTAAGAAAATATCAGTACCGTAAGGAATTAAGGAATTTCTCAATTTATAGACCATCAATTCGACAGCCACATTTGTCTTCATTAACTATCGTTTTGTTTTTTTGCAAGGAAAGTATCAGTGCATCACTATTAGCAGTTCATTTATATTCATACATATTGTCAATGGTGTTTCTTAATCCGATGACAATGCAGTAGAATTGTAGCCAGGGTGTATGCATTTTCTGATTTAATGAGATGATTGATTGATGTTTCTCTCTCTTTTACACAGAGCTTCAATCATCCTATGTGGTTTAGGTTTTTCTCCTAAAATGCAAACGCAGACAACCAAGTAAGTTACTGTGTGTGTGTGTGTGTGTGTGCGTGCGTGCGCGCGGATGTGATTAACTGATCCCTCGGTGTTCTCTTCACAGGGAGTTTTCTGGAGGCTGGAGGATGAGATTAGCTCTGGCTAGAGCTCTCTTTGCCAAGTGAGTTTCTCCTTGTCACTTCTTTTATCCAAAGGACAGTCTACCCAATTAAAATACAAGGACAGAGATTATTTTACAATATTGATGTACATTTATAACTCTTATGAGCTGTTTCCCAAATCTCAATTTATAGACCATCAATTCAGCAGACAGTTTATGAAGACAAATGTGGCTCTGCTAAATGTTGTAAGGCTAGCTTCAACTCTCCAAATAATGTGTGTATTTTTCATTCCTTTTTTTAGGCCTGATCTTTTGTTACTTGACGGTGAGTGATTAAACCACTAAGTATTTTTGTATTGAGTATCTTTGAACAGTTTGACGGTGTCCAATAGTCAGTGCAAAACGCCCTTTTGACTGACTGTCTCTGTCTTTCTGTCTCAGAGCCCACCAACATGTTGGATGTCCGAGCCATTCTTTGGCTGGAGAATTACCTGCAGGTAGGTTACTCCTGCTTACCGACACACTTAACATTGCATGCCAAATCCAATCGGGTTCCCTTCTCCCCAGTGTGCACATTCTTACTACAGTATTTAAAAACATTGGATTGGTGAAAGCATGGGCAAGCGTGGACTAGAGGGGCTTTCCATCATATTTCTTAAACCAGTCCAAGGCAAGGGCTGTGAATGAGTGGACATTTCAGGGAGAAGGGTGAAGAATAGGAACAAATGGAAGTTTGCATTGCTAGATTGGGTTGGGTAATTCTGATTTGCTGTCAACTTCTGCCTCTGGGGGTGCTCTTGAGCCAAAAAGGGGTCCGGCAACAACAAAAAGAGGCTCTGCTAAATTGGCAGGAGGGGCACACCCATCAGTGACAGTTAGCTTCAAATGGATTGTTTGCTTTCACCACTTATGAAATTGTGTGCAGTCGTTCAATACTTCCTACAAATCTACATTGGATTGGTGGAGGCATTGGCTAGGTGGAGTTACCACCATATTTCTTATACCACTTATTTTCAGTGAATTGAAGTGAACGAATCCTCCATTGAGGGAATGGAGAGATAAAGCATGAGCAACAAGTTCAACTTCCATATGGCCTGTTTAACTCTTCCGCCCCCCACAGACCTGGCAGACCACCATCCTGGTGGTGTCCCACGACCGGAACTTCCTCAACGCCGTGGTGACTGACATCATCCACCTGCACTCGCAGCGGCTGGAGAGTTACCGCGGCGACTACGAGAACTTTGTCAAGACCAAAGAGGACCGCCTGAAGAACCAGCAGAGGGAGTACGAGGCCCAATTTCAGTACAGAGAGCACATCCAGGTTAGGAGCCCACACACTGGCTTACACACACCGTCCTGCGTACATACAGACAAACTAAAAGCCCTATGGCAAGCGTAATAACAATGCACTTTCTCAACATTTATCTTTGCTGATTAGTGTTTGTTTATTTTATATCTTGTTATGCCTATTAGAATATATATTATAATGTCTTATTACTATACATTATAATTGTGGATTGATCCCCTCCTTCTGTGTGCCAGGTGTTTATCGACCGGTTCAGATACAACGCCAACAGAGCGGCACAGGTGCAGAGCAAACTGAAGCTCTTAGAAAAACTGTGAGTAACCATCTATTTCAAAATAAGATAACATGCACCCCACCCTGCTTTCTCTCATGTCGTGCTCCCTTGGGAATTACAGCCTGAAAGTCCAATTCATTGTAAAGGATAACTTCCATCTTGCCAATGCATGACCTCTGCGTGTTTGTTTGCCTGTGCACAGGTAATGGTCATTGTTAAGAATATCTATTGTTGTCATCTGTCTTCCATTCCCTCACTACTCTTCTCTTGTCTCCTGCAGGCCTGAACTCAAACCTCTGGAGAAGGAAACCGAAGTCACCTTAAAGTAAGAGACCGCTCCTCCTGTCCCGAATGAAGTCAGGTTTCAATTCTCATATTAATCTGAGCGCTAACGTGCGTACGTGCGTCTGTCCACAGGTTCCCTGATAACTTTGAGAAGCTGTCTCCCCCGGTGCTCCAGTTGGATGAGGTGGAGTTCTACTATAACACTGACCAGCGCCTCTTCACACAGCTGTCTGTGTCTGCAGACTTGGAGTCTCGCATCTGCATCGTACGTATTAATCACACTGCTCTCAATCTGATCATTCTGGGTTGATGCTAATATTTTCTTTGCGATATCGACTGATTCAGACATTTCTTTTCATTTTATGGCTATTTTTAACCATCCTAAGCACAGATCTGAACTACAAACAAGTTTCTATGTTCATAAGGCTAGTAAGAACATATCTTCGCCCCCACATCGGGTCACTGATATATTGTGCATCCTTTAATACTGTACTTTAAATCTGTGAAACACTTCCACAGACAACGCTCTGTGCAACCTTCCAACTGCTAAAGTAGTACCTACAGTCGATCTCTCTCACTCTCACTCTCTCACTCACTCAGGTGGGTGAGAACGGGGCGGGTAAATCCACCATGCTCAAGCTACTGATGGGAGAGTTAACGCCTGTCAACGGCATCAGACACGCCCATCGGTGAGGTTCCATGCTTGACGTCAGCCATGTTCCTCTGCTGCTAGTGGGTGTGCGTGCAGGGAAGTAAACGACAGCTTTATTTCCCTTTCTCGCTCAGGAACCTGAAGATCGGTTATTTCAGTCAGCACCACGTGGATCAACTGGACCTCAATGTGTGTTCAATTGAGCTGCTACTCAACAAATTCCCAGGTGACCACCACCACCAAAACATACCAATACTTATTATTATCAAAGCCTGGGCTGTGTTCATTAGGCACCAAATGCAAAGGAAACTGATTGGAACATGACTACCTGGACTTGGTCCAATAAGAAATGCCCTGTTTTTTTGTTGCCTACCCTAATGAACACGACCCTGGTGGTTGTTACGGATCCCTGTAGATGGCATAGCTGACAACGTCATAAAGACAATGCACACGCTTCAATGGTGCAAAAGGCAGTGTGTTGTGATTCTGGATGGCCAGATAGCTCGCAAAAATGACATGAAGCTGTCGTGAGGAATCGTAGGTAGCTCTTTTCAGCTAGTTTTATCTTGTTCTTGAGGTGTTTTGACTGTCACTATATGCTAATATGACTCACATTTGCTAGCTAGCTAACCAACAACTGTAAAGATCTATTTGAGAGACAAGTGAGCAAATGTATTTGTTTTCAATAAACATTGGAGACTAAATCTATTTTACATGCTGACAACAATCTAAACCAACCTTGTCTGTTTGGGCCAATGTTGCTTAACAACCAACCCATCTATACCCTGCAATCTTTGTAATTTGTAACCCCTTTTCTCTCTCTCTCCTCGTCCCTCCCTCCCAGGTCGTAACGAGGAGGAGTACAGGCACCAACTGGGTGGCTATGGGATAACCGGTGAGCTGGCAACTCGGCCGGTGGCCAGTCTGTCAGGAGGGCAGAAGAGCCGGGTGGCCTTCGCTCAGATGACCATGCCTTGGTAATGCCTTTTCATTATTACACTTCATGACCCCAATATTTCACACATGATTTCTCACAATGTCAGATGGTAATTTTATGGTTGTAAATTGGTTTTAGTACAAGCAGTATACAACTTGACCATGATGTCTAATAATGGGATTACATTTCTCTATCCTTCCGATGCTAAACCGTCTCTGTGGCCTTTTCAAGAACCCATGGTAGTTGTTGCAAGAGTTGTGGTGATAAACCCGGTGTCCGGCTTAAATTCCCTAATGGCCCCTCATACCACCACGGCCACCTAATTATCATGCCCAGCTTCCAGTTGGCTTGTTCAACCTCTCCTCTCCCCTGTAACTCATCCACGGGTCGTTGCTGTACATGAGAACTTGTTTTCAACCAACTTACCTTTTAAATAAGAAATATACTGCCCTGATAACACTAGGAACAGAACTACTGAGCCTCATTTTGACTTGTTTTAAGGTTTGATCAGCCTGTAGTGGGATTTTCCACTTTAATTTTGAGTGTGACTCCAAATCCAGACCTCCATGGGTTGATAAATTAGATTTCCATTGATAATTTCTGTGTGATTTTGTTGTCAGCACATTCAACTATGTAAAGAAAAAAAGTATTTAATAAGAATATTTCATTCATTCAGATCTAGGATGTGTTATTTTAGTGTTCCCTTTATTTTTTTGAGCAGTGTATTTAGTGAACACTTGCACAGTATTTTGAATTGTTAAATGTGCAAGGATGTATAATGCTTCAATGCAGCTGTCTCTTTCAGCCTGCTCATAAACCAGCATCCTGTTTCATTGCTGCTTGCAGCTATAATTTGTCTCTTACTCGCGTTTTCTCTCTCAGCCCAAACTTCTATATCCTTGACGAGCCGACCAATCACCTGGACATGGAAACGATCGAGGCACTAGCGAAGGCGCTCAACAAATTCAAAGTAAGCTTGTTCATTAAACTAGAAGTCGCTGAGAAAATGTCTTTATTTAGCTCACAATGTTAATCAATAGAGTAAATCTGGAGAAAACTTTTCCATGAAATCGGTTTTCTTTAAACAGCCACTACAAGCTTAATTTGGCAAACAATCAATGGAAGTGATAGCACTTGAACACTTGGAAGTTTTAATGTGCATATATGCCCTTTTTTAAAACTCTATCCTCTTCTCAGGGTGGGGTGGTCCTTGTCTCTCACGACGAGCGTCTGATCCGGATGGTGTGCAGAGAGCTGTGGGTCTGTGAGCACGGGAACGTGCGGCGAGTGGAGGGGGGCTTTGACGAGTACCGGGATATTTTGCAGGAACAGTTCCGCAAGGAGGGCTACCTGTGAGGGACAGGAAGGACTTTCCAAAACCTACCACCCCAGGCAACTTGCCCATTACGCCAACTATGACAGACATGCCAAGTTACCAATTGACTTCAACCCCAATAACCTAAAGCCCCCCCACTCTCTATTCCCCGACTGCCAATCATCATCCTCAGTGAGAACTGAGTTTTACTGGCTGCTTTCCCATCATCCTCTCTGCTCCCCCACACCACCGTTTGTGTTTTGTTTGCCATTTAGCTCAGCCCGGCAGTTCAAAGTGACATACTCTTGTCTATAGTCCTGAAGCAGGCAGGTTTTAGGCTACATGGAGTGCAAACTCTGTCCAAATGGAATGTCAATTGTGCGTGCACTCTGTATACTCAAACTGCTCCGGCCTCCCCACTCCCAACCTTCCTCATCATAATAGTTGGAGCTGGTTTGGTTCATTTATCATCAAGGAGGATAGTCCATCTTGTGAAGGTGGGGGTGCTGTACCCTCTAACTGTTAACCCCATGTGGGCAGCCATCTTGGAATAATGCTACATCCTTTTAGCTCTTAGTAATATCAGTTTAGGGCCGAATATGTACATCAGAAAATTAACAAATATTCTCGATTTCTTAATCCGTGTCGAATATGTGTGCATGTGTTTTATGTGATTGAGTGGGAGAGAGAGCGAGGATACATTTCAAGTGCAAATGGATAGATTTTTCTCCTGAACATGTGTGTTCTTGGAAGGAGAGGGAGCATCTCTTTTGTCAGTGGAACCCGGGGTGAAGCTGAAATGACTCCCTGTTCCCAACATAGTGTAGTATTTTGGCAACTAGCCAACATGGTGTTATTTCAGACACCCCTGGTCTTGTTCATTAGGCACCAAACTAAATAAAACAGTCTGAAACAGGGAGGGATTACGTGGACTTGTCCTATAAGAAATGCTCATTTTCTGTTGCAAAATGTTTCCTGTTATGTGCCCGAATGAAGACAATCCTGGAAACATCCATATCTGTGTCAGCATGGGAAACCACCAGCACAAAAACAATGATTTCTACAACAGCAGCAGCTGGCTCCAGGTCTCTCTGCTACTTCTTCCCCACAATCTCCAACCAAGTAAAGTATTTAAGCAAAAAGGAACCAAGGGTTTGTGGTATATGGCCAATATACCACAGCTAAGGGCTGTTCTTACGCACACAGCCCTTAGCCGTGGTATAGTGGCCATATATCACACACCCTTGGTGCCTTATTGCTATTATAAACTGGTTACCAACATAATTAGAGCAGGAAAAATGTGTTGTCATACCCATGCTACACGGTCTGAAATAACATGACTGTCAGCTATTCAGGGCTCAAACCACCCAGTTGATTTATCTAAGAAATTCAGAATATATATATATATATATATATATATATATATATATTTTTTAAATCATCCTGTTACATTGCTAACTTATAAATAGGTGTTTTAAGAGCTATTCAATCATAACACCATACCAATTAAACAGCTTTAATAATCCATCTGCCAGGTCTGATCTGCTCTCTATGGTTCATTACGTTATTATTCAGACAAAATGGAACATGTATCAATAGAGTATCTACCAAACGACAAATACTCAAATGTTTTGTGACAATTCTAAACCGATGCATAATCAATCACAATTTGAGTTCCTGAAGGTGTGGACTGCGCGCGCATGTGAATATGGTTCGCTACAGATTTGTCAATATTAACTTATTTTAGTCGATTATTTCAATGCTCTCTACAGATTGGTGTACCTGTAAAAATGAGATTACGTCAGTCACTTGACACAGGGGGTTCATTTAAAGAGTGATTGCATTCGTTTCGGGAACCGGACTGCCTCCCGGGCATGAGCCAGGTGCCCCGCTATGGCGGATGACGAAGTCAAGCACGTGGAGTGATGAGCAGCATTCAGTGTTTTCATAAGCAAAAGTAATTTATTTCGATAAAAATGCTTTATCTGCCTTCCCAATGAAAACAACTAGTTTTAAAATTCAAACATTTATTTAACAGAAAATAGATGTATGTTTCTGGGGCGATGCACCATGCTGCTTTAACAACATAACCGAACGCAGATTACTGTTTGATTTGAGAAGTGCACTCCTCCCTCTCCGCTTTCACCCGATGAAGTGATGCCAGGTTTAACCCGGACCAATGTAAAGAACAGTTTTATTTATTTTTAACTAGGCAAGTAAGTTAAGAACAAATTCTTATTTACAATGACGGCCTACCCACGAACTGCCTTGTTCGTGGGCAGGACGACAGATTTTTACTTTGTCAGCTTGGGGATTCGATCCAGCAACTTTTTGGTTACTGACCCAACGCTCTAACCACTAGGCTACCTGCCGCTCAACAACCCTACACTGCTGCCTATCAAAACGAGAAAAAAGTGATCTAAACCCCGAAACAGACTAAACAACACAATAAACACACAGATTTGGAACATGAGACTATTTCAATTGCAACAGTTGGTGAAGAGAAATGGGTGGGATAGGATGTTTGACACAGCAGTGCTTCTTAGTGGCAGAAGTAAAGCATTGCCTGTGCCAGTATGGGTACATTTGCAAACAGTAAACGTTTTCTATTGGAGAAATTCAGGTAGGTCCCTCCCTCTATGGTTCCCGTTTGGTTCCTAGTGATGAATACCCCTCAGGACGAACTGAGTCACTACATAATGTATTAATTAATGTTACATGTTTTGACATTTTAAAATCATACTGGTGCTTAAATATAGTCATATATTCTGCCTACAGTACATTCTGCTGTCCATTCTGAAGTCCACAACACTGACAACACATACATTGACAGGGAAGTACTTTACCCTCAATTACTATGCAAACACATGCTTGAATAAAAACACAACACTTATTCCCTGGCACAGCTCTCTTACAATGGAAAAAGTGATCTTGACCATAATTCTTGTACATTTCAATTTTATTTTCTTAGCCTGTCGTGTGGTCGGCTGTCATGAACTCCTCCAGATCGCTTTGCCTGTCCCAGCAAGGTGGTGGTTCCATTGACAGACCTGCTATGTCCTCAAACACTGGGGCGTAGGTGTCAACACACCCACGTTCACGAGCTGCTCCCAGTGCTGAGGGGAATCACTACCGATCCAGGTTCGATTCCAGGCTGTGTCACAACCGGCCGTGGTTGGGAGTCTCATAGGGCGGTGCACAATTGGCCCAGCGTCATTAGGGTTTGGCCGGGGTAGGCCATCATTGTTCGGTTCCTAGTGATGAATCATTGTAAATAAGAATTTGTTAAATAAATAAGAACAAATTCTTATTTACAATTTTGAACTGGCTTGCAAAGTTACGTACGGGTTAAATAAAATGTAATTCTTTGTTTTTTTAACGCCGTCGTCAGCCGTCCTAGTCCTTTACTGGGTGTAAGGGCACAGGGTCTCTAAATGGGAGGGGACAGGTAGGCTTAACCTTCAACTAATTAGGCACGGCAGCAGTTAAGGACAGTTTTATTTACAATGACGGCCTATTTTGATGCCTTCCAACATGGAATTAAAATAGATTGAGGGGTTTGTATCATTTGATTTACACAACATGCCTATCACTTTGAAGATGGAAAATATTTTTTCTTGTGAAACAAACAAAATATAAGACAAAAAAAACTGGATTTGAGTGTGCATAACTACACTTTTTGCAGCAATTACAGCTGCAAGTCTTTTGGGGTATGTATCTATAAGCTTGGCACATCTAGCCACTGGGATTTTTGCCAATTTTAAGGCAAAACTGCTCCAGCTCCTTCAAGTTGGATGGGTTCCGCTGATATACAGCAATTTTACGTCATACCACAGATTCTCAGTTGGATTGATGTCTGGGCTTTGACCAGGCCATTCCAAGACATTTAAATGTTAACCCTTAAACCACTCAAGTGTTGCTTTAGCAGTATGCTTAGGGCCATTGTCCTGCTGGAATCACTGCCGTACCAGTCTCGAATCTCTGGAACACTGAAACAGGTTTCACTGAAGAATTTCCCTGTATTTGGCACCATCCATCATTCCTTCAATTCTGACCAGATTCCCAGTCCCTGCCGATGGAAAAACATCCCCACAGTGTGATGCTGCCACTACCATGCTTCACTGTGATGGTGTTCTTGGGGTGATGAGAGGTGTTGGGTTTGCACCAGATATAGCGTTTTCCTTGATGGCCAAAAAGCTCAATTTTAGTCTCCACTATTGCTCCTGTACCCAAGAAAGCAAAGGTAACTGAACTAAATGACTATCACCCTGAAGCACTCACTTCTGTCATCATGAAGTGCTTTGAGGCTAGTTTAGGATCCTATCACCTCTACCTTACCTTACATCCTAGACCCACTTTAATTTCCTTACCTCCCCAATAGATCCACAGATGATGCAATTGCTATTGCACTGCACGCTTCCTTATCCCACTTGAACAAGAGGATACCCATGTAGGACTGCTTATCATTGACTTTAGCTCAGCCTTCAATATCAATGTACCCTCCACGCTCATCAAGCTTGTGGCCCTGGGTCTGAACCACACCCTGTGCAACTGGGTCCTGGACTTTCTGACAGGCCGCTCCTAGGTGGTGAAGGTAGAAAGCAACACCTCCACTTCACTGATCCGTAACACTGGGGCCCCACAAGGGTGCGTGCTCAACCGCTACCACCTGTTTACTCAACCCAGCACATTAGAAGCTTCCATACACCTTAGCCAAATACATTTATACTCAGTTTAAATTCCTGACATTTTAATCCTTGTAAAATCCTTAGGTGAGTTAGGATCACCACTTTATTTTAAGAATGTAAAATGTCAGAATAATAAGAGTGATTTACTATAGCTTTTATTTATTTCATCACATTCCCTGTGGGTCAGAAGTTTACATGCACTCAATTAGTATTCCATAGCATTGCCTTTAAATGATTTAACTTGGATCAAACATTTCTGGTAGCCTTCCACAAGCTTCCCACAATAGGTCGGGTGAATTTTGGCCCATTCCTCCTGACAGAGGTGGCGTAACTGAGTTAGGTTTGTAGGCCTCCTTGCTTGCACACGCTTTTTCAGTTCTGCCCACAAATGTTCTATAGGATTGAGGTCAGGGCTTTGTGATGGCAACTCCAATACCTTGGCTTTGTTGTCCTTAAGCCATTTTGCCACAACTTTGGAAGTATGCTTTGGGTCAATGTCCAATTGCGACCAAGCTTTAACTGATGTCTTGAGATGTTGCTTCAATATTCCCACATCATTTTCCTTCCTCATGACGCCATCTATTTTGTGACGTGCACCAGTCCTTCCTGCAGCAAATCACCCCCACAACATGATGCTGCCACCCCCGTGCCTCACGGTTGGGGTGGTGTTCGGGCTTGCCAGCCTCCTTTTTCCTCCAAACATAATGGTCATTATAGCCAAACAGTTCTATTTTTGTTTCATCAGACCAGAGGACATTTCTCCAAAAAGTACTATCTTTGTCCCCATGTGCAGTTGCAAACCGTCGTCTGGCTTTTTTTCTGGTGGTTTTGGAGCAGTGGTTTCTTCCTTGCTGAGTGGCCTTTCAGGTTATGTCGTTATAGGACTCATTTTACTGTGGATATAGATACTTTTGTATCCTGTTTCCTCCACCATCTTCACAAGGTCCTTTGCTGTTCTGGGATTGATTTGCAACTTTCGCTCCATAGTACGTTCATCTCTAGGAGACAGAATGCGTAGAAAATAGTACAATTTAAGAAAAGCCCTGGAATGAGTAGATGTCCAAACTTTTGACTGGTACTCTATTTGTAAAAACTCTTTATAAAGTGTGTTTTGTAGCGTAAACTAACAATTTTATATTTATGACTGATATGATTGTCTGTCTGTTTCATATATGCAAGTAGTTAAAACGCTGTCAGTTCCACTTTTATAGCCGACAGAGAAAACAATACCTTTTTAAAAAATCCATAAATGTATTATTCTTGTGCATATACGCTATATTTTGTGTAAAATAATTTTTGGCATGAGTGCCTAAATCTCTAAGCTTTAGGGCGTATAACTGTGCGCATGTCAAATAGCCTACACGCCAAATGCTTTTGGGAACAGCAGAAATAGTGGACATCGTCCACGTCGGAAAATAATCTGAGTTTAATTGAAAAACAGTAACGCTGTGAAATGGAGAGTTGAAGTAAAGAGAAGGGAGGGCCAGAAATTGTTTGGGAAAGTAGTAAAAGAGGATGATGCCAGTCCCGGCTATGTTATATGTGATGATTGTGAGGAGCTATACAAATTTGACAGTCACAAGACAGGGACTTCAAATAGGCCTATGGTGTATCAAGGTAACAGTAGCCTGCTGTTCAGAGGTTAAATGGAGTCTGAAATCTGGACACTGACTGTAGGTCTATAACCTCTCACAGCCTTAATATTAACTCCTGTAGAATTAACCATTTCTTGCAGTAAAATTATACACCAAATGTAGATAAGATTGGGACTTGGGAACAGGAGTGGGTAAATAATATTTTTTTAGCATTTTAAGAAAATGTGAAGTTGGTCTGTAGGGGTGCCATCTTTATCAGCATCATAACAGCTGTTAGTATTTCAACCACAAAATATGCATCTAAGCCCAAATTTAAATATTTTCAGAAACCATTTGGGTCGTTTTCACAGCTTTCCATTTCCTATTGCAATTTCTCCCTGGTCCCTAAATGTCTTTGCTCCGCCAATGAAGCAGAGATGACAGAACTTCAAATCAAATGTATTTATATAGCCCTTCTTACATCAGCTGATATATCAAAGTGCTGTACAGAAAACCCAGCCTAAAACACCAAACAGCAAGCAATGCAGGTGTAGAAGCACGGTGGCTAGGAAAAACTCCCTAGAAAGGCCAGAACCTAGGAAGAAACCAGGCTATGAGGGGTGGCCAGTCCTCTTCTGGCTGTGCCGGGTGGAGATTATAACAGAACATGGCCAAGATGTTCAAATGTTCATACATAATAATAATCACAGTAGTTGTCGAGGGTGCAACAGGTCAGCACATCAGGAGTAAATGTCAGTTGGCTTTTCATAACCGATCATTCAGAGTATCTCTACCGCTCCTGCTGTCTCTAGAGAGATGGAAACAGCAGGTCTGGGACAGGTAGCACGTCCACTGAACAGGTCAGGATTCCATAGCCGCAGGCAGAACAGTTGAAACTGGAGCAGCAGCATGGCCAGGTAGACTGGGGACAGCAAGGAGTCATCAGCCCAGGTAGTCCTGAGGCATGGTCCTAGGGCTCAGGTCCTCCTAGAGAGAGCATACTTAAATTCACACAGGACACCGGATAAGACAGGAGAAATACTCCAGATATAACAGACTGACCTTAGCCCCCCGACAAACTACTGCAGCATAAATACTGGAGGCTGAGACGGGAGTAGTCGGGGGACACTGTGGCCCCATCCGATGATACCCCCGGACAGGGCCAAACAGGCAGAATATAACCCCACCCACATTGCCAAAGCACAGCCCCCACACCACTAGAGGGATATCTTCAACCACCAACTTAACATCCTGAGACAAGGCAGAGTATAGCCCACAAAGATCTCCGCCACGGCACAACCCAAGGGGGGGAGCCAACCCAGACAGGAAGACCACGTCAGAGACTAAACCCCCTCAAGTGACGCACCCCTCCTAGAGATGACATGGAAGAGCACCAGTAAGGCAGTAACTCAGCCCCCCCCTGTAATAGGTTTTGAGGCAGAGAATCCCAGTGGAGAGAGGGTAACAGGCCAGGCAGAGACGGCAAGGGCGGTTAGTTGCTCCAGTGCCTTTCCGTTCACCTTCACACTCCTGGGACAGACTACACTCAATCATAGAGCCTACTGAAGAGATGAGTCTTCAAAAAAGACTTAAAGGTTGAGACCGAGTCTGCGTGTCTCACGTGTAGGCAGACCATTCCATGAAAATGGAGCTCTATAGGAGAAAGCCCTGCTTCCAGCTGTTTGCTTAGAATTCTAGAGACAGTAAGGAGCCCTGCGTCTTGTGACCGTAGCGTACGTGTAGGTATGTACGGCAGGACCAAATCGGAAAGATAGGTAGGAGCAAGCCCATGTAATGCTTTGTAGGTCAGCAGTAAAACCTTGAAATCAGCCCTTGCCTTTAACAGGAAGGCAGTGCAGAGAGGCTAGCACTGGAGTAATATGATCACATTTAGTCAAGATTCTAGCAGCCGTGTTTAGCACTAACTGAAGTTTATTTAGTGCTTTATCCATGTAGCTGAAAGTAGAGCACTGCAGTAGTCTAACCTAGAAGTGACAAAAGCATGGATACATTTTTCTGCATCATTTTCGGACAGAACGTTTCTGATTTTTCCAATGTTACTTAGATGGAAAAAAAGCTGTCCTTGAAACAGTTTGAAACAGTTTGTCAATAGAGCGATCAGGGTCCAGAGTAACGCCGAGGTCCTTCAGTTTTATTTGAGACTACTGTACAACCATCAAAATTAATTGTCAGATTCAACAGAAGAACTCTTTGTTTCTTGGGACCTAGAACAAGCATCTCTGTTTTGTCCGAGTTTAAAAGTAGAACATTTGCAGTCATCCACTTCCTTTATGTCTGAAACATAGGCTTCCAGGGAGGGCAAATTTGGGACTTCACCATGTACATCTGTGTGTCATCCGCATAGCGGTGTTTCTGAATGACATCCCCAAGAGGTAAAATATATAGTGAAAACAATCGTGGTCCTAAAACGGAACCATCAGGAACACCGACATTTACAGTTGATTTGTCAGAGGACAAACCATCCACAGAGACAAACTGATATCTTTCCAGATAAGATCTAAACCAGGCCAGAACTTGTCAGTGAAGACCAATTTGGGTTTCCAATCTCTCCAAAAGAATGTGGTGATCGATGGTATCAAAAGCAGCACTAAGGTCTAGGAGCACAGGACAGATGCAGAGCCTCGGTCTGATGCCATTAAAGGTAATTTACCACCTTCACAAGTGCAGTCTCAGTGCTATGATGGGGTCTAAAACCAGACTGAAGCATTTCGTATACATTGTTTGTCTTAGGGAAGGCAGTGAGTTGCTACGCAACAGCTTTTTCAAAAATGTTTGAGAGGAATGGGAGATTCGATAGTTTTTAAAATAGTTTCTTGGTCAAGGTTTGGCTATTTCAAGAGAGGCTTTATTACTGCCACTTTTAGTGCGTTTTGTGCACATCCGGTGGATAGGGAGCCGTTTATTATGTTCAACATAGGAGGGTCAAGCACAAGAAGCAGCTCTTTCAGTAGTTTAGTTGGAATAGGGTCCAGGATGCAGCTTGGGGGTTTAGAGGCCATGATTATTTTCATCATTGTGTTACGAGATATAGTACTAAAACACTTGAGCGTCACCCTTGATCCTAGGTCCTGGCAGAGTTGTGCAGACTCAGGACAACTGAGCTTTGGAGCAATATGCAGATTTAAAGAGGAGTCTGTAATTTGCCTTCTAATAATCTTGATCTTTTCCTCAAAGAAGTTCATGCATTTAATCACTCTTAAAGTGAAAGCCATCCTCTCTTGGGGAATGCTGCGTTTTAGTTAGATTTGCGACAGTATTTTCCTCAATAAAGTTGGAAAAATAGGATAATCGAGCAGCAGTGAGGGCTCTTCGATATTGCACGGTACTGTCTTTCCAAGCTAGTCGGAAGACTTCCAGTTTGGTGTGGCGCCATTTCCGTTGCAATTTTCTGGAAGCTTGCTTCAGAGCTCGGGTATTTTCTGTATACAAGGGAGCTAGTTTCTTATGACAAATGTTTTTAGTTTTTAGGGGTGCAACTGCATCTAGGGTATTGCGTAAGGTTAAATTGAGTTCCTCAGTTAGGTGGTTAACTGATTTTTGTACTCTGACGTCCTTGGGTAGGCGGAGGGTGTCCGGAAGGGCACCTAGGGATCTTTGGGTTGTCCGAGCATTTATAGCACGACTTTTGATGATCTCTGGTTGGGGTCTGAGCAGATTATTTGTTGCGATTGCAAACGTAATAAAATGGTGGTCTGATAGTCCAAGATTATGAGGAAAACATTAAGATCCACAATATTTATTCCACGGGACAAAACTAGGTCTGTGGCAGTGAGTAGGTCCGGAGACATGTTGGACAAAACCAACTGAGTCGATGATGGCTCCGAAAGCCTTTTGAAGTGGGTCTGTGGACTTTTCCATGTAAATATTAAAGTCACCAAATATTTGAATATTATCTGCCATGACAACAAGGAAGGAAGGAATTCAGGGAACTCAGTGAGGAACGCTGTATATGGCCTAGGAGGCCTGTAAACAGTAGCTATAAAAAGTGATTGAGTAGGCTGCATAGATTTCATGACTAGAAGCTCAAAAGACGAAAACGGCGGAGGCTTTTGTAAGTTGAAATGTACACCTCTGCCTTTGCGGGACGTGAAGGGGATATGGTCAATAGTGTAACCAGGAGGTGAGGCCTCATTTAACACAGTAAATTAATCAGGCTTGAGCCATGTTTCCGTCATGCCAATCACATCAAGATTATGATCCGTGATTAGTTAATTGACTATAACTGCCTTGGAAGTGAGGGATCTAACATTAAATAGCCCTATTTTGAGATGTGAGGTATCACAATCTCTTTCAATAATGACAGGAATGGGGGATGTCTTTATTCCAGAGAGATTATTTTATTTATTTTTATTTCACCTTTATTTAACCAGGTAGGTTAGTTGAGAACAAGTTCTCATTTGCAACTGCGACCTGGCCAAGATAAAGCAAAGCAGTTCGAAAGCACATACAACAACACAGAGTTACACATGGAATAAACAAACATACAGTCAATAATACAGTTGAAAAGGTCTGTATACAATATGTGCAAATGAGGTAGGATAAGGGAGGTAAAGGCAATAAATAGACCATGGAAGTGAAGTAATTACAATATAGCAATTAAACACTGGAATGGTAGATGTGCAGAATATATATATATATATATACTGCTCAAAAAATAAAGGGAACACTTAAACAACACAATGTAACAATGTAGGCCATAGGAGGGCAACAACCCAGCAGCAGGACCGCTACCTCCGCTTTTGTGCAAGGAGGAGCACTGCCAGAGCCCTGCAAAATGACCTCCAGCAGGCCACAAATGTGCATGTGTCTGCTCAAACGGTCAGAAACAGACTCCATGAGGGCCCGACGTCCACAGGTGGAGGTTGTGCTTATAGCCCAACACCGTGCAGGACGTTTGGCATTTGCCAGAGAACACCATGATTGGCAAATTCGCCACTGGCACCCTGTGCTCTTCACAGATGAAAGCAGGTTCACACTGAACACATGTGACTGACGTGATGGTCTGGAGACGCCGTGGAGAACGTTCTGCTGCCTGCAACATCCTCCAGCATGACCGGTTTGGCGGTGGGTCAGTCATGGTGTGGGGTGGCATTTCTTTGGGGGGCACCCGTTCCCCAGACCTGAATCCAATTGAGCACATCTGGGACATGTCTCGCTCCATCCACCAACGTCACGTTGCACCACAGACTGTCCAGGAGTTGGCGGATGCTTTAGTCCAGGTCTGGGAGGAGATCCCTCAGGAGACCATCCGCCACCTCATCAGGAGCATGCCCAGGCGTTGTAGGGAGGTCAAACAGGCACGTGGAGGTCACACACACTACTGAGCCTCATTTTGACTTGTTTTAAGGACATTACATCAAAGTTGGATCAGCCTGTAGTGTGGTTTTCCACTTTAATTTTGAGTGTGACTCCAAATCCAGACCTCCATGGGTTGATAAATTAGATTTCCATTGAGAATTTCTGTGTGATTTTGTTGTCAGCACATTCATCTATGTAAAGAAAAAAGTATTTAATAAGAATATTTCATTCATTCAGATCTAGGATGTGTTATTTTAGTGTTCCCTTTATTTTTTTGAGCAGTGTATGTATGTATGTGTGTACATGCATACATACATACATACATACATACATACATACATACATACATACATATACAGTGGGGCAAAAAAGTATTTAGTCAGCCACCAATTGTGCAAGTTCTCCCACTTAAAAAGATGAGGCCTGTAATTGTCATCATAGGTACACTTCAACTATGACAGACAAAATGAGGGGGAAAAATCCAGAAAATCACATTGTAGAATTTTTTATTAATTAATTTGCAAATTATGGTGTAAAATAAGTATTTGGTCAATAACAAAAGTTTATCTCAATACTTTGTCATTGCCAACAAAGGGTATATAACAGAGGTCAAATGTTTTCAGTAAGTCTTCACAAGGTTTTCACACACTGTTGCTGGTATTTTGGCCCATTCCTCCATGCAGATCTCCTCTAGAGCAGTGATGTTTTGGGGCTGTTGGTGGGCAACACGGACTTTCAACTCTCTCCAAGGTGTCCAAAGAAGGGCCAGAGGTATACAGAATGGTGTCGTCTGCATAGAGGTGGATCAGAGAATCACCAGCAGCAAGAGCGACATCATTGATGTATACAGAGAAGAGAGTCGGCCCGAGAAATGAACCCTGTGGCACCCCCATAGAGACTGCCAGAGGTCCAGACAACAGGCCCCCTGATTTGACACACTGAACTCTATCAGAGAAGTAGTTGGTGAACCAGGCGAGGCAATCATTTGAGAAACCAAGGCTGTTGAATCTTGCCGATAAGAATGTGGTGATTGACCGAGTCGAAAGCCTTGGCCAGATCAATGAATACGGCTGCACAGTATTGTCTATTATCTATGGCCGTTATGATATCGTTTAGGACCTTGAGTGTGGCTGAGGTGCACCTATGACCAGCTCTGAAACCAGATTGTATAGTGGAGAAGGTACGGTGGAATTCGAAATGGTCGGTAATCTGTTTGTTAACTTGGCTTTTGAAGACCTTAGAAAGGCAGGGTAGGATAGATATAGGTCTGTATCAGTTTGGGTCAAGAGTGTCTCCCCCTTTTGAAGAGGGGGATGACCGCAGCAGCTTTCCCATCTTTGAGAATCTCAGATGATATGAAAGAGAGGTTGAACAGGCTAGTAATAGGGATTGCAATAATTTCGGCAGATCCTTTTAGAAAGAGAGGGTCCAGATTGTCTAGCCCGGCTGATTTTTTTTTAGGGGTCCAGATTTTTCAGCTCTTTCAGAACATCAGCTATCTGGATTTGGGTGAAGGAGAAATGGGGGAGGCTTGGGCGAGTTACTGTGGGGAGTGGAGGGCTGTTGATCGGGGTAGGAGTAGCCAGATGGAAAGCATGGCCAGCCGTAGAAAAATGCTTATTAAAATTCTCAATTATATTGGATGACAGTGTTTCCTAGCCTCAGTGCAGTGGGCAGCTGGGAGGAGGGTCTCTTATTCTCCATGGCCTTTACAGCGTGCTGTTTTGAGTTTGCGTTTGTGCTACAGGATGCAAATTACTGCTTGAAAAAGCTAGCCTTAGCTTTCCTAACTGCCTGTGTATATTGGTTCCTGCTTCCCTGAAAAGTTGCATTTCACGGGGGCTATTGGATGCTAATGCAGAACGCCACAGGATGTTTTTGTGCTGGTCAAGGGCAGTCAGGTCTGGAGAGAACCAAGGGCTATATCTGTTCCTGGTTCTACATTTTTTTAATGTGGCATGCTTATTAAGATGGTGAGGAAGGCACTTTTAAAGAATAGCCAGGCATCCTCTACTGACGGGATGAGGTCAATATCTTTCCAGGATACCACGGCCCGGTCGATTAGAAAGGCCTGCTCGCTGAAGTTTTTTAGGGAGCGTTTGACAGTGATGAGTGGCGGTCGTTTGACCACTGACCCATTACGGATGCAGGCAATGAGGCAGTGATCGCTGAGATCTTGGTTGAAAACAGCAGAGGTGTATTTGGAGGGCAAGTTGGTTAGGATGATATCTATGAGGGTTCCTGTGTTTTACGGATTTGGAGTTGTACCTGGTAGGTTCATTGATAATTTGTGTGAGATTGAGGGCATCAAGTTTAGGTTGTAGGAAGGCTGGGGTGTTAAGCATGTCCCAGTTTAGGTCACCTAGCAGCACGAACTCTGAAGATAGATGGAGGGCAATCAATTCACATATGGAGTCCAGGGCACAGCTGGGGGCAGAGGGTGGTCTATAGCAAGTGGCAACAGTGAGAGACTTGTTTCTAGAAAGATGGATTTTTAAAAATAGAAGCTCGAATTGTTTGGGTACAGACCTGGATAGTATGACAGAGCTCTGCAGGCTATCTCTGCAGTAGATTGCAACTCTGCCCCCTTTGGCAGTTCTATCTTTTCTGAAAATGTTATAGTCTGAGGTCCTGAGCTCTCTGGAGCAGGTTTTCATCAAGGCTCTCCTCTGTACTTTGCTCTGTACTTTACTCAATCCTGACTAGTATCCTCTGCTGCTGAAAATCATCCCCACAGCATGTTGTGCCACCAACATGCTGGTGCCAGGTTTCCTCCAGACTTGATGCTTTGCATTCAGGCTAAAGAGTTCAGTCTTGGTTTCATCAGACCAGAGAATCTTGTTTCTCTTTTTCTGAAAGTCCTTTAGGTACCTTTTGTCAAACACTAAGCGGGCTGTTTTATGCCTTTTAATGAGGAGTGGCTTCCGTCTGGCCACTCTATTATAAAGGCCTGATTGGTGGAGTGCTGCAGAGATGGTTGTCCTTCTGGAATGTTCTCCCATCTTTACAGAGCAACTCTGGAGCTCTGTCAGAGTGATCATCGGGTTCTTGGTCACATTGCTGATGAAGGCCATTCTCCCCCTATCGTTCAGTTTGGCGAATGGCCAGCTCTAGGAAGAGTCTTGGTGGTTCTAAATTTCTTCCATTTAAGATTGATGGAGGCCACTGTGTTCTTGGGGACCTTCAATGCTGCAGAAATGTTTTGGTACCCTTCCCCAGATATGTGCCTCGACACAATCATATCTCGGATCTCTGCGGACAATTCCTTTCGACCTTATGGCTTGGTTTTTTTCATCTTCATGCACTGTCAACTGTGGGACCGGCGTGTGCCTTTCCAAGTCATGTCCAATCAATTGAATTTACCACAGGTGGTCTCCAATCAAGTTGGAGACACATCTCAAGGATGATCAATGGAAACAGGATGCATCTGAGATCAATTTCGAGTCTCATAGCAAAGGGTAAAAATAGTTATGTAAATAAGGTATTTATGTTTATTTTTAATACTTTTGAAAAATGTCTAAAAACCTGTTTTCATATTGTGTGTAGATTGACGAGGGAAAAGGGTTTTTAATCAATTTTATAATAAGGCTGTAACGTAACAAAATGTTTTAAAAATGTCAAGTGGTCTGATACTTTCCAAACGCACTGAATATACACTACAGGACCAAAAGTGGACACCTGCTCGTCGAACATCTCCTTCCAAAATCATGGGCATGCATTTTTTTTATTTAACTAGGCAAGTCAGTTAAGAGCAAATTCTTATTTACAATGACAGCCTAGGAACAGTGGGTTAACTTGTTCAGGGGCAGAACAACAGATATTTTACCTTGTCAGCTCGGTGATTCGATCTTTCAACCTTTCGGTTACAAGTCCAACGATCTAACCACTAGACTACCTGTCACCCCATTAATAGGGAGTTGGTCCCCCCTTTGCTGCTATAACAGCTTCCACTCTTCTGGGAATGCTTTCCACTAGATGTTGGAGCATTGCTATGTGGACTTTCTTCCATTCAGCCACAAGCACATTAGTGAGATCGGGTACTGATGTTGAGCAATTAGGTCAGGGCTCTGTGCAGGCTATTCAAGTTCTTCCACACCGTTCTTCCACATCGACAAACCATTTCTGTATGGACCTGCTTTTTGCACAGGGGTATTGTCATACTGAAACAGGAAAGAACCTTCCCCAAACTGTTGCCACAAGGTTGGAAGCACAGAATTGTCTAGAATGTCATAATATGCTGTAGTGTTTAGATTTCTCTTCACTGCAACTAAGGGGCCTAGCTCGGACCATGAGAAAGCCGTAGACCATTATTCCTCTTCCACTAAACTTTACAGTTGGCACTCTGCATCCGGGCAGTAAGTGGAGTTGCTTCAGATTTTCAAAAATGTAACTCGGCCACTCAGGAACATTCAATATCTTCTTGGTAAGCAACTCCAGTGTAGATTTAGCCTCTGTGTTATATGTTTTTGTCCTGTTGGAAAGCAGACTGCAACAGGCTTCCCTCCTAGGAATGTGCCTGTGCTTAGCTCCATTCTGTTTATTTTTATCCTGAAAACTCCCCAGTCAACAATTACAAGCATACCCTTAACATGATGCAGCCACCACTAATGCTTGAAAATATGGAGAGTGGTACTCAGTAATGTGTTGTATTGTATTGGATTGTATTGGATAACACTTTGTATTCAGGACAAAAAGTGAATTGCTTTGTCACATTTCTTGCACTATTACTTTATTGCCTTTTTTTGCAAACAGGATGCATGTTTTGGAATATTTTGATTCTGTACAGGCTTCCTTCTTTTCACTCTGTCAATTAGGTTAGTATTGTGGAGTAACAACATTGTTTTTGATCCATCCTCAGTTTTCTCTATCACAGCCATTGAACTCTATAACTGTTTTGAAGTTACCATAGGCATCATGGTGAAATTCCTCAGCGGTTTCCTTCCTCTCCAGCAACTGGGTTGGGAAGAACGCCTGTATCTTTGTTGTGACTATACACCATCCAAAATGTAATTATTAACTCACCACGCTGAAAGGGATATTCAAAGTCAGATTTGTTTTTGGACCCATCTACCAATGGGTGCCCTTCTTTGCGAACCATTGGAAACCTCCCTGGTTTTTGTGCTTGAATCTGTGCATGAAATTCACTGCTCGACTGAGGGACCTTATAGATAATTGTATGTGTGGGGTACAGAGATGGGGTAGTCATTTAAAAATCATTTTAAACACTTATTGCATCCATGCAACTTATGTGACTTGTTAAGCACATTTGTACTCCTTAACTTATTTAAGCTTTCCATAACAAAATTATTGGATAATTATTGACTCAAGACATTTTTTTGTCATTTCTAAACACATAATTCCACTTTGACATTATGGGGTATTGTGGGTAGATCAGTGACACAAAATCCCAATTTAATCCATTTTAAATTCAAGCTGAAGGCACTGTAAATGCATCAACCTAATTCTCTCCCTATCTCTAACCATTGGCTACTTTTTCCACTTTCCGCACTCACTCCACCACCGTTTGAATCTCTCTCTGTGTGTGTGTGTGTGTGTGTGTGTGTGTGTGTGTAGGGGGACTTTTCTAAGTACAGGTAGAGCGATACATGGTAAAGACACAGATAGAGATAATCCAGACCATATCATAATTCCATTTCTCAGCATTTCCTGTTTTACGCACCCTTCACTACTGCAGTGCACAATATGTCCACTTTTTAATGTTTGGGAAACAAAGCCCTAGATAATTACAGAAAGGGTGGATACCTCAGTTATATTACAGTTTTTCTCAATTGCTAAAACACAATTTCTGAAACCTTGCTCCATTTCCCGAAAACATTTAATACAAAACCTCATCTTCAAGCACTACTTACATAACCTCTGACTCCTCTTGCAAAATGAAACATTCTCCTCAAAACAGTTTTACCTGTGTTCAAAATCAAACACTGCTCTTAAATCATAAACAAAGTGATCAAAATTATATACACTCTCAAGCAGTCAGTAAACAATACACTGGAAAAATAGAAAACACATTGTTCAAAACATACAATTCTAAGAGAGAAGTACATTTTTTATCTAAAAAATATTCATATTTTTACGTCAGTCTTTTGATGAACGAAAACATGTTCTATCACAGTAGCTCAAAATTTATCAGAAATTATTACTCTGCTTTGCTCTTTGCAGTTTTGTTTTTTGTTCTTCCTCCTCCTTGTACCCCAATTTTTACAGTACTGTACCCTGCATCTCACAAACGTGTCTGTGATACTGTAATTCTTGTTCTTTGTTGATATGAACCTGCAACCAGTCAAAATCTATTGCCTTCTGAACAAATGAATTCAATGTGTACATTTTGGATTGTATTTCAATAATCATTTTATTTTTGGTCAACTCATACAGCAGATGCAGGGAGGCATATCTATGCCAGGTTCTGGAGTCTGTATAGCTCAGCATACTATTGCATTGCTTCACATATTTGATCAAAGGTCTTATGGTTGAACATAGATTCTATTTGAATTATTTAGTGATATGCATTTGTCAAGAGACACTGTTATTTCTTATTCCTTTCAGCTCTTATTTGGAGCAATGGGCTTCAACAGTGCATCTCTGTCAAACGCTGTGGTTTTCAGGTGGTCCCTGCCATTTTCATCTCCTTATCATTTGTCCTTCTCCATATCTCCTTTGGACAGCAAACCTTCCTTTCCATGGCACCACTTGCTGGATTTACATACTACTTACATATAGTCGTGGCCAAAAGTTTTGAGAATGACACAACTATTAATTTCCAGTCTGCTGCTTCAGTGTCTTTAGATATTTCTGTCAGATGTTACTATGGAATACTGAAGTATAATTACAATTATTTCATAAGTGTCAAAGTCTTTTATTGACAATTACATGAAGTTGATGCAAAGAGTCAATATTTGCAGTGTTGACCCTTCTTTTTCAAGACCTCTGCAATTCACCCTGGCACGTTGTCAATTAACTTCTGGGCCACATCCCGACTGATGGCAGCCCATTCTTGCGTAATCAATGCTTGGAGTTTGTCAGAATTTGTGGGTTTTTGTTTGTCCACCCGCCTCTTGAGGATTGACCACAAGTTCTTAATGGGATTAAGGTCTGGGGAGTTTCCTGGCCATGGACCCAAAATATCTATGTTCTGTTCCCCGAGCCACTTCGTTAGCACTTTTGCCTTAAGGTGCTGGAAGGTGCTGGAAAAGGCATTGTTCGTCACCAAACGGTTCCTGGATGGTTGGGAGAAGTTGCTCTCGGAGGATGTGTTGGTACCATTCTTTATTCATGGCTGTGTTCTTAGGCAAAATTGTGAGTGAGCCCACTCCCTTGGCTGAGAAGCAACCCCACACATGAATGGGCTCAGGATGCTTTACTGTTGGCATGACACAGAACTGATGGTAGCGTTCACCTTGTCTTCTCCAGACAAGCTTTTTCCGGATGCCCCAAACAATCGGAAAGGGGATTCATCAGAGAAAATTACTTTACCCCAGTCCTCAGCAGTCCAATCCCTGTACCTTTTGCAGAATATCAGTCTGTCCCTGATGTTTTCCCTGGAGATAAGTGGCTTATTTGCTGCCCTTCTTGACACTAGGCCATCCTCCAAAAGTCTTCGCCTCATTGTGCGTGCAAATGCA
Organism: Oncorhynchus kisutch; assembly: GCF_002021735.2. Lineage (NCBI taxonomy): Eukaryota > Metazoa > Chordata > Actinopteri > Salmoniformes > Salmonidae > Oncorhynchus > Oncorhynchus kisutch. The sequence goes on along the minus strand of NC_034188.2, from coordinate 46,876,853 downwards.
CTCACACCTGCCATCTGCCATTCCTGAGCAAGCTCTGTACTTGTGTTGCCCCGATCCTGCAGCTGAATCAACTTTAGGAGACGGTCCTGGCGCTTGCTGGACTTTCTTGGGCGCCCTGAAGCCTTCTTCACAACAATTGAACCACTCTCCTTGAAGTTCTTGATGATCCGATAAATGGATGATTTAGGTGTAATCTTACTGGCAGCAATATCCTTGCCTGTGAAGCCTTTTTTGTGCAAAGCAATGATGTTGGAACGTGTTTCCTTGCAGGTAACCATGGCTGACAGAGGAAGAACAATGATTCCAAGCACCACCCTCCTTTGGAAGCTTCCAGTCTGTTATTCAAACTCAATCAGCATGACAGAGTGATCTCCAGCCTGTCCTCGTCAACACTCACACCTGTGTTAACGAGAGAATCAGACATGATGTCAGCTGATCCTTTTGTGGCAGGGCTGAAATGCAGTGGAAATGTTTTGGGGGGATTCAGTTCATTTGCATGGCAAAGAGGGACTTTGCAATTAATTGCAATTCATCTGATCACTCTTCATAACATTCTGGAGTATATGCAAATTGCCATCATACAAACTGAGGCAGCAGAACATTTATATTTGTGTCATTCTCAAAACTTTTGGCCACGACTGTACACTTGTATTCTACTGCCACTATTGTGCAACTCGATCACACAAATAGAACCTTTTATGGTTAATACTAAACATTTATTAAGAGCGTTCTAATAATTAGATTCAATTATCTCAGATGATAACCTTTATTTAAACGGTCATATGAAATCTACACTGCCTTAAGAGTATTCGCACCCCTTGACTTTTTCCACATTTTGTTGTGTTTATCTTAAAATTAAAACAGATTAAATTGAGATGTGTCATTGGCCTACACACAATACCCCATAATGTCAAAGTGGAATTTTGATTTTTGAAATGTTTACAAATGAATACAAAATGAAAAGCTGAAATGTCTTTGAGTCAACAAGTATTCAACCACTTTTTTTGGCAAGCTTAAAAAAGTTCAGGAGTAGAAATGTGCTTATCAAGTCCCACAATAAGTTGCATGGACTCACTCTGTGTGCAATAATAGTGTTTAACATGATTTTTGAATGACTACCTCATCTCTGTATCCCACATACAATTATCTGTAAAGTCCCTCAGTTGAGCAGTGAATTTCAAACACAGATTCAACCACAAAGATCAGGGAGGTTTTCCAATGTCTCACAAAGGCTTCCTTATGTAGAAGCTTCCTCCTTTTCACTCTGTCAATTAGGTTAGTATTATGGAGTTACTACAATGTTGTTGTTCCATCCTCAGTTTCCTCCTTTCACAGCCATTAAACTCTGTAACTGTTTTATTGGTAGATGTGTAATAACAACAGACATTGAATATCCCTTTGATCATGGTGAAGTAATTAATTATACTTTGGATGGTGTATCAATACAACAAAGATACAGGCGTCCTTCTTAACTCAGTTGCCGGAGAGAAAGGAAACTGCTCAGGAATTTCACCATGATGCCAATGGTGACTTTAAAACAGTTAGAGTTTAATGGCTGTGATAGAAAACTGAGGACAGAACAACATTATAGTTAATCCCCAATACTAACCTAAATGACAGAGTGAAAAGAAGGAAGCCAGTACACAATACAAGTATTCCAAAACTGCTAGCAATAAGGCACTTAACTTCATGTCTAATGTCCTGAATAGAAAGTGTTGTTTGGGGCAAATCCAACAAAACATCACTGAATACCACTTCATATTTTCAAGCATCGTGGTGGCTGCATTGTTGTGTGTATGCTTGTTATTGGCAAGGACTAGGGTGTGTTTTAGGATAAAAAGAAATGGAATAGAGCTAAGCAGAGGCAAAATCCTAGAGGAAAACCTGAATGTATGCTTTCCACCAGACACAAATTCACCTTGATGCAGGACAATAACCTAAAACACAGGAGTTTCTTACCAATACAAGATTGAACGTTAAGACTTTAATCAGCTTGAAAGTCTATAGCCACATTTGAACATGTCTGTATGGCAGTGGTTGACAACCAACCAACTTCAGAGCTTGAATAATTGTTTAAAGAATTCACAAATATTGTACTATCCAGGTGTGCAAAGCTGAAATTACTGACTCTGGTGAACATAATACTTAAGTAAATTAGAAATGTATTTCATTTAATTAATTAGCTAAAATATCTAAAAACGTGTTTTCACCTTGTCATTATAGGGTATTGTGTAGATGGATAAAAAAAAAAATATTTAATCCATTTTGAATTCAGTCTGACAACAAAATGTGGAATAATTCAAAAGGGTATGAATACTTTCTGAAGGCACTATGTACATATTTATCGAAATCAACCAAATGCCTTAGATCATGGTAAATCTTCCAAAAAGACACATTTATTAAAAAAGACCTTTATTTAAGACATTCCTGAATGTCAGCTGCAATTAGAGTGGTATTCAAAGAACAATAAAAAGACCTTGTGACAAACATGAAAAAATATCCTTTCAAACAAATACAGGAAAAACAAAACAAATACACTAGCTACCAACCCAGAAATCTGATTTGAGAGTTGCACACCTATTACTTCCATATTGTTTCATAATCCTCCAAAGCAGTCACAGGCAAGGGCAGGAACAACAACAAAAATATCAGAACATCAAATTCAAGACATGTAGTGTTAACTTTAAGGGAGCATAACACCATCCATCTTAAGAACATTAAATATACACACATCCTAATGTGTTCTCGTTGCATCTGGGTCTGTTCAGAGATGTAGGGTGTGTACAATAGAGTTACATAGCATTAAAACAAGTATGTAGGCTACAACAGCAGAGAGGCTACTCGTCATCATCCTCATCGTCATCTTCCTCATCATCATCTTCTTCATCGTCAGCAGCTGCGGAGGAGGCCGTATCCACTCTACCATTGGTGCGGTATGAGGCGATATCCTGTGTAACAACATAATTATTTAGAGCCTGACCAATATGCTTTTCTAGGATCCAAGACATCTGCAGACATACCGTTTTACAGCGGGAAAATTAAAAAGCCATTTTTCCACACGGAATTCTCATATTGCCATCCAAAAGAACAATTGTCCAAGAAAATGCTTAAAACGTTACATTGTGACAATAGTGACATGAGAATGGTAATGTGTTTAGATAAGCATTATTTCCCTTTTTCCCCCCATCCTATTTATTTAATATCAGTGGAATTGTCTGCACCCATCTTATATCTGCAACCATCTTATTCAAATAAATTGTCACTGCATCGTGATCAGGAAATCAGACGTTTGTATATCAACCTCAATTTTAACAAAGCCCTACTCACTTTGTCGTATTTCTCCTTCAGCGTGGCGGCCTTCTTCTCGTACGGCTTCTTCTCCTCAGCTGCAGAGCTGTTCCACATCACTCCCAGCTTCTTAGCAGTGTCTCCAATGGACAGGCCTGGGTGCTCGCTCTTTATCTTGGCCCGGAAGTCAGCACAGAAGATGAAGAACGCAGACCTGAGAAACAAAAACAAATGCATGTCAATTCAAAGGGAAGTTTAATTCACCTCTATAATTGCTATCCAGTCTAGCTGCCATGCAAACCTACGGTGGTCTCTTGGGGGCATTAGGATCCTTGAACCTCTTCTTTTTCTGGCCATTGGGTGGGATGTAGTTCTTCATTTCTCTCTCGTAGCGGACCTTGTCTTGCTTCGCCATGTCTTCAAACTTGCCTTTTTCTTTAGGAGACATGGGCTGGATATAGAGGTATAAATTCAGATTACATATCTACATGGCCACCGCTAGACTGTCCACAAAGGTCACTCAAGTGTAACAAAACGTACTATGGTGGAAATATAGCCATAATCATTCTAAGTATATACCAGAAACATGTCACGTCACATTCATTCACTGTTGTGTAATGCTACCTTCCATCGCTCTGAGCATTTCTTGGAGAACTCAGCGAAGTTGACACTGGCTTCGGGGTGTTTCTTCTTGTGCTCTGCCCTGCAGGTCTGCACGAAGTAAGCATATGACGACATCTTGCCTCTCGGTTTCCTAGGATCTTTCCCCATGGTGCCTTGTGTAGGTCTAGTAGGAGAGATACAGTAGATACAGTTTAAAAAACAAAGCCAAATTTGTCACCCTGAGCTTTGGCCATATTAAATGAGTGTCCCTCCCTAGCTGCCCATAACAAATAATGGGGGCTGGGGGTACACGTCGCGACCTTTCTTGCAAATAAACATTTGTAATCACTAATAATGCTAACTAAATGCAAAACATATTTTTATACTGTTTGCAACTAATTAACGGTGCGATTGTGCAGAGGGTTGGTGTGCTGTCGCTAGCTACAACGGCAGTTCGCTATCTTCGAATCCAGCCCCCTCAACACCAAAACACTCAGCATATAGTTACTAGCTAGCCATCATGGATCCATCCCATTGTGTCGTAGGTAACGAACCGTAGCCTTGCAGTGTGCTAGCGAACCGTTATAGCTAACGAACTAACGTCTTAGTGTTGCTAAAAACTCAATCGAGACTGAAAATGTGACTCGTATCACATGGGACAAAACAAGTACGTTTACAGCCAAGAAAATCGAGATGCTCTCTGTTAACGTTACCTAACGTCAGCGCAGCAGCCAAGCTTGCTTGTTAGCCACGGCTAGCCAGTTAGGTATAGCAAAAATAACTAACGTTAGGTAGCTCTCTAGATGTACTCAAATATAGCTCGATAGATGTCTGGCTTCCATGAGTTTGTAAAAGCAACTAACGTTACTGAAATCGTTTTAGGTGGTGCCTGAAAAATGGTGGTTGTTCGCTGTCTTTGTTAGCCCCCCATCTACATAGCTAGTTAACAAGCTAATGTTTTATGAATGCTCAGCATAATACACACATTTCAACAAAAATAAATAATTGCCATGTGCTTATTTCCAATAACTCGCTAAATATTTTTAGATAATATTTGTGGTGTTAATACATACCCTAAGTTAGCTAGCCAGCTGCCTCAACAAACAACAATGGGACGGTGATTAATATTCCGCCAGAAGTACAAACAATCCCGTCACTTTCGTATGGTAATATTAAATCCTTCAAAATAAAAGCCCACAATTGAAATGTGGATCTTCTTAGTTGGGGCTTTAGTCAGGTGGCCAGGGTTCCGGTCTAGAAGTACGGTTTCGACAGCTCCTACAGTTTTGCTTCGGTACAGCAGTTTAAACGAAGAAGTCCGTTTTGAAAATTCCAAATAAAACACTTTTGTCATCACTTTTTGTACACTAAACATCTATTTAATTATTCAAATAATTTTCGCTGAGGCCGATCCCCCCCCATCACTCACAGCCAAAGATATTCATATTTTATATTCTTCCAATGTCTACCATATTTTAGGGTGACCAGATGATGACGTCGGACTCTTCACTGCTCATGCTGCTCCCTGTGTGCACTGAGTGCATGTGATGTTTGTCCGTATAAACTGTATGCAGATGCTGGTCCATATAAACCGGATGCAACCCAAATATAGACGGTCCTCGATCGGCATATGCGAATGTGAGTAGATTTCCTTGAAAACAACGGCGGTCATCTTGGACGCAGTCTCACGTGTTTATTTAACTCAGTGGTTTTAGGTGCCTCGTACGAACAATCCTGATCTAGTGAAACAGAATGTAAGCTTGCGAGATCAGGATGGTTCGTACGAGGCGAGGGTTTTGATGGGGACGACATTCAAAAAGTTGTATTGCTGCCCACTACTGGATTCAAAGTAAAAAAGAAAACCATACTTGATGGGGAAAAACAAAGTTACTCCTTACAGCTAAAATAGTTGACGAAACAAAACCAAGCAAAACAGACTCCCAAGTCTTCCGTTCCTCAAAGGTCCATATCTCCCGACTCAGGCTCTGGGGCCTGAGAGAGTAGTACGGCTTGTGATAGCCTTCCATGTGACTCATTCGCAGAGAAGTCCTCCAATCTCAGAAACTGCTCCGCTGCATTCACAATGTTGTCAATTTTTTAAAACTTTTTCTCGACTTATGCAGTGTCGTTGATCACCATAGCCATAAAGAGTACAAAGTCGACCTTTCTAACCTGTAGAATATGCCTATCCACCAACAAAGGCACTACAGCGATCACAATCTTGGGACAAATGCTTTTACACAGTAATTCATACACCCCAACTTCACCACTGTATGGAGGGACTCCACCTCAAAAAACAAAACAGATAGACTTTAGAATTTCTCTCTATTAACTACTCATTTCATCTGAAGTGCATCAATCTTACAACTCGACTTCCCACGAAACGCCAGATATTTTTTCTCTCTGATCCAATATGTAATTAATATACAGTGAATGGAGTGGGTGGAGTTAGGAGTCACCAGCACTCTGTATAAAACCAGTTGGTCAGCACAACAGACCAAATTATGTTTTGCAGACTCTATTGCGTAATTCTAATTACATATATTTGTAATATATTTCATTAAAAGTATACTTCGTTAAATATAGCCAATTCAATAGCTTCAACATATCAGTGTGTGTGTAAACTTTCTAAAGAAATGCTGGTATAAATAATACAATATTACAAATAAAAGTATGTCAACTTATCCATACATTTTTTTCAAAGGTGGTTGCAATGCTGTGAAAAACAGTTGTACTGCACTAGAGTGTAGCTTCATCTAAAATAAGGAGGAACGACAACAAGGTTCTAGTTTCAGCATGTTTTACTAGCCTAGTCTGTGCATGTTATGCATAGGTACGAATACCCATAAGGGCCTTCCTACTACATCTTCCCCTCTCCAATGAAGAAGAATTCAGCATTCAGAACCACTGAAGCATAACTGAAATATAATTTGGAACCAGTATTATTCTCTTAACATGCTAGTTCACATTCTGAAACCGTATGAAAGCATTCAATTACACAGTCTCTTTTGGCTGGGTATGGTCCTCAACAATATGTATTCTATTCATGTGACATAGTCTTTCAGCCACTCTGGTGGCTTCACATCCCTTTTTGGGCGAGCTTGTGGTTCTGTGAGAATGCTTTTTGGGCGAGCTTGTGGCTCTGTGAGAATGCTTTTTGGGCGAGCTTGTGACTTTCTGAGAATGCTTTTTGGGCGAGCTTGTGGCTCTGTGAGAATGCCTTTTGGGCGAGCTTGTGGCTCTGTGAGCATTCCCTTCTTCCCCCTCTTTTTGCGTGTTGTCAGTGGCCTCCTCAGCCTGTGTGGCTGGTAGATCTGGAAGAGCTCTGAGGTGTGTTTTGTTCCTCCGTACCTCCTCTGAGCCTGTGTCCACCATATAGGAACATGGGGCATCCGCTTTTCTCAGCACTATTGCTGGTGTCTTTGAGTTTGTATTCCACACACATTGACCTTCTGTAAACTTTGGTCTCTCCGTAGCACGGTGTCTCTGATTAAAGTCTCCAGTTTGTGTTTGCTTCAGCCATTTGTCCTTCTCAGCCAAGGCCTTCCTGTTAGGTCATTGAGATTTAAACTGAGCCGGCGAGACAGGCAATGGGGAGTGCAGCCTCTTGCCCATCAGGTGCTCGGCAAGTGACGGCCCATGATGCAGTGTAATTCTGTGTAAGCTAACAGAGCCCTGTATGGATCCTTGTTGTTTTTCAGCAGTCCCTTGACTGTTTTCACAGCTCTCTCTGCCTCACCGTTGCTCTGTGCATGGTAGGGGCTACTGGTCACGTATGAAGTCATATTCTGCAAAAGCAGAAAAGGAGCTCACAGAGAACAGCGTTATCTGTAACCAAAAATATACTGATAACACCATCTGATGTGGTTATGGGTGTCTTTGCTATTTCAATGTATCTTGAATAGTAATCGACCACTAGCAGATAAGAGTAAATTTCCAATAGAACATATATATCTGCCCCTACCTTTTGCCATGGCCATCATTGGTTCAGGATGACAATGACAAGGATGACAGTGTCGATATTCCCAAAGGTGAGCCTTTCTTTGCAGGGGGACTCTTATTATATATTTTTAAATGTTGCACCCTGCGATCGTGCTGCCACCATAATATCCTGCTGCTACGAGAACGGCAATGGGACGATGCTTGTCAGCTTTGATCAGCGGTCTTTTCGCTGGTTCCATACATTGTTGCTCCTACTGTCTGCCGCCAACTGCTTCGGGCGCTTGCTTTCCACTGTTCTTAGTGGAGATGTCGAAGAATTCCATGCATTCATTAACCATCACAGTGCGGCCTAAGTAGGCCTGTTGTATATTTATGAAATCATTATTTATTAAAGTGATTGTCTCTATAACCTGTTAATTCATATGCCTTGCGACCGTGATACATATGTGTAAAGGCCGAGACAATAAGAAGACGCAGTGGCAGAATAAATTCAACCACATCTTGGTTTTATCACAAAACCGCATAGCAAACTCTGTCTGGTGAGGTCCAGAAAGCAAATTGCATGTGCAGTAACAGTTACATGACCTACACAGCATGGTCCCGAAACACAAATGTTCCTGCAATTTCTTGACCACTAAACAACTATTGATGTAGAACCATATAGAGTTACCACAAGTTGCAAAGAAAACAGGAGCTGCCTTCACTATTCCAGCACCATTTCAACATCATCAAATCATGTCTGCTTAGTCTAATACAGTGGCAACTAAAATACACCAAAAACAATTTAGTCCAGTCAACATATGCTAAATATAATGTGGCTGTCTATGGTTCTGATTTCTGTGTGTGCATGTGTGTGTGCATACATGTTTGTGCAAGTAGAAAAACATGTTGACTCACCCTCCTTGTAGAGAAACGCCAATGTCATCCTCCTCTCTTTCATGCTGATGAATCACTCTGTCATACAGTACACACATTACATTTTTGTTGTCCTTGTCTACCTGGCTAAAACGATTGCTCACTAGCCCAACTTCCATTCATGGGCAATGTTAGCTAGTTAACATTAGCCTTCTACATCTAGCTACATATTGAACTTCCATCCTCTCAGGCCAAGGGGCAGATCAATGTATGCATTAATTTTTGGATCAGAATCACCTTTATAATCATTGGCTAGTACAAAGAATTAAGTAAAATCCCCAAATCCAAAAGTCCAAATCCCTATCTCCATCCATGGCTAATGTAGGAAAGGGACAATTTTAGATACCTGGATAGCTAGCCATTGGAGGAAAACATTTGATAGGAGTGATGCCAAATCCAAGCTGGCTTCCATTGATACTTTTTTTTTGGTGTGCCAGGACCATTCACAGTTGAACTCGCTCACATTAGCTCAACACTGATTAGATCATTTTTAATACTTTTTGTAGTCAAGGGAGGCCAGATGCTTGCTGGCTTCTCTTGCCTTCAAGGGAAGCCAGCTTGGATTTGGCGTCACTGCTATAAAATCCCATTGAGAGCATACTTGAATTGTTGCATCTTGTTGTGTTGTTGAAAAATGTCGCCGGAGAGGATGTCAGACTTTTTACGTGCCCACAGCCTATTGTGTTTTTTTGTTTGTTTATTTGCATTGTCTGTAACTTATTTTTGTGCTTTTTTTGTACATAATGTTGCCGCTACCGTCTCTTATGACCAAAAATAAGTTCTAGACATCAGGAATGAGATTACTCACCACAGACTAGCAGAATCCTCTTTTTCCTTTCACGACTCTAACGAGTCCGACGCGAAGAATACACTGTTTCCTCGGGAACAGGCCCTGATCCCCGTGGTCTGTGTGAAGAGGAGAATTCGTAGGTGATCGAATAAACCCCCACTTCCCTCCATTCTGCTAGCAAACGTGCAATCCTTGGACAATAAAATCAAAGAGTTATGCGGAAGATTAAACTACCAACGGGACATTAAAAACTGTAACATCTTATGCTTCACAGAGTCGTGGCTGAATGATGACAACATCAACATACAGCTGGCTGGTTATATGATGTACTGGCAGGACAGCGGCGTCTGGTAAGACAAGGGTCAACGGCCCATGTATTTTTGTAAACAACAGCTAGTGCATGATATTTAAGTAAGTCTCAAGATATTGCTCGCCTGAGGTAGAGTATCTCATGATAAGCTTTAGACCACACTACCTACCGAGAGAGTTTATCTATATTCTTTGTAGCTGTTTACATACCACCACAGTCAGAGGCACTAAGGCACTAAGACAGCATTGAATGAGCTGTATTCCGTCATAAGCAAACAAGAAAACGCTCACCTAGAGTCGGCGCTCCTAGTAGCCGGGAACTTTAATGCAGGGAAACTTAAATCCGTTTTACCAAATTTCTATCAGCATGTTAAATGTGCAACCAGAGGGAAAAGAACTTTGGACCACCTATACTCCACACACAGACGCATACATAGCTCTCCCTCGCCCTCAAATCTGACCATAATTATATCCTCCTTCCTGCTTAGTTCTGGAAAACGGTTAAAGACCTGGAGAATAAACCCTCCTCCTCACAGCTGCCCATGTCCCTTAATGTTGATGATGTGGTTGTTACTGACAAGAAGCACGTGACTGAGCTCTTTAATCATCACTTCATTAAGTCTCCCTCACCAACTTCAAACATCAGCTATCTGAGCAGCTAACCGATCGCTGCAGCTGTACATAGTCTATTGGTAAATAGCCCACCCTTTTCACCTACCTCATCCCCATACTGTTTTTATTTATTTACTTTTCTGCTCTTCTGCACACCAATATCTCTACCCGTACATGACCATCTGATCATTTATCACTCCGGTGTTAATCTGCAAAATTGTAATTATTTGCCTACCTCCTCATGCCTTTTGCACACATTGTATATAGACCCCCCCTTTGTTTTCTACTGTGTTATTGACTTGTTAATTGTTTACTCCATGTGTAACTCTTTGTTGTATGCTCACACTGCTATGCTTTATCTTGGCCAGGTCGCCGTTGCAAATGAGAACTTGTTCTCAACTAGCCTACCTGGTTAAATAAAGGTGAAATAAAAAAAATAAAAAATAAAAATCTCCCACCCCTTCTAATGTGACTATCCCCAATGCTTCTCCCTCTTTTTCCCCTGCCCAGCAAGCAGTCACTGAGTCCGAGGTGCTACAGAAACTCCTTAAACTTGACCCCAAAGAACCATCTGGGTGGTTCTCAGTGTCTAAACCATCAAAAGGGTTGGAAAAACTTGTCAATAATCAACTGACCTGCTTTCTTGATGTCTATAGTATTCTCTTGGGTATGCAATCTGGTTTCCGATCAGGTTATGGACGTGTCACTGCAACCTTGAAGGTCCTCAATGATGTCACCATTGCCCTTGATTCTAAGCAATATTTTGCTGCTATTTCTATTGACTTGGCCAAAGCTTTTGATACGGTAGACCGTTCCATACTTGTGGGCAGGCTAAGGAGTATTGGTGTCTCTGAGGGGTCTTTGGCCTGGTTTGCTAACTACCTCTCTCAAAGAGTGCAGTGTATAAAGTCAGAAAATCTGCTGTCTCAGTCACTTCCTGTAACCAAGGGTGTACCCCAAGGCTCAATCCTAGGCCTCACGCTCTTCTCAATTTACATCAACAACATAGCTCAGGCAGTAGGAAGCCCTCTCATCCATTTATATGCAGATGATACAGTCTTATACTCAGCTGGCCCCTCCAAGGATTTTGTGTTAAATGCTCCACAACAAAGCTTTCTTAGTGTCCAACAAGCTTTCTCCACCCTTAACCTTGTTCTGAACACCTCCAAAACAAAGGTCATGTGGTTTGAGAAGAATGCCCCTCTTCCCACAGGTGTTATTACTACCTCTGAGGGTTTAGAGCTTGAGGTAGTCACCTCATACAAGTACTTGGGAGTATGGCTAGACAGTGCACTGTCCTTCTCTCAGCACATATCAAAGCTGCAGGCTAAAGTTAAATCTAGACATGGTTTTCTCTATCGTAATCGCTCCTCTTTCACCAAGCTGCCAAACTAACCCTGATTCAGATGACCATCCTACCCATGCTATATTACGGAGACATAATTTATAGATCGGCAGGCAAGAGTGCTCTCGAGCGGCTCGATGTTCTTTGCCATTCGGCCATCAGATTTGCCACCAATGATCCTCATAGGACACATCACTGCACTCTATAATCTGGTTATCTCTGTATACCCGTCGCAAGACCCAGTGGTTGATGCTTATTTATTAAACCCTCTTAGGCCTCACCCCCCCTATCTGAGATATCTACTGCAGCCCTCATTTTCCACATACAACACCCGTTCTGCCAGTCACATTCTGTTAAAGGTTCCCAAAGCACATACAGTGCCTTGCGAAAGTATTCGGCCCCCTTGAACTTTGCGACCTTTTCCCACATTTCAGGCTTCAAACATAAAGATATAAAACTGTATTTTTTTGTGAAGAATCAACAACAAGTGGGACACAATCATGAAGTGGAACGACATTTATTGGATATTTCAAACTTTTTTAACAAATCAAAAACTGAAAAATTGGGTGTGCAAAATTATTCAGCCCCCTTAAGTTAATACTTTTTAGCGCCACCTTTTGCTGCGATTACAGCTGTAAGTTGCTTGGGGTATGTCTCTATCAGTTTTGCACATCGAGAGACTGACATTTTTTCCCATTCCTCCTTGCGAAACAGCTCGGGCTCAGTGAGGTTGGATGGAGAGCATTTGTGAACAGCAGTTTTCAGTTCTTTCCACAGATTCTCGATTGGATTCAGGTCTGGACTTTGACTTGGCCATTCTAACACCTGGATATGTTTATTTTTGAACCATTCCATTGTAGATTTTGCTTTATGTTTTGGATCATTGTCTTGTTGGAAGACAAATCTCCGTCCCAGTGTCAGGTCTTTTGCAGACTCCATCAGGTTCTTCCAGAATGGTCCTGTATTTGGCTCCATCCATCTTCCCATCAATTTTAACCATCTTCCCTGTCCCTGCTGAAGAAAAGCAGGCCCAAACCATGATGCTGCCACCACCATGTTTGACAGTGGGGATGGTGTGTTCAGGGTGGTGAGCTGTGTTGCTTTTACGCCAAACATAACGTTTTGCATTGTTGCCAAAAAGTTAAATTTTGGTTTCATCTGACCAGAGCACCTTCTTCCACATGTTTGGTGTGTCTCCCAGGTGGCTTGTGGCAAACTTTAAACGACACTTTTTATGGATATCTTTAAGAAATGGCTTTCTTCTTGCCACACTTCCATAAAGGCCAGATTTGTGCAATATACGACTGATTGTTGTCCTATGGACAGAGTCTCCCACCTCAGCTGTAGATCTCTGCAGTTCATCCAGAGTGATCATGGGCCTCTTGGCTGCATCTCTGATCAGTCTTCTCCTTGTATGAGTTGAAAGTTTAGAGGGACGGCCAGGTCTTGGTAGATTTGCAGTGGTCTGATACTCCTTCCATTTCAATATTATCGCTTGCACAGTGCTCCTTGGGATGTTTAAAGCTTGGGAAATCTTTTTGTATCCAAATCCGGCTTTAAACTTCTTCACAACAGTATCTCGGACCTGCCTGGTGTGTTCCTTGTTCTTCATGATGCTCTCTGCGCTTTTAACGGACCTCTGAGACTATCACAGTGCAGGTGCATTTATACGGAGACTTGATTACACACAGGTGGATTGTATTTATCATCATTAGTCATTTAGGTCAACATTGGATCATTCAGAGATCCTCACTGAACTTCTGGAGAGAGTTTGCTGCACTGAAAGTAAAGGGGCTGAATAATTTTGCACGCCCAATTTTTCCGTTTTTGATTTGTTAAAAAAGTTTGAAATATCCAATAAATGTCGTTCCACTTCATGATTGTGTCCCACTTGTTGTTGATTCTTCACAAAAAAATAGTTTTATATCTTTATGCTTGAAGCCTGAAATGTGGCAAAAGGTCGCAAAGTTCAAAGGGGCCGAATACTTTCGCAAGGCACTGTATATCCCTGGGTCGCTCCTCTTTTCAGTTCGCTGCAGCTAGCGACTGGCACGAGCTGCAACATTCAAAGACTCAATCATGGACACTCTTACTGACAGTTGGGGCTGCTTCGTATGATGTAATGTTGTCTCTACCTTCTTGTCCTTTGTGCTGTTGACTTTGCCCAATAATGTTTGTACCATGTTTTTGTGCTGCTACCATGTTGTGTTGCTACCATGTTGTTCTCATGTGGTGTTGCTTCCATGCTGTGTTGTCATGTTTTGTTGTGATGTGTGTTTTGTCCTGTATTTATGTTGTATTTTTATTTTTATTTTATCCCAGGCCCCTGTCCAGGCAGGAGGCCTTTTAGTAGTCCGTCATTGAAAATAAGAATTTGATCTTAACTGACTTGCCTAGTTAAAATAAAGGTTAAAAAAACAAAAAAAACAATTACAAGCCAAAATGAAAGCAGGAAGCACCAGTGACTAGATCAATAAAAAAGTGGTCAGAGGATGCAGATGCTAAGCTACAGGACTGTTTTGCTAGCACAGACTGGAATATGTTCCGCGATTCCTCCGATGGCATTGAGGAGTACACCACATCAGTCATTGGCTTCATCAGTAAGTGCATTGATGACGTCATACCCACAGTGACTGTACGTACATACCCCAACCAGAAGCCATGGATTACAGGCAGCATCCGCACTGAGCTAAAGGCTAGAGCAGGATTTTATAAGAAATCATGCTATGCCCTCCGATGAACCATCAAACAGGCATAGCGTCAATACAGGACTAATATCGAATCGTACTACACAGGCTCTGACGCTCGTCGGATGGGGCAGGGCTTGCAAACCATTACAGACAACAAAGGGAAGCACAACCGAGAGCTGCCCAGTAACACAAGCCTACCAGACGAGCTAAACTACTTCTATGCTCGCTTCGAGGCAAATAACACTGAAACACGTATGAGAGCACCAGCTGTTCTGGAAGACTGTGTGATCACGCTCTCTGTAGCCAATGTGAGTAAGACCTTTAAGCAGGTCAACATTCACAAGGCCAGACAGATTACCAGGACGTGTACTGCGAGCATGCGCTGACCAACTATGTCACACAGTTGGTCAGCATGCTCTGACCAACAAGTGTCTTCACTGACATTTTCAACCTCTCCCTGTACGAGTCTGTAATACCAACATGTTTTAAGCAGACCAGCATAGTCCCTGTGCCCAAGAACACTTGGATCCTAGACTTCCTAACGGGCCGCCCCCCAGGTGCTACGGGTAGGTAACAACGCATCCGCCACACTGATCCTCAACACGGGGGCCCCTCACGGGTGTGTGCTCAGTCCCCTTCTGTACTCCCTGTTCACTCATGACTGCACGGCCAGGCACGACTCCAACACCATCATTAAATTAGCAGATGACACAGTGGTAGGCCTGATCACTTACATAGGCGAGACAGCCTATAGGGAGGAGGTCAGAGACCTGGCGTATGGTGCCAGGACAACAACCTCTCCCTCAATGTGATCAAGAAAAAGGAGATGATTGTGGACTACAGGAAAAAGAGGATCAAGCACGCCCCCATTCTCATTGACGGGGCTGCAGTGAGCAGGTTGAGAGCTTCAAGTTCCTTTGTGTCCACATCACCAATGAACTAACATGGTCCAAGCAGACCAAGACAGTTGTGAAGAGGGCACGACACAACCAATTCCCCCCTCAGGAGACTGAAAAGATTTGGCACGGGTCCTCAGATCCTCAAAAGGTTCTACAGCTGCAAGATCGATAGCATCCTGACCGGTTGCATCACTGCCTGGTATGGTAACTGCTTGTCCTCCGACCCCAAGGCACTACACAGGGTAGTGTGAACGGCCAGTACATCACTGGGGCCAAGCTTCCTGCCATCCAGGACCTCTATACCAGGCGGTGTCAGAGGAAGGCTACCCAGACTATTTGCAGTGCCCCTGCCCTCCTCTCATCCTCTCTTTACATCACAGCTACTCTCTGTCGTCATCTATGCATAGTCACTTTAATAACTCTACCTACATGTACATACTCCCTCAAATAACCGGTGCCCCTGCACATTGACTCTATATCGCTACCCCCCTGTATATAGTCTCGCTATTGTTATTTCACTGCTGCTCTTTGATTACTTGTTACTTTTATCTCTTATTCTTATCTATATTTTTAAAAAAAATGTTTTAACTGCGTTGTTGGTTCATTAGTAAGCATTTCACTTTAAGGTCTACACCTGTCATATTCGGCACATATGACTAATACAATTTGATCTGATTTAATTACAATGGCGATTCTGATCCATTTTGATCCGCTTGGGAACCAACTTCAGAATGCAGAAGCTATCCGATGCGGGAGGCAAGAGAAATCATGGCTGCGAATGTAGAGTTGTTATAAAAAAAAAATGGTGTGCATAAGGACATTTCTGGGATCTTTAATTTCAGCTCATTAAACATGAGACCAACACACGTTTATATTGTTCTTCAGTGTAGTTTGACCAGCTGTTTTCAGCAACTGATATTTTTTTATTTGGTTGTCATTTTGACAGGTTTTGCTAGCAACAAACTATTTAGCTAGCGTCTACCTAGTGTTTGATATGCAATGTGATCCCCTTGTTGAGTGTCCTGATGAGAAGGGGAAACTTTTCTAGCTATACCAGGCATAATCGGCCATTATCAGTTCATTGTTATGGATGTATCCAAATTAACGTCAATAGAAAACAGCTACTTTGCTGTTATTCTGGCTGCAGAGGTCGTGACTGTATTAACCATAGCTAGCTGGCTAGCTAGCAAGCAAGGGATAAGAACGTTGCAACGGAACATAAAGAACGAGGCGACTGGGTCGCGTCCATAAATATTGAACTAATCGGAAGAACGTCTGCGAGCAGACTCTAGCAACCGAAAGATGAGAAAGTATGAATTTGCTTATATAAATGAAAATATCAATGAAAATGTTTTTAGTAATGGTAAATGTGTGCTTACTATTGTAACTGTGGTATAACCGGGAAAACAGCTTAAACAAATAAACTTTGCTGTTGTAACAATTTTGCTTCCATACCTCTCATTGCCCCTACCTGGGCTCAAACCAGGGACCCTCTGAATACATCAACAACTGCCTCCCACGAAGCATCGTTACCTATCACTCTACAAAAGCCAAGGCCCTTGCAGAGCAAGGGAACAACTACTTCAAGGTCTCAGAGCAAGTGATGTCACCAATTGAAACGGTATTAGTGCGCACCCGCTAACTAGCTATCCATTTCACACCATTTACACTCACCCCCTTTTGACCTCCTCCTTTTCCGCAGCAACCAGTGATCCGGTCATGGCACAAATGTAACAGTTTTGCTTCCCTCCCTCTCCTCGCCCCTGCCTGGGCTCGAACCAGGGACCCCTGAACACATCAACTGCCGCCTCCCACGAAGCATCATTAACTATCGCTCCACAAAAGCCACGGCCCCTGCAGAGCAAGGGAAACAACTACAGTACTTCAAGGTCTCAGAGAGAGTGACGTCACCGATTGAAACACTATTAGCATGCACCCCGCTAACTAGCTAACCATTTCACATCAGTTTCACTGTTATTCTGGCTGAAGAGGCTGGCTAGCTTAGTTGGCTGGCTAGCTTTTAAGCAAGGGATAAGAACATTGCCACTGAGCCTGGCAACATAAATATCTAACTAATCGAACAAACAACTGGATCGTGTCTATACTGTTGGAATCGGCTAAACTTTGATCATTGAGATAGGAAATGAAAGAGACTGGGTTATGTCACGAGTTAATGGTTCTCGGAAGAAAAACAATGGACATATCAAAGGCACAGCTGTTAATTGAAATGCATTCCAGGTGACTACCTTATAAAGCTGGTGGAGGAATGCCAAGAGTGTGCAAAGCTGTCATCAAGGCAACGGGTGGCAACTTAGAAGAATTTAAAATCTAAATATATTTTGATTTGTTTAACACTTTTTTGCTTACTACAAGATTCCATATGTGTTACTATCATGACACAAGGCGAGACCCAGATGCAGACACAGGAGGCAGATGGTTGGAATCTTTCAATGTTTATTCATCCAAAAGGAGTAGGCAAGAGAATGGTCATGGACAGGCAAAAGGTCAAAACCAGATCAGAGTCCTGGAGGTACATAGTGGCAGACAGGCTCGTGGTCAAGGCAGGCACAATGGTCAGGCAGGCGGGTACAGAGTCCAGAAACAGGCAAGGGTCAAAACCGGGAGGACTGGGAAAAGGAGAATAGAAAAAAGCAGGAGAACGGGAAAAATGCTGGTTGACGTGGAAAAACATACAATACGAACTGGAACAGAGAGACAGGAAACACAGGGATAAATACACTGGGGGAAATCAGCAACACTTGGAGGGGGTGGAGACAATCACAAGGACAGGTGAAACAAATCAGGGCGTGACAGTTACTTCATAGTTTTGATGTCTTCCCTATTATTCCACAATGTAGAAAATAGTACAAATAAAGAAAAACCCTTGAATGAGTTGGTTTTGTCCATACTTTTGACTCGTACTGTATGTCAAAATGAAAGACTGCTGAGGAATTTATTATGGACTTGACACTGAAATGTCAGTCGTAATTACGGTCAAATTGCAGACCCGCTGATACGAGATAGAATTGTCATGGGGGTGAGAGACAATGGGCTGAAAGACAAGTTAATTGGTGAGAATGAATTGACACTATAAAGAGTAATACAGATGTCAAGCTAGACAGGTGACGGTCAATGCATACGGTCAATGGACAGTGGTATTCGTAGTGACACCGTACGAAAAGTGGAGTACGTTAGCTTCAGCTAAATGGCTAACTGCAAAGGACAGCACCGACTGCAGTCAGTAGCACACTTCAGGGAACCAGCCCTCGTGCGGCAGCTGTGGAGGAGAGTACAGACCTTGCCAGTGCCCAGTATATAGAAAAGAGTGTTACAACTGTGGAACCACTTCGCACTCAAATGCAGGCAGCGGAGACAACAAAATACAGTACACTGTGTCAATGAGGACCAGGACAACAGCAGTGACAACGAGTACAGTGAGGGGTCTTTAGATCACCTCTTTATGGGAACAGTCGCACTTGCAGGACCAGACAAGGACTGGACTGCTACCATCACGAGTAATGGACCGACATTGTGTTCAAACTTGACACTGGAGCACAGACTGAATTGTTACGGTTACAGGTAAAACCAGTGGTGAACACAAAACAAAGGAGAAGACTGAAAGCTTACAGTGGTGAAGCAATTACCACTTCAGGCACATGCACATTGGTGCTGGAGGTAGATGATGAATCTCACAAGGTTCAGTTTGACATAGTAAAGGGAGAAAAAACATGTCATGTAACTTACTGGGTCTAGTGAAACGGGTTCATATAGTGAATGTTGAAAAGACTAATGTTGAGGATGCATATGCTGATGTTTTTCAGGGAATAGGAAACTCAAGGTTAGAGCAGCCAAATACTGTAGACCAGTGATCCATGCACCTAGAAAGGTACCATTATCACTAAGAGACCAGCTAAAAGCAGAGCTACTGAGGCTAGAGAGGCCTTAGATATCGTAGACAAAGTAGAAGAGCCTACTGAATGGATCCACTCACTAGTAGTAGTTGACAAGAAAGATGGCTTACTCGGACTGTGTATGGAATCCAAAAGAGCTCAACAAGTATGTAAAAAAGGAACACTTTCAGCTGCCTACCAGAGGGGAGATATTTGAGAACATATTAAGAGCTAAATACTTCTCAAAGCGAGACGCCTCCTCGGGGTTTTGGCAGTCCAGTCTCGACAAGGAGAGTACAAGGCTTTGTACTTTCAATACTCCTTTACAGGTACTCATTTAAAAGGCTCCTGTTTAGTCTCACTTCAGCAACAGAAGTCTTTCATAGGACAGTCCAACAGATATTTGAGTGTGCCAGGCACAAAAGTGTACACTTTTAATTTTATTTAACTAGGCAAGTCAGTTAAGAACAATTTCTTATTTTACAATTACGGCCTACCCCGGCCAAAACCTCCCCTAACCCGGATGACGCTGGGCAAATTGTGCTCTCGCTTATGGGACTCAGATCACGGCCAGTTGTGATACAGCCTGGGATCAAACCAGGGTCTGTAGTGAGTCCTCTAGCACTGAGATGCAGTGCAGTGAATTTATATATTGAAAGGTTTCTGGTTTGCTCAGATAAATTATTCAATTTCTTTATTGCTCTGTTCTTTTGTCTATTTCCCGGTAAATATTTAGCTATCCTTCTGATCATGCATGCAGTTAATTATATATATTGTGGCAAACCTCTTCAAGGTTAGGAGCGTTTGTCACAAACTAAGTGGTAAACTGTCACCAAATCACCCAAGAATGAGAGTTCTTTCGAACAGGACAGTACCTGTGTGTTTGTTTCTCCGTCCTGGTCCACCCAGGCCGTAGGCGAGGTCAAGGATAGCAGGGTTCGGTACACGAATCGGGTTCTCGGTAGGTCCAGGTCTAAACGCCAACAGGTCCAAAACAATCCAGCTCATACACGGTAAATCCAGCCAATCTCTATAGTCTCTTTCTCTATTGTTCATAGCTCCTTCCAGCACTTTCTCTCCCTCTTCCTGGTTTTTCTTGACCCTTTATCTGTGAGTCGGCTCCACCTTCTGAGGGTTCCCCTTGCTTCTGGGACTTGTAGTTTTGGCGGTCGGCCATTTTGTGATCTGTAGTTCTGACAGGGGTGGCCATTTTAGTGATCGGGCAGAGCCCGTTTATTAGTTCTGCTCTCACATATCTGCCACTTATCACTCGACCCCCTTCTTTGCCACATATCTCTCCCCCTAGATCCGACCCCCTAGGTCGGGCTACCGCAGCAAAATATGCATGCATGCGGGATAACCCATCCACGTTTCCCATTTCCTTCCCTGCTCTGTGTTTCAAGTCAAAATGAAACGGTTGGAGACTCAAAAACCACCGCATCACCCGAGCGTTCTTCTCTTTAGCCCTATGCATCCAGGTGAGTGGGGCATGGTCACTGATGAGGGTGAAGTGGCGCCCCAGCAGGTAGTACTTCAGGCTTTCTAGAGCCCACTTTACTGCCAGCGCCTCTTTCTCAACGACTGAGTAGTTGGTTTCCCGTGGTTCCAGCTTCCTGCTTAAAAACAGGATGGGGTGTTCTACCCCTTCTACCTCTTGGGATAGCACTGCTCCCAAGCCGACCTCTGAGGCATCCATCTGAACCACAAACTCTTTCTCAAAGTCTGGTACCACCAGCACTGGGTTACAGCAGAGAGCCTCCTGTAATGTCCTAAATGCTTTGGTGGCCCTTTCATCCCATTTGACAATGTTTGGCCCTCTGGCTCTAGTCATGTCGGTAAGTGGGGCGGCCACTGTGGCATAACTTGGGATGAACTTCCGGTAGTAACCGGTCAGCCCTAGGAAGGCTCGGACCTGCTTCTTATTTACTGGTTTCGGCCATTCTCTAATTGCCTTCACCTTCTTATGTTGGGGTTTGATTAACCCTCTTCCTACAGTGTATCCCAGATACTCTGTTTCCTCTAACCCCACATAACACTTGGCAGGGTTTGCCGTGAGCCCTGCCTTTCTAAGGGCATCTAACACTGCCTGTACCCGGGGTAAGTGGGATTCCCAATCTGGGCTGTTGATCCCCACGTCATCTAAATAAGCTGCGGCGTATGCTTTATGCGGTTTTAGGACTTTGTCCATGAGCCGTTGAAAGGTGGCTGGGGCCCCGTGTAAGCCGAATGGCATGACGGTGTATTGAAACAAACCGTCAGGTGTTGCAAAGGCTGTCTTTTCTTTGGCCCTGGGGGTCAGAGGAATTTGCCAGTACCCTTTTGTCAGATCAAGGGTCGTAATGTACCGAGCATGACCAATTTTCTCCAGTAGTTCATCTACTCGGGGCATGGGGTAGGCATCAAACTTCGAGATTTCATTTACCTTCCGAAAGTCGTTACAGAACCGCAAAGACCCATCGGGCTTGGAGACCATCACAATTGGGCTAGACCACTCACTATGTGACTCTTCGACCACTCCAGCTGTCAACATTTTCTCAGTCTCTGCTCTAATCGCGGCGCGTCGAGCCTTGGGTACCCGATATGGCCTCATACTCACTTTTCTCCCTGGTAGGGAAACGATATCATGAGCCGTAACCTCAGTTCGGCCAGGTACCTCTGAAAACACATCTCTGTTTTTCTGGATCAGGGTCTTTACTTCCTGTACTTGCGCTGGGGACAGAGTGGATGAAATATTTACTTTGGCTGTCTCCTGAATGTGTGTGGGGTATGTGACCATTAGTGTTTCTCTCTCTCTCCATGCTTTTAACAGGTTTATGTGATAAATCTGTTCCTGGGGCCGTCGACCTGGCTGTCGGATCCGATAATTGACTTCTCCTATTGTCTCCAGTACTTCATATGGTCCTTTCCATGTGGCTAGTAGTTTACACTCTACCGTGGGTATCAGCACTAACACCTTATCTCCCGGTTGAAATTCCCTCAGGGTAGCCTGCCGGTTATAAGTGTGCCGCTGGTGTTCTTGTGTTTGTCTCATGTGCTCTCTGACGATGGGCATGACTGTCGCTATCCTGTCTTGCATTGCCGTGACGTGCTCTATGACACTAATATACGGGGTGGATTGGTGCTCCCAGGTTTCCCGGGCGATGTCTAAGATTCCCCGGGGATGCCTCCCATATACCAGCTCAAAGGGAGAAAACCCCAGCGAGGCTTGAGGAACCTCTCTAATGGCAAACATCAGATACGGCAACATGCAATCCCAGTTTTTCCCATCCTTTTCGATTACCTTCCTGAGCATTGACTTCAGGGTTCGGTTGAATCTCTCAACCAGCCCGTCCGTCTGAGGATGGTAAACCGATCTCCTCAACTGTTTCACCTGCCACAGTTTACAAAGGTCCGCCATAAGGCGGGACATAAAGGGGGTCCCCTGGTCGGTAAGGATCTCCTTTGTAACCCCTACCCTGGTGAACAAGAGCACTAATTCCTTTGCGATATTTTTGGAAGTCATCGTCCGAAGGGGAATGGCTTCTGGGTAGCGAGTGGCATAATCTAGAATGACCAGAATGTATTGGTGCCCTCTGGCGGATTTGGGTAGTGGGCCCACTAAATCCATCGCTATCCTCTCAAATGGAGTTTCGATTATGGGGAGTGGCACTAACAGGCTTCTAAAAGCTGGTCGGGGAGCTGTTAACTGGCACTCCGGGCACTCTCCACAATGCCGAGCCACTTCAGCTTGAATTCCTGGCCAGTAAAACCTCCTTACTATCCGGTCTCGGGCTTTATCGATACCAAGGTGTCCACCCAGAATGTGCCCATGAGCTAGATCCAGTACTGTCCTCCGGTACCGAGTGGGAACCAACAACTGTTCCACCACATCAACCCCTATTTTCGAGACTCTGTACACCAAACCCTTTTTCATGATGAAGTGGGGAAAACTATTAGGCATCATCCCACCATTTATGGGAGTACCATCTACGACCTGCACATCTGCTCTGGCTTGCTGCAGGGTTGGATCCTGGTTTTGGGCCGTCCCAAAATTAGTCAAGGACCCTGCCAGGTCTGCTGGTTCTAGATCGTCGTCCTCTGGATTCAGATCGACCCCAGCCCCACTAGTACCAGGCTGTTCGTTATCAGCGAGGTTTGCCACTTCATCCTCCTCCTCCCCTACTAGCACCTGTGATGTTGTCCCCTGGGAGACCTCTTTTCTTGGCTTTGGTTGAAGGCCCCATGCTTCTTCCTGCTTGGTCGGGGTTGTTGGCTTCTCAAATATGCCATTCTTGTTGCCTAACTTCGCAAAGTTAGGAAAGTCTCTACCCAATATTACATCATATGGCATCTTTGGGACCACGCCGACCTCATAATCCAGCAGACCGTCCTCTGTTTGTATGCTCACTAAGGCCGTGGGGTACAGACGGGTATCCCCATGAATGCATGTAACACTGATATCCTGTCTTGTATCCAGTTTATGAGTCGGCACTAGGCCTGCAACGACCAGGGTTAGCATACTGCCGGAATCCAGCAGTGCTTCAACCTCTTTCCCTTCAACCTTCACCCTGCACATATGTTTGGTTCTTGATCTTTCAAGTACAGTGGTTACAACAGGACATGCATACCGTATATCATCTTCATTTTCACCAAGGTTACATTGCATTGGCTCTTCTTTAATAGGGCAGTAGGCTGCAATATGTCCTGGTTGATTACAATTGTAACAGATAATAGGGGTTCGGGGGGGAGACCCCCTCGACACCCAGTCCCGGTTTCCGTTTTTTCCCTTAGTGTCTCGGCATGATTCTGATTCTTTCCTTATGGCCCCACGCTGCTCTCTTCCCCCTCCATATGTTGGGACAGCCTTACCCCGTCTGCTGGTTCGCCCAGGCCTGGGGAACGGGAATCTTTCCTCCTGTGCTTGCTCAGCTGTTCCTGCCGTACAATACCGTTCAACCAGGCCCACAAGGTGGTCGGCGGAAAGTACCTCGTTCTGGCCAACCCATCGTCTCACTTCTTGGGGTAGACCTCGCTGGAACTGGTTGAGTACGATGGTCTCGACGATCTCGGCGGATGACCGGGTCTCTGGTCGCAACCATTTCCGTGCCAGGTGAATCAAGTCGAACATCTGTGTTCGTGGGGGTGGTCCCGGTCGGTAGGACCACTGGTGGAAGCGGTGTGCCCTCACGGTATCGGTCACTCCCAGTCTAGTCAGGATCTCTCCCTTTAGTTTATCGTAATCCTGTGCATCTTTCAACTCCAGGTCGAAATACGCTTTTTGAGCGTCCCCTGCCAGGTATGGTGCCAGAAGCCCTGCCCATTCTTCTTTCGGCCACTTCTCCCTCTCTGCCGTCCTTTCGACGGTGGTAAGATATGCTTCCACATCATCCTGTGCTGTCATTTTTTGAAGAAAATGATTGGCCCACCTCTGGGTATTTGCAGCTGGTAATTGAGCCCCAATTTGGTCCGCTAGCCCCTTTAGGCCTTCTCTTAACTCCCGGGTGTTTCTTTCTTGCTCTTCTCTGAGCAGCTGGTTGGTGCGGTGCTGGACCTGTAACGTGTCCTGATACATTCGCATTGCATCCTGATGAGCTATTTGTTGAGCTCTAGTTGCCTCTTGTTGGGCGGCCGCCGCTTGTAACAGGGCCTGTATGGCTCCCTCCATACTCATTTTTCTGAGAAACTGGGTTAACCAAACAAAGCCAAAACAAAAAAAAACCTGACTCCCCTTTGGAGTGCTAACTGAACCTTTATTTGTTTTTTTCTTCTACCTAACCAGTGGTATGTTAGTCCATGCCCGCATTCTCCACCACGTGTGGCAAACCTCTTCAAGGTTAGGAGCGTTTGTCACAAACTAAGTGGTAAACTGTCACCAAATCACCCAAGAATGAGAGTTCTTTCGAACAGGACAGTACCTGTGTGTTTGTTTCTCTGTCCTGGTCCACCCAGGCCGCAGGCGAGGTCAAGGATAGCAGGGTTCGGTACACGAATCGGGTTCTCGGTAGGTCCAGGTCCAAACGCCAACAGGTAAGTCCAAAACAATCCAGCTCATACACGGTAAATCCAGCCAATCTCTATAGTCTCTTTCTCTATTGTTCATAGCTCCTTCCAGCACTTTCTCTCCCTCTTCCTGGTTTTTCTTGACCCTTTATCTGTGAGTCGGCTCCACCTTCTGAGGGTTCC
The DNA here is from genome assembly GCF_002021735.2 of Oncorhynchus kisutch. Lineage (NCBI taxonomy): Eukaryota > Metazoa > Chordata > Actinopteri > Salmoniformes > Salmonidae > Oncorhynchus > Oncorhynchus kisutch. Next base: position 46,851,408 of record NC_034188.2, on the reverse strand, counting down.
CCTTGCTTCTGGGACTTGTAGTTTTGGCGGTCGGCCATTTTGTGATCTGTAGTTCTGACAGGGGTGGCATTTTAGTGATCGGGCAGAGCCCGTTTATTAGTTCTGCTCTCACATATCTGCCACTTATCACTCGACCCCCTTCTTTGCCACAATATATATTTTTACATAAATTAGTTATTTGAGATGACCATGATAAGCAGTTGTCTGGCTGCACTCCTAGTAGTTTGGTTTCTGCCACTTCCTCAATTTGTACTCCCCCATAATTGTATGCAGTGTTGGCCTTTTCCTGGTGGAACAGACCAACTTAACCTTGGTTTTCTTGGTGTTCAAAACTAGTTTGCTTTGGTAAACCCACTCCCTGATATTTCCCAGAGTTTGCTGTACCTGTTGAAACAATTGTCTTGCTGTATAACTTGTAGTATCCTCTGCAAATATAGTAGCTTGAGTTACATAAGAAAGGTCATTAGTATATAGTAAAGAAATGGCCCAAGGTAGCTGCCCTGCGGTATTCCACAGTTTAAAGCATGAGGGGAAGAAAACGACCCATTGATTATAGGTTTACTGTTTCCTGTCAGTTAGATATGACTGCACCCAATTCAATGCTGCCTCCTTAAACCCATAATACAATCATTTTGTCAATGATTTAATGATCCACTAAATCAAATGCTTCACTAAAATCTGGACAATGGCTTGTTTGGAAGAATGGGTGTTTACATTATCGCTCAGTAAATACATTTTCATTGTAAATAAATCTGCTAAATGATTGTCAATATGAGCTGGTTTTGTTATTGTTCTCTCATCAACCTCCACACTAGATGGGCGTGATGAGATAGATGTACCAAGTAAGACAATAACTGTATTCCATACCTTTGTAGAGTAATTTTTATAATCAATGAAAGCATTTTTTATTACGATTTAATTTAATGGCATAATTACATAGTGTTCTATGATTCTGTTAATCTATTTCTAGTTTAGATTCTTAGGCATGGTTAACTATGTGGGCAAATATGTACCTAATTTGGCAACTCAAACGAGTCAGATGAGAAGTGTACTGTGTAAAACTACAGAGTGGTGTTGGAGCAGCTGAAGGCATTAACCATGCATGCTCCAGTACTGAGGTTCGGTGATGAAAAGTGCAAAACCAAAGACACAGGATATGCCTCTAAAGCAGGTTTAGGTGAAGTGTTGTTACAGAAATGTGGCACTAGATGGCACCCAGTCGCATATGCCTCTAGAGCTCTGACAAATTCTCAGTGGGATATTGTTATCCACATCAGCACCAACGATGTTAGGATGAAACAGTCAGAGGTCACCAAACGCAATATAGCTTCAGAGTGTAAATCAGGTAGAAAGATGTGTCGGCATCGAGGAATTGTCTCTGGCCCCCTCCCAGTTAGGGGGAGTGATGAGAGTCTCACAACTCAATCGCTGGTTGAAAACTGTTTTCTTCCCATCCCAAAAGATAGAATTTGTAGATAATTGTCCCTCTTTCTGGGACTCACCCACAAACAGGACCAGGTCTGGCTTGCTGAGTAGTGGCGGACTCCATCCTAGCTGGAGGGGTGCTCTCATCTTATCTATGAACATAGACAGGGCTCTAACTCCTCTAGCTCCACAATGAGATAGGGTGCAGGCCAGGCAGCAGGCTGTTATCCAGCCTGGCAGCTTAGTGGAGTCGGCCAATAGCACAGTCAATGTAGCTCAGCTATCCCCATTGAGACCGTGTCTGTGCCTCGATCTAGGTTGAGCAAAACTAAACATGGCGGAGTTCTCCTTAACAATCTCACTGGAATAAAGACCTCCTCCATTCCTGTCATTATTGAAAGTGATTATGATATCTCACATCTCAAAATAAGGCTACTTAATGTTAAGATCCCTCACTTCCAAGGCAGTTATAGTCAATGAACTTATCACTGATCATAATCTTGATGTGATTGGCCTGACTGAAACATGGCTGAAGCCTGATGAATTTAATGTGTTAAATGAGGCCTCTCCTCCTGGTTACGCTATTGACCATATCCCCCCCCCACATCCCGCAAATGCAGAGGTGTTGCTAACATTTACGAAAGCAAATTTAAAAAAATGAAAATTACTGCGTTTTCGTCTTTTGAGCTTCTAGTCATGAAATCTATGCCTCCTGGGCCATATACAGCATTCCTCACTGAGTTCCCTGACTTTGTAGTCATGGCAGGAAATTTCCAAATTTTTGGTGACTAATATTCACATCGAAAATCCACAGACCCATTCCAAAAGGCTTTCGGAGACATTATCGCCTCAGTGGATTTTGTCCAATATGTCTCCGGACCAACTCACTTGACCTAGTTTTGTCCCGTGGAATAAATATTGTGGATCTTAATGCTTTTCCTCATAATCCTGGACTATCAGACCACCATTTTATTATGTTTGCAATCACAACAAATAATCTACTTAGACCCAAACCAAGGATCATCAAAAGCCGTGCTATAAATTCTCGGACAACCCAAAGATTCCTAGATGCCCTTAAAAGACTCCCTCCACCTACCCAAAGACGTCAGAGTACAAAAATCGGTTAACCACCTAACTGATTAACTAAATGTAGCCTTGCGTAATACCCTAGATGCAGTCGCACCCCTAAAAACAAAAAACATTTGTCATAAGAAACTAGCTCCCTGGTATACATAAAATACCCGATCCCTGAAGCAAGCTCCCAGAAAATTGGGACGGAAATGGCACAACACCAAACTGGAAGTCTTCCGACTAGCTTGGAAAGACAGTACCGTGCAGTATCGAAGAGCCCTCACTGCTGCTCGATCATCCTATTTACCCAACTCAATTGAGGAAAATAAGAACAATCACAAATTTATTTTTGATACTGTCGCAAAGCTAACTAAAAAGTAGCATTCCCCGAGAGAGGATGGCTTTCACTTCAGCAGTGATAAATTCATGAACTTCTTTGATGAAAAGATCAAGATTATTAGAAAGCAAATTACAGACTCCTCTTTGAATCTGTGTATTCTCCAAAGCTCAGTTGTCCTGAGTCTGCACAACACTGCCAGGACCTAGGATCAAGGGAGAGACTCAAGTTTTTTAATAATATATCTTGACACATTGATGAAAATAGTAATGGCCTCTAAACCTTCAAGCTGCATACTGGACCCTATTCCAGCTAAACTACTGAAAGAGCTGCTTCCTGTGCTTGGCCCTCCTATGTTGAACATAATAAACGGCTCCCTATCCACCGGATTTGCACCAAACTCACTAAAAGTGGAAGAAATAAAGCCTCTCTTGAAAAATCCAAACCTTGACCCAGAAACTATAAAAACTATCAGCCTATATCGAATCTCCCATTCCTCTCAACATTTTTTGAAAAGCAGCAACTCACTGCCTTTCTGAAGACAAACACTGTATATGAAACACTTCAGTCTGGTTTTAGACCCCATCATAGCACTGAGACTGCACTTGGCATCAGACCAAGGCCTGCATCTGTCCTCGTGATCCTAGACCTTAGTGCTGCTTTTAACACCATCAATCACCACATTGTTTTGGAGAGATTGGAAACCCAAATTGGTCTACACGGACAAGTTCTGGCCTGGTTTAGATCTTATCTGTCCGAAAGATATCAGTTTGTCTCTGTGGATGGTTTGTCCCCTGACAAATCAACTGTGCATTTCGGTGTTCCTCAAGGTTCCGTTTTAGGACCACTATTGTTTTCACTATATATTTTACCTCTTGGTGATGTCATTCAGAAACATAATGTTAACTTTCACTGCTATGTGGACAATACACAGCTGTACATTTCGATGAAACATGGTGAAGCCCCAAAATTGCCCTCCCTGGAAGCCTGTGTTTCAGACATAAGGATGTGGATGGCGGCAAATGTTTAGCTTTTAAACTCGGACAAAACAGAGATGCTAGTTCTAGGTCCCAAGAAACAAAGAGATCTTCTGTTGGATCTGACACTTAATCTTGATGGTTGTACAGTCATCTCAAAAAAAACTGTGAAGGACCTCGGCGTTACTCTGGTGCTGGTAAGTGCTAAACACAGCTGCTAGAATTTTGACTAGAACCAAATAATGTGATAGCCTCTCTACACTGGGTTCCTGTTAAGGCTAGGCCTGATTTCAAGGTTTTACTGATAACCTACAAAGCATTACATGGGCTTGCTCATACCTATCCCTCCGATTTGGTCCTGCCGTGCATACCTACACGTAGGCTATGGTCACAAGACGCAGGTCTCCTTATTGTCTCTACAATTTCTAAGCAAACAGCTGGAGGCAGGGCTTTCTTCTACAGAGCTCCATTTTTATGGAATGGTCTGCCTATCCATGTTAGAGACGCAGACTCAGTCTCGACCTTTAAGTCCTTATTGAAGACTCATCTCTTCAGTAGGTCCTATTATTGAGTATAGTCTGGCCCAGGGGTGTGAAGGTGAACTGAAAGGCAATGTCTTTGCCTGTTCGGGTCCCCTCTCTCCACTTGGATTCTCTGCCTTTAACCCTATTATGGGGGCTGAGTCACTGGCTTACTGATGCTCTTCCATGCCGTCCCTAGGAGGGGTGCATCACTTGAGTGGGTTGACGTGATCTACCTGTCCAGGTTGGTGCCCCCCTCAGGTTCGTGCCGTGGGGAGTTCTTTGTGGGCTATACTCGGCCTTGTGTCAGGGTAGTAAGTTGGTGGTTGAAGATATCCCTTTAGTGGTGTGGGGGCTGTGCTTTGGCAAAATGGATAGGGTTATATCCTGCCTGGTTGGCCCTGTCCGGGGGTATCGTCAGATGGGGCCACAGTGTCTCCCGACCCCTCCTGTCTCAGCCTCCAGTATTTATGCTGCAGTAGTTTATGTGTCGGGGGGCTAGGGTCAGTCTGTTATATCTGGAGTATTTCTCCTGTCTTATTCGATGTCCTGTGTGAACTTAAGTATGCTCCCTCTAATTCGCTCTCTCTCCCCCTCCCTCCCCTCCCTGAGGACCTGAGCCCTGGAGCCATGCCTCAGGACTACCTGGCCTGATGACTCCTTGCTGTACCCAGTCCACCTTGGTCGTGCTGCTGCTCCAGTTTCAACTGTTCTGCCTGCCGCTATGGAACCCTGACCTGTTCACCGGACTTGCTATCTGTCCCAGACCTGCTGTTTCCAACTCTCTAGAGACAGCAGGAGCGGTAGAGATACTCTGAATGATCGGCTATGAAAAGCCAACTGACATTTACTCCTGAGGTGCTGACCTGTTGCACTCTCTACAACCACTGTGGTTATTATTTGACCCTTCTGGTCATCTATGAACACTTGAACATCTTGGCCATGTTCTGTTATAATCTCCATCTGGCACATCCAGAAGAAGACTGGCCACCCCTCAGAGCATTGGTTTCCTTCTAGGTTCCTGCCTTTCTAGGGAATTTTTCCTAGCCACCGTGCTTCTACACCTGCATAGCTTGCTGTTATGGGTTTTAGGCTGGGTTTCTGTATAGCATTTTGTGATATCGGCTGATGTAAAATGGCTTTATAAATACATTTGATTGATTGATTGAACTATGCTCAGATTGAGAAAGATTCATTGGCACTGTGATATGCATGTGAGAAATTCCATGTGTTAATCTATGGTACAACAGTGTGGGACAAAACTATTGCAAAGAAGGGTCTAACATACACACCACCAAGGGTACAGAGACTGTTTTTAAAACTTCAGAAAATATGACCTAACTTGTGTACAGGCCAGGGAAAGAATTGTTAGTGGCAGACACATTGTCCAGAGCTTTTGACAGCTCAGGACCAAACCAGATATATGAGCAGGATGAGACCATACATGTAAACCTTATCAAAAAGAGTTGCTCAGTCTCAGATGAAATGTGGACAGTTATTTCACGTGCTTCTGCAGAAGAGTGTTAGCAAATGGTGATTCAAGCCATAACATGCGGGTGGTCTGTACAAGCTATAGCATACCCTTATGACCAATACAGGGATGAGCTATCTGTTAGGGATGCACAATATATCGGTGAGCATATCGGAATCAGCCGATATTAGACAAAAATGCCAACATCGACCCGATGTCTAGTTTAACGCCGATGTCGAAAACCAGTGTCAAAGCTGAAGTGCATACCCATATAACGTAGGTAGGTGATGTAATGACGCCACGAAAAATACAGAGCTACATGTGCAACACAGCATTCCTCACCTAGCCCACAATGTCTGCTGTGAAGATCTATTTTGAACTTTCAAAGGAAGATAACAAAAAGGCATTATGCAATATTTGTGCTGCTATTATTTCCCGAGGAGGGGAGAAAGTAAAATCTTTCAATACCACAAACCTAATTACTCATTTGAAAGCACATCACCCCCAGATGTTCAGTGACTACTTTGAACAAAAGCATAAAAATACTAAGCGCACACTTCCAACAACTCAACAAGTTCAAGTCTAGCAGTCACTTGAAAGAGTAAGAACATTTCAGCGAGACAACTCAAAGGTGAAATCCATTAACGCCAAGATAATAGAATTAACTCCCCTTGACAATCAACTGTTCTCTGTCATGGATGATGTTGGCTTACGCCGACTGGTCGAGTACCTCGGGCCCCGGTACACACAACCAGGTAGGCACTACTTTTCAGATTTTGCCCTACCGAAGTTACAAAGTATTGTTCAATCGCACATCCACGAGCTACTTCAAATCAAATCAAGCTTATTTGTCATGTGCGCTGAATACAACAGTGAAATGCTTACTTACAGGCTCTAACCAATAGTGCAAAAAATGTATTAGGTGTGCAATAGGTAGGTGAAGAAATAAAACAACAGTAAAAAAGACAGGCTATATACAGTAGCGAGGCTATAAAAGTAGTGAGGCTACATACAGACACCAGTCAGGCTGGTGTAATATGTATGTAATATGTACATGTAGATATGGTTAAAGTGACTATGCATATATGGTGAACAGAGAGTAGCAGTAGCGTAAAAGAGGGGTTGGCGAGTGGTGGGTGGGACACATTGCGGTTAGCAAATGTGCAGGTGCACTGGTTGGTCGGCCAAATTGAAGTAGTATGTACATGACTGTATAGTTAAAGTGACTATGCATATATGATTAACAGAGAGTAGCAGCAGCGTGAAAAGAGGGGTTGGGGGGGCAACACAATGCAAATAGTCCAGGTAGCCATATGTCGTGTCCTCTTCACGACTGTCTTGGTGTGTTTGGACCATTCTAGTTTGTGGTTGATGTGGACACCAAGAAACTTGAAGCTCTCAACCTGCTCCACAACAGCCCCGTCAATGAGAATGGGGGCGTGCTCGGTCCTCCTTTTCATGTAGTCCACAATCATCTCCTTACTCTTGGTTACGTTGAGGGATAGGTTGTTATTCTGGCACCACTCGGCCAGGTCTCTAACTTCCTCCCTCTAGGCTGTCTCGTCGTTGTTGGTGATCAGGCTTACCACTGCTGTGTCGTCTGCAAATTTAATGATGGTGTTGGAGTCATGCCTGGCCATGCAGTCGTGGGTGAACAGGGAGTACAGGAGGGGACTGAGCACGCACCCCTGGGGAGCTCCAGTGTTGAGGATCAGCGTGCCAGATGTGTTGCTACCTACCCTCACCACCTGGGTGCGGCCCGTCAGGAAGTCCAGATGTGTTTAGTCCCAGGATCCTTAGCTTAGTGATGAGCTTTGAGGGTACTATGGTGTTGACCGCTGAGCTGTAGTCAATGAATAGCATTCTCAGGTAAGTATTCCCTTTGTCCAGGTGGGAAAGGGCAGTGCGGAGTGCAATAGAGATTGCATCATCTGTGGATGCAATGCAAATTGGAGTGGGTCTAGGGTTTCTGGGATAACGGTGATGATGTGAGCCATTACCAAACTTTCAAAGAACTTCATGGCTACGGACGTGAGTGCTATGGGTCTGTAGTCATTTAGGCAGGTTGCTTTTGTGTTCTTGGGCACAGGGACTATGGTGGTCTGCTTGAAACATGTTGGTATTACAGACTCAATCAGGGACATGTTGAAAATATCAGTGAAGACACCTGCCAGTTGGTAAGCACATGCCCGGAGCACACGTCCTGGTAATCCGTCTGGCCTCGCAGCCTTGTGTATGTTGACCTGTTTTAAGATCTTACTCACGTCGAATACGGAGTGCGTGATCACACAGTCGTCCGGAACAGCTGGTGCGCATAGAAGTGATTTAGCTCGTCTGGTAGGCCCGTGTGTGTCGTCTGGTAGGCCCGTCTGGTAGGCCCATGCAGCTCGCGGCTGTGCTTCCCTTTGTAGTCTGTAATAGTTTGCAAGCCCTGCCACATAAGACGAGCGTCGGAGCTGGTGAAGTATGATTCAATCTTAGCCCTGTATTGACACTTTGACTGTTTGATGGTTTGTCGCAGGGTATATCAGGATTTCTTGTAAGCTTCCGGGTTAGAGACCAACACCTTGAAAGTGGCAGCTCTACCCTTTAGCTCAGTGCGAATGCTGCCTGTAATCCATGGCTTCTGGTTGGGGTATGTACGTACAGTCACTGTGGGGACAACTTCCTCGATGCACTTATTGATAAAGCCAGTGAGAGAGAATAGAGTAGATGTCACGGGTCAAAATTTTGATTGATGACCCTATGTGAACTCTATGTGAACCCTATGTAGTGATGACGTGTGCATGTCTTCTGGTCAGGCAAGCCTGGTTAGGTGGGGGCTATGGGGTGAGTAAGGGTCCCTTTGACAGGCCGTTAATGATTGATGACCCAAGCCTGATAGACAAGCCTGGTTAGGTGGGGGCTATGGGGTGAGTAAGGGTCCCTTTGACAGGCCGTTAATGATTGATGACCCAAGCCTGATTTATGACCCTATGTAATGATTTATGACCCTATGTCATGTAGAAGGGTGCATGCCCTGGGTTGAGTAAGTGACCATGTGTCAGGTCAACCTGTTACTGTTTCTCACGGTTTGGGTTGGTTAAGGCCCCTTATAAAGCCGCTGAACAATAACTGTTTAAGAGTGCACAAGATCTTAAGAATAACCATGGAATTTGGGATCGGTACCAAAGCAGTGATGACTGTAACAACTGAAACAGGCCTTCGGGTTGCCCATAGAGAAAGGGCAAAGTATCAACCAGCAATATATGATGCGCCAAAAAAACGTTTTTTAAATGTGTATAGAACCCAAATACCGCCAGCACATGCTCTGACAGATCAAGTGCTGATGTCTAATGGCCAGCAGTGGGGGTATCGGTTTGATTACCTGGCCTGTAGAGTGACCCTCTATACGGTAGATGAAGGAGAAGAATATACAGACCAGACTGTAGGCTTGGAATATGGTGTTGAAGACTGGTCGGTTTTTCGCAAGGTTGTGTGTCCTGAACTGAGCCTTATCACCAAGGGGTATAGTGTGTTCACGGGCCACGAGACCCGTTGGGAAGGTACCCCGGACTCCTCAGGACAAATATTTCACAGGGTGAAAATACAAAGAAAGAATGGCCGACCGTGCGGCAGCGTGGAGTTCTATATCGGCACCGAGGCAATCCGAAACCACAAACTTAGGGGTGGTGGCCTGACTGGGGATACCCGACTGCGTCTGCTTATTCCTTTTAACAGTTGGGATGTACTGGAATTGAAAATGTTGCAACCGTTGGATGCTCTCTTTGTACAGAGCCAACAGCGTCAGAGCCTTGTTCATTTAAAGAAGTGCATAATATATACGAATCGTAAAGATTACGATGCAAAAGAGCCTCAAGAAGATACAGCGTCAGAAGAAAACTAAGTAAGCGGATGCTTTAACCCCGCCCCCCCCAGATACCCAAGGGCCTTGTTCTACAATAAAAAGAAAAAAAGCAGACAGTTCTTCATTTCAGCATACACCATGGATCTCCAGACCATCTACGAGGAAGCCACTACGTCATGGGGGCCCGACACTAAAGACTCTATGCCACGAAGCCCTACACTCTACGCACCCCTGGCAAGACCCGTGACACCCCCGACATTTACCCAGCCTGAGGATGTGTTTGATGGGGTGGCCAGTACTGTTTTTGTGGATACAATCAAGGCCTCTGTAGCTACACTTTTAAACGTGGTGATTGGCGAATATATACGAGAAAAATGCATCGGCTGTGAGATCAATCATCCCAGCCAGCGTCGTCATCCTTGCCTCTACGACCCTCCTAGATACTACTTTTTCAATCATTTTGAGGAGCTGGTGAAAAGACTGTGGTCCTGCCGTTTTATACCAGCGCTGGTCATCGCCCTGGAGTCTATGGGTATTGCGCCGTCTATCCCTAGAGTTTACGGGGTAACCGAAGCCTTCCTACATGAACTGAAGGAGGCCCTCTTCATCCATGAGAAACTCAAAGAAATCCGACACACCCTGGTGGACGACAACAAATACAGGGAAGCTGTGATGGCTGATGTGATGCTTTTCTGGCTCAATAAATCCCAAGAGACCGAGTGACATTTTGTTTATTTAGAGCTATGGGTAACTATGTGTCTACGATGTTTGAGCGAATAAATACATTTTTTCTTTTGAGAGACCTTACAAATGTTATGCATCAGATTATTGAAAATAAAGTGAACAATGTAAAGTTCTACACAACCCACAATACAGGGGTTATTGTAGAGCGTGTGTTAAAAATGGAGCAAATCATGAAACATGTCCGACATACGGGCGAGAGTTTACAATGGTCACATATGGTATCAAGGCTTGTTGAGGATTCTGAAGAACTAGAAATAACTTTGGCTAAGATTTTACATTATTTGTTTGAACCACCCTTTAATGTGAATGTGTATCATATTTGTTGTTTATATACTTATATATCAGACGTGTGTGTTTTAAAAATTCAGCGAAACAAACCTGTAAATCTAAACAATATATACAGGGTGTTGCATGCTGTGATTGTTGAGAAAACGGGGACTTGTATCTTGCAACAAATCCTGAATTGTCTGTATACGTAATAATTGTTGCATTCTTAAAATAAAAATTCACAAACTGAAATGTTGTCGTTATATGAAAGTGGCTCATTACAGTTATTGTACCTCAGAGAGGCAAGAAGGATGGCTGAGCAGCTGTTGAAAAACATATATTATAATCCCTCTAACCCCGGGTCTTATGGTGGTAAAGAGCGTTTACAGAGAGCTATAGTCGAAGAAACAGGGAGTCTGTTAAGCGATGCTAAAGTGAATGAATGGTTATCAGAGCAAGATGCCTACACTCTACATAAACCTGTAAGAAAACATTTTCCAAGAAATAGAGTTTTTTCTACGCATCCATTATCCCAATTTCAGGCGGATCTATGTGACATGCAGTCCCTTGCCGATAAAAATGATGGAAATCGCTACATGCTAACGGTTATAGATATTTTCTCTAAATTAGCCTATGTAAGGGTGTTAAAAAATAAGAGCGGGGCAGAGGTGACCAGGGCCTTTGAATCGATCTTGAAGGCAGGAGGCGCCCCCAAGAAAGTGCAGACGGATGGCGGAAAAGAATTTTTTAATCAAACATTTCAGAAGCTAATGAATAAGTATAATATAGTACATTTTGCTACAGGCTCTGATTTGAAAGCTTCGGTTGTGGAACGCTTTAATAGGACTTTGAAAGAGCGGATGTGGCGCTATTTTACAGCTCACAACACCAACCGATATACAGACATAGTTCAGGATTTAGTAAACGGTTACAACCACAGCTACCATAAGACTATACGTATGAAGCCCTCGGAGGTCTCTTCGGAAAACTCTTTTCAAGTCTTTAAAAATATGTATGGTTTGTTCCCACTTCGCCGTAAGAAAAAAATGACTTTTAAATTCCTAGTGGGTGACTTGGTGCGTATATCAAAGTTGAGGGGTGTTTTCGACAAAAAATACGAACAAGGCTTTAGCTCGGAGTTGTTTACCGTTACCGAATGTCTGCCACGCATTCCGCCGGTCTACAAATTAAAAGATTATGACGGGGATCTTATAGAGGGATCTTTTTATGAGAAGGAATTACAGAAGGTCCAGTTGGGTAAAGACAAAGTCTTTCACGTGGAGGAGATTCTAGATCAGAAGAGAGAAAAGGGTAAAAAATGGTTGCTGGTCCGCTGGAAAAACTGGCCTCAAAAGTTCAACAGTTGGGTATTGGAGCAGGATGTGGTGGAGGCAACGGGGGTTAATTTAAACCCCTAGTCATGATAACTAGCGCATCATTCGCGTGTACACAGTTGGGCATCATGGAACACAGCGGCTTCTACCTGACTCTCCCCAGTAATGCGTCGGCACAGATATATCGTAATAATCAGAGTTCGAAGTATACAACCAATTTTCCAAAGCCTATAGAGTTATCAGAGGCTTGGGAAGTAGGTCTCAGCGAGATTACATACCCCCATAGTTGGTATAATATCAAAGCTAAGGACCGTGATTTTTATTGCAAAAGGTTCTCGGAACCTGCGAAACTTATTAAGCTTAAAAAAGGTTTCTATAGAACCGTCGACAGGATCGTCTCAGAGTTGAATGAACACCTAACCCTGAACAAGATGGAAATATTCCTATTCTACAATCCAATCCATAAAAGGATACAAATCTCAGGGCCTGCTAACGGAGGTATAAAGACCAGCGGTAATTTATCCTACATGTTGGGGATGGGTCCCAATAAATGGACGTATGTGAACGATAAATTATTCCCATTCCCTGCGGATATACATGCAGGCTTTTACAACATATTTGTCTATACCGACATCATAACCTATCAAAGGGTCGGAGACAGCTGTGTCCCCCTCCTGCGAACAGTTCATATAGACGGCAAGGATGGGGACATCGTCACTGTCAATTATGACAAGCCGCACTACGTACATGTCAGCAAGAACTATATTGAAAACATTCTGGTTGAGCTTAAAACGGATCAGAACGAAAACATTGAATTTACTTATGGTAAAACGATTGTAAAACTCCACTTTAGACCCACCAAAACCTCTCTACATATATAATAGCTGTATTATATTTATAAACATAATACAAATAAAAGGGTTATGGAGCTCCATCAGCTCGACCCTAACCGTTATGTTTCATACTATGTGGATCAAGTGGGTAATGGACTACCAGGATATCATGGAGCGCCGACAATGTATGGTTCGGGGATAGGAGGTATATTCCGTAACCTCTTCAGGATGGTTTTACCGTTTATGAAGAGAGGCTTCAGCATAGCCAAACCACATTTAAAATCAGCGGCTAAAAATATAGTAAGTGAGGTTGTAGCCAATGCTATGACCCGAAGGGCGTCACCAGAGGTGGAGCATCAAGAAGGCTCGGGGCTTATGATATTGTCTCGAAGGCCAAAAAAGAGACCTCCTGGTTTAAGGCGTAGACCTGCACCTAAAAAGCGTCGGTTAACTGTTAAAAGAACCTCAGTAAGTCAAAGACGGGGTAAAGTGAGGAGGTCTGTACCAAAACAGGCTAAAAGAATACTAGGAAGTATTTTCTAAAAGAATAAGTGACATGGCTCTTTTACATCGAATGTCCTCTGAAGCTATAAAGACAGAACTTGATCTTTTCACGGCACCGTTAACGCAGCATTCAATAGATAGATCCAGTTATGTGGAGATAGCCCCTCTCTCTGCTATTACCGATAACGGGCCTATCGAATTTTTCATACCAGGCCATGGTGACAACTATCTGGACCTCAACAACACCTTGGTGCATTTACGTCTAAAAGTGACCAAAAGAGATGGGTCTAATATTGCAGACGATGCCAAAGTGAGTCTCATTAATTACCCCTTGGCCACCATTTTCTCCCAAGTTGATGTGACTTTGGGTGAACGCCTAATCAGTCAAAGCAGCGCTACATACCCTTATAGAGCCATCATGGAGTGTTTACTAAACTACTCCGAAGACACTCTCAAAACCCAATTTAGCGCCGGGCTGTTTAGCAAGGATACTGCAGGAGCCTCTATGGAATCGACAGACCCTTCCACCGGTGCAAACAAAGGACTAGCGGCACGAGCTCGCTACTGCGCCGAATCTCGAGAGTTTCATTTGCTAGGCCCTATACACTCTGACATTTTCTTTCAAGAACGGTTACTCTTAAATTCGGTTGATTTAAGATTAAAATTAACCAGGGCCAAGGATGATTTTTGCCTGATGTCTCCCCAAGACGGGGATTTTAGTTTGAAAGTGTTGGGGGCAACCCTTTTTATTAAAAAAGTATCTGTATCTCCGGCCGTGCGCCTGGGTCACTCACATGCTTTGATGAAAGGAAATGCCCTTTACCCTCTCCAAAGAATTACCATGAAAACCTTTAGCATACCTGTGGGCAGTAGAATCTGCAGTCAAGAAAACCTATTTCTAGGCCCTTTACCTAGATATGTGGTTATAGGTCTGGTTGATCACGCCTCTAATACGGGAAGTTTAGATAAAAACCCCTTTAATTTTCAGCACTTCAATGCAGAGTATGTAGCGCTCTGTCAGGACGGACGTCAGGTTCCGGCGAAGGCTTTCCAACCACAATTTAATAACAACATATCTGTGCGAGAATTTTACAATCTATTCCTGGCTACAGGGCGACATCTAAAAGATCTCTCTTTACCTATTGACAGAAATGATTTTGCAGAGGGTTACACATTGTATGCTTTCAATTTATCACCTGATGATGACACCTCAGGAAATCTGTCTGTGGTGTCCCAAGGTAACCTCAGGCTGGAAATGCGTTTCCGTACACCTTTAACCTGTACAGTTAGCATGATTGTTTACGCATGCTCTGATTCAATCTTGGAAGTGAATGCCCGAAGACAGGTCTTAGTGGATTATTATTAAGGACCTTTGAACAAAGACATGAATACCCAAGAGTTGGACGGGCTCATGAGCCGCTTGATTGGAAAACAATTTTGTGGAGTGTTGGCTTGTGATGAATTACCTATGGAGATATGGTCTGAGAGGCCTGCAATGTTTATTGTCAATACCCATCCTAAACACATGCCTGGTGAACATTGGCTAGCTATGACATTAGAACAGGAAGGTGGACGAAAAATCTCAACTTTTTTTGATTCCTATGGCTTTCCCCCCGGTTTTTCACATTTCCCTAAATCTATTAAAGATTTTTTGACCCTAAACGGTACAAAGATCTACTACAACATCAAACAAGTGCAAGATAACCTTTCCACTACATGCGGTCACCACTGTGTATTTTACCTGTGCCAAAGAGCCCGGGGAGTTTCTTTTGAAGATGTTATGTCTCTTTATAAGGATGATTTAAGAAGTAATGATAACCTTGTATCTTGTTTTGTTAGAAAATATCAAAAGTGTTCAAATGTGTGTCCTTTAAGAACGCGTAATCAAGGCGTATGCTCACGTCATATGTTTCAAGAATGCCACAAATGTTAACTTGCTTATTTTTCAAATAAAAAATTTATTGAATTTAATCATAGTCATTCAAAAGTCATTTTCAAAAGTCTAACCACGCCGAGAGATCGGGTTTAGGAAAAGGTCCTGAGACGTTCATGGGAGTAAATGAGTTAGCATCATCGCTTTCATATGGGGCCGGTGTCGTTGGGGCATCTTTAGGGGTGCTGTATCTCGTTGAAGGCTTTTGTTTTAAAGCTTGAATCTGTTGACGAAGCTTATGGTTGGGTACACCGGAGAGGGGGATGTTGAGGATTGCCAGGGCCTTAAGAAACTGACGCCAGCCGGGAGGCCTTCGGTCATCAGCAACCTTGTGGGCAGCCGTGGTACTTTTAAGCAAGTCCTGCATATGGGACCCCCTAACCACAGAGCCCTGAAGGATAAACTCTCCAGAGTCGTTCCAAGCAGCTATCCCCTTTGAGTCTTTTATCTTGTTCATAATGTATTTAACATTCTTCCTGTTACGTAAAGGCACATGTGTCAGTAGGTCATGCATAACTTTATCTTCAAATGGCATTTGAGCTTCACCCGACATATTATCGCCACTAGGTAAGATCGACGGTACAGGCCTTACAGGGGCATGGCTATCGTTAGGTTCGACATCTGTTAAAGGGTCCGGTAGGGAAAGGGTTAAATGGTTAGTCTCTCTCTCCCCTTGCTTTACCCGAGTCAAATACCTTTGCATTAGGTTTGTGTATTTTTGAATCTTATCATAGGGGTTCAATCCTTTTCGGTTCAAAACATCCTTCATGGCCGTATCCAAATCATTTTCCGCTGTTTGTCTGATATCTTCAGGACCCTGCATTTGTTTTTTAAGTCTATCCAACTCTTGTTGAGGCACCAAGTACATTTTAGTGGCCATCACACCCACGTGTTCAACCACCACGTCTGGCCGCAATAAGGCTGGTGATGAAGGGCACGGCTATACTGAGTAAAGGTAGAAGAAAACCCCCAGACTGTTGTATACTATGTCTTTTCTTTTGAAGACTGGCCCTTTTATTGGCAAAGAGTTTGATCGCTGTCTTTTGTCTCCTTAATTTTTTCAATTGGTTCAGGGTGAGTGGAATGCGTCCTTTGAGAAGATTCAAAGCAATCTCACATAGGGCTAATATGAGATCTGAAGAACAGCGACCCAAGATGGCCTTCCGTTCTTTAGCTGTAGAACCTACTAGCCTTCTCAAGAGGGGGAGGTTTCTTTTTAAACGCAGAGACATAGCGTTTACTTTTTAGGAAGGTATGCAGCAGGCCTCTCCCCCGGAAACAGCCCTGTACGTAGCCTAAGGTGTTCTGGAGTATTTGCTTTTAAATCCACGATTAAATAAGAAAATGGCTCTTTGGTAGCGTCCTCATAGCTCTCCATAAAGTATGATTTCCGTCCAGGGTACATCTGCTGAGCTAGAGTGCTAATTTGCAGTTTATCTCTAGGATTTTTAAACAATACCATGTAGTTGGCATTCAAGCTAATGGTCCGACTATTTTTACCTTGGTGAAACACATTCTGGACCAAGTAAAGCACGGACAGGTTTCTATGATGAGTATATTGGGTAAAAGCTCGTGCAATTTCAGGGTGTTCGCTACCAGCAAATAGCATATCGTCCAAAACCAGCAGATTATTTACATGTGGGGGGAGAAGTTCATCATCAGACAGAGAATCGGGTATTCCTTCAACAAACTTGATTTTTATTGTCTTCAATAATTCATCATACAGAGGTTGGTAACATGAATAACACCATACAATATTGTCAGGCTTTTGAGATAACACATGTTCAGAATTCTCTAAAATACTTTTTACAAAAAAAGTTTTGCCACTGTTTGAAGGGCCGGCAATTAATGCTGAAAAAGGCAATTGTAGCCGGGGGTCAAAACCCTCGACAGCAGTCATAATATCTTAAGCTTTAAGACACACTGGGGCTTGTAGCATAAGTCAGTAGCCAAAGGGCAATGTGGTACCGTCAGGCAATAGCTGTCTCTTGTCATAGACTACCCTGAATCTTTTAGTGAGTGGTGCGTTTCTTAGATGGAACCCCTTTTTATCCCTCACTATTTTGTTGTAGGAGCTCAAAATCTCCAAGTCACTATTCTTGTCCTTTACGAACCCCTCGACCAAGCGCGTGATTGATTCCAAGTTTACACGCGGTGCATTTTCATAGTTTTGAGTCACGCCTTTGGCTTTCAACACCACGTGATTGGCTTTAGTCCTAAAAGCATAGCTTTTTGGACCACATGAGGACCATTCTGTAATATGGTCACCCTCTTCGAGTTCACTCGTTAAACCCCCAAGATAGTTGCTAAGTGGGGGGGTCCAATCCCCCGGTTTGCTTACATAGACCACAGAGTCTGTGTCGTGGTAAAGAACCCGCCTCTGAAGCTGTTCCATGAGGGTGTACAGTTCAAGGCGGCCATAGGCTGTGGTAAATGCTGCAAGAAACACATTTACATTACCCGGGGGTAGAACCCACTTTTGGTGGCGCCTCCATTGCACCAAGGCAATGTCTTGACTCAAGAAGGAAAAATGTGAAATTTCGTATTGGTCCGAAAAAACAAATTCCAAAAATTCTTCGGGGTCTTTAATGATCGAAGTTGTTAGCATATTGCATCTCTGCGCTAATTTCCCCCAAAGGGAGTTCAAGTACAATTTCGACACATTTCTTTTGGTTTTGTTGACCTCTATTCTGTCAGGGTCAAGAAGTATGCCTTCTCTGTCATGGTAGTCTTGAATGTACTGGTCTTTACTTTCTTGATCTGTGACCGATGCAGGATAGCCTGAAGCCATCTGCTTGCATCTCAAGAAGGTTTTGATGTACTCTTTAAAAAGTGTGTCTGATTTCCTGGAAAAGTTCCACACTTCAAAGATTTTGGCCACACGATACCCCTTCTCTAAAGCCTTAGAGAATTCTACAGTGACCCATACACCGGTCAGGGCTCTTTCTTGATCTGTGTGATCACAGGGGTTTTCCTGGTTGTGGTTTTCACAGCATGTGCGACAAAGGGGAAAGAAAAGTTTTCCTTTAGGACCCTTGTAAGGCAACACAGGTATAAACAGCCCCCTAGGAGGGTAGACAGTCGCTTTGATTAAACCAAAATAATTTTGGGGTTCGTCAAAGTCGCTGTGAATAATTTCAGGATGCCCTATAGGATAGAATGAGGAACTCATTACATGAGGATATAGGGATGTAAAATCTACATAGCCTATTGTCTCGTCGGGTTGAGCTACATAACGCAATGTCAAAGCATTGGTCCGGCCTCCAAACAAGGCCTGTCGCGGTTCCAGGGGCTCTGGAGGGTCATAATGGGTAAGGAAGGCCTTAACACTAGGATCTGCCTTTTTGAGGGCTGTCCATTCGTGCTCCCACAAAACCACAACTTTTAACCCGTAAGTAGCCTTTAAAGAATTCA
Organism: Oncorhynchus kisutch; assembly: GCF_002021735.2. NCBI lineage: Eukaryota > Metazoa > Chordata > Actinopteri > Salmoniformes > Salmonidae > Oncorhynchus > Oncorhynchus kisutch. Next base: position 46,832,730 of record NC_034188.2, on the reverse strand, counting down.
GTTTGTCTTGAAACTCTTGGTACATTTCCCCAAAAGTCTTTTGGGTTAGGACACACAAGGTGTGGGGGACAAAGCATAATTTACAACCGTGGAAGAAACAACCGTTGTACTCATACACTGTCTCAACCCCGTCAATCTGTGTGTATCCATCTACATGGTAAGGCCCAAAAGCCTTCTCCCCCCGATTCAAAGCATGTTGGATAAAAATATCTTTATCCTGGGCCAAGTACTCCAACCATTGAATGGAACCACTAGAGTAGGCCTTGAATTGGCGTCGGTAGTTGTCTGGCGATGGGATAGCTATAGATTCAGGAGTTAGATAGTGTGTACGATAGGTTTTCATGCACGCTGATGCAATAGTTGTACAGCTCCAGGGGTCAATGCCCGCATCTTTGATTACCTCTTCTCTGAATCTGAGGCATCCTTCACGAAGTATAACAACGTCATTGTCACAGTATGATTCCATCTCTTTATGGAAATCAAAAGTGCCATGTCTTACGGTCTCGTACCATGTCATGAATCTCTCACGCTCTTTGGGAGACATTTGATCACACCCGTACATTTCGGGGGCTGGATAAGATCCTATATAATGTAGATTCTCCTCAGATGTGAAGAAATGAGGGAAATAGCCTTTGACAGAGTTTTCAAAACCCAAGGCCTCTGGCATTTGAGCCAATCTCATGGGTAAGAAGCTTAAGCTGTCAATGTATCTCTGTTTGAAGGCGGGGTCAACAAAGCATAATATTTTACTCCCTTGAGCTATGACACTGGGTGCCACGCCTTGCTGTATCAAAGGGTTCAGAAGCAGATAGGAGTCATAGGCCCTAGCATTGTGAGCTATAAACGTGAAGTTTCTGTACTGGGCTTTTCTAAAATGTTTTAGAAAGAGTCGGGCACAATCGGGTCCCTCGGCCGACCATTTTTCACCCTTGAAAGTCATGGTTGACACAAAAATAGGCAAATGAACCCCTGATTGCTGAGTTGTCTCAAAATCATAAAACACATATTTCTCTGTATGTTCATCTTCAGCCAAGGGCTGAATGTAACACTCATGTGTTACTTCTTGAACTGCTTCCGCGTCTCTGCTTTTCAAAGGACCTTTACAGATTGGGCAGTGTATAATTCCACAAACATGAGGTTTAGGGCTATCTATTTTAAGGTTGTAATTGCAATGACATTTTGGACATTTCTTGTTAATGTCACAACTGCTTACAGATTTACATGCCTTGGGATGCCATGTTTCAGTTTTGTGTTTTTCGTAACAGTAGGCCGAACGACATGTGCGGTGACAATCCGCACAGGGGGTCAAGTTTAGCGGCTGCATAGGGCAATGTTTATCCAGACATACTGAACAGTTGTAACGGCACGAGTGCCCCCCCATGCGTGTGTAGCCGGTATGACAGGCTGGACAGACATATGGCGCGCCTAAAAAGGCTGTGATGTTAGTTACGGCATAGTAATGCTCATTTTGCACATAAAAGTACATAGTCTTAGGATGTGGTTCGGGTATATTTTGGAACTTGAGGAGAGCGTCATTAGCCCTACTGTGGTACAAAACCACAATCTTGATGTTCAGAAAGTTTTCAAATTTGACTATGTCTGAGAAAGCCACAGCATCCTGTATACCGAGACCCACCGCAGTTTGTAGCTCGAGAGCTTTATGTAACGCGGCTTGATCCGTACATCCGGGGCTGAGTAAGTGGGCCAAACCTATGGCAAAACATAGCTTATTACCTGGATTGTGAACGTTTATGAGATAGGCCCTTTTATTGCTTATGATTTCGGACTGCATTAAACTCTCGAGCTTTCGTCTCTGACCCCCGCCCCCTTGTGGTTGGCGTACTAATTGTACTACAAGTTCGAGGGTCCTATCTGCTAGCACGTTTAAATTTGACTGTACAAGGCGTTCTAGCAGTTTAACAAATTGTTCAAGCTCTGCTTCACCATTCTGTAAAATAAGCGATACCTTGCTCTGTAGACTGTCTCCACAAATTTCCAACTGTAAGAGATCCCTAGGTTCGCTATAATCTCTGATCCTCGCTAACAGTTCATTCAAAGTGTCCATAAGCATTACGTAAAACACAGCATATTCCCGAATCTGACCCCCCCATGCGAAATTGAAAAACTGGCGAACCTCAATATTGTTGAATTTATTTCGACGCAAAACATGTACACTTCGATCAAGACCTCCCCCCTCCAGATTTACTAGGCAATTGTCCAACTGTTCAAAAACATCGTATTGGGTTTCAGACTCTTCGGACATTGGTGTTAAAGGCTGATTTATAGGTGTCTGGGGTGCCGAATTAAACCTAGCGCTCTCGTTCTGTACACTGATCTCAAGACCGCCCCCCTCCAGATTTGCTAGACATTTGTCCAACTGTTCAAAAACATCATATTGACTTTCAGACTCTTCGGACAATGTTGTTAAAGGCTGTCTTAGAGGTGTCTGTGGGGCCGAATTAAACCTAGGGCTCGCGTTAAGCTGGGTAATTAGAGATATGATGGTTTCGGGAATCTGTGTTAACATGTTTTCCTCGGAAGGCCCTGACTCATTCATACGTGTAATAATGTCTATGAGTTCGGAGGGAATCTGGGATAATAGATTTTCATCTATTGTCATTATGTCAATTACCCCCGAATCATTCATATGGTTAACTATATCTTGGAGCTCTGTAGGGATCCTGGCTAAGAGTGTTTCAATTGTCTCACTTTGGTCTATAGGGGGCGCCATCTGTCTAATTAAGGATGTGTGTGTGTGTGTGTTTACATGTGTGTTTTTTAACGGCGGTATTTGCTTGTTTTAGCCCTAATGTTTTTTAACATACGGGGTAGCTCGCTACGCCAGAATGACACATCCTGATTGTATTGATGCTCGAGTAGAATACACATGCGCCTCTGGAGTAGAGCCTTTCGTGATTTTAAACCCAGGGTAAACGCTTTGAAAAAACGTTCTTGGTCTATTTCAGAATCTGCTGTTTCCCCCACAGAATTGGCCGATTCAAGAAGGTTGGCAGCTTCACAGAACATCAAATCGTCTACCTCAGAAATGTCATTTAAATCTTTGACATCATCAGGTTTCTCTGGTGTCTTTGGAGCCTCCTCGGGGATGCTTGTCTGGGCATCCTCCGATGTTTGTGCGTTGTGTTCATAAGCCGGTGAGGAGTCTGAAATAAAAATAATACATACACAAATAGGTTATTAACCCTAAAATATGTTAAAAATGCCAAATACATTTCAGATATAAGCCTATATATTAACAATACATTAATTAAATACCTCGGCTTTTTTGACGAGGGCTGTTCTGAAGAAGCTCTGAAACCAAGGGCTGTTGTGTTTGTTCAACCTGTATTACAACATCTGCAGGTCCGGTAGATGGGGAGCCTGAAAAAACAAACAAAAAAACAGCATTAGGCCTTGTTTTAACATATTCCGGCATAAAAAAAAATATATAAATATTAAAATAATAATATATATAAATAATAATATATAATTGATTCATACCTAGTCCTTGGAACGACGTCTCGTGAATATCGGCCAAGTAGAATTGTTCGGGTGAAGCGGAACTGTGGATCTGAGCACTAATTATCCTTTGGTGTTTAGAAATATGGGGGACAACGTTGTCCTGGCCAAGGGGAGTTGACCTGCCGTTTAAAGTCTCTGTTCGCTGCTTTTGGGTAAATACATCCTGGGAGTAGGGCAGAATTGTCTCGTAGTCATATGCTTCGCAGAAACCGTTCAGGCTCCATAGGGCATCGTTTAACCTTCTAGGCTTTAGGTCCTCTGTAAACATATAAAATAACTTTTAATATAAGATGCCCCCACTTTTTGTTTTTAAGGTATAAATATTTTTATGTATGGAATTCTTGGAGCTTACTTACGTTGACAATTCAGGGCAGGCGTTTGTTTCGGAGCCCCATGGGATGATTCGAGCTCAGTTATACCTCGGAGTATCTGCGTGAATGCTTCAGAATCTATAAAACATTCGACAATATTAAAGCTATAATCACTTTAGCTAATATTGCCTTGTTATACGGTAAGCATACTGATCCTAATGATTGTTTAATATTTCTATAACATCCCACGCTTTTCAAACAATTCCCCACAACAATCAAATCTAATAAAGATTTATTTCAAGAACTCACCTTGCGATAGATCCATTAGCCTGTTTTCCCCGATTATCTTTTTTAACGCTTCAGTCCGATAACGATTCTTGGAGTTTCTGGAGGTGCTGTTTGCATCGGAACTAAAACGCTGCTAACATTGCCCATGGTTTCTAGCGCTTTTGTACCCTACGACCTAGAGAAAAACCCCTGAATGATTTTTTTACATAGCATTTGGGGTTTGTCGTTTTTTTCGGGCTATACCCCCGCCCATGGTATATTTGACACATTTCAAACACATGGTATTGGGTGTGTCTAAACATTAGGATCCTTTTGGAGCTTCTAAAATCTCCGGGGTGCTAGCACCTAGATGCATGGGGGTGTGTTGTTCTCGACATCGCTGGGATGAATGACTTTTTAGCCCACCTAAAAAAAAAATAGTTTTATGAAAGGCCTTTAAGATTAGGAGTCGTAAGACACAATATTATTGTTGGGGGGGTAGGCATCTGTTTTGCAGGCTAGTGTAAACCTTGGTTTCAAACGACCCACCAGGCATGCATGGGTATTTTTTTAACAAACAACCCGCCCCCCTTTTTCTGTTTTTGAAACACACACACACACACACACACACGCACACACACACAGCCACTACAGAAAACTCCCTCACGCACATGCGCGCGCACATGGCTTTTTCCGCAAGATTTTTCTCAGGGACAGACTGCGCTAAGAGTGAACAAACGCGAGAGTTCATAACGTGGTGAGATTCTGATTTTAAAACCATTTATTTCATTCAAAATATTTAGTACATACATTTTATATCGTTACATTCTTAAGGTATTTTACGATGCCTTTCTTACAGATCCTGGGAGCTTATGCAACCAACCGCCATTGTCCGTGTCGAGTTCACCCTCAAAAGGCAAGGCTCTCTTGCTATGTCCATCAACACATGGTAAGTTTTCACTCCAGGGGTAGATCCGCCGTCGGGCCTTTTGGTCTTGACTCTGTCTCAAGGAAAGCCTCGCCCAGCGCTTTAACTGTTCCCCATTTTGGAAGAGAATGTCCAGCTTATTCATAAGTGTTATGAAAATTGGATAATCCACCCATTTAAAACTAAACACAGGAATAAAAAAGTTTACATGTTTGCGGGCTCTGGAAGCTACCGGAGAATTGACAGACTTTGTAGCATTAGCCTTATCATAAAGGTCACAGGCTAAAATTGTCACTTTGTTGTCAGGGCTATAGTCCATTGAAGCAATTCTTAGAGCCTTGAGATCACTGCGGCCGCAGACCTGTTCTTCCAACGCATATCCTGGCACATTTGTAACACTTAGGACCTGTTCAATTTTACAAAGAGCCAGCCTGATGTTTAGCCATTCTCTCATCCCCAGAGCCGGGGGAAAACTCCCAGGTTTTGCAGGATAAAGGGGTTTGGGTCCACGGTCTGTGAATATCTTTACCGTAGAATCCTCCGGGTGGAATATGTAAGACATGTGGCCCTCACTCGTACCCAAAAATCCTTTAAAACATTCTGGAGCTTCACACAGAACTTCTTCAAGGCTTTGGTCACTGGGTTCATGACAAGCCGAGCATAACATCCCTAAAATTGGCATAGGTGTCATTTTTGTTTAATATTCAGGGGGGTTATCATGTACAGTCTTAAACAGGTATTGTTCAGCGGCTTTATAAGGGGCCTTAACCAACCCAAACCGTGAGAAACAGTAACAGGTTGACCTGACACATGGTCACTTACTCAACCCAGGGCATGCACCCTTCTACATGACATAGGGTCATAAATCATTACATAGGGTCATAAATCAGGCTTGGGTCATCAATCATTAACGGCCTGTCAAAGGGACCCTTACTCACCCCATAGCCCCCACCTAACCAGGCTTGTCTATCAGGCTTGGGTCATCAATCATTAACGGCCTGTCAAAGGGACCCTTACTCACCCCATAGCCCCCACCTAACCAGGCTTGCCTGACCAGAAGACATGCACACGTCATCACTACATAGGGTTCACATAGAGTTCACATAGGGTCATCAATCAAAATTTTGACCCGTGACATCTACTCTATTCTCTCTCCAGTGATTGATGTGGTGTACTCCTCAATGCCATCGGAAGCATCCCGGAACATGTTCCAGTCTGTGATAGCAAAACAGTCCTGTAGTTTAGCATCTGCTTCATCTGACCACATTTTTATAGGCCGAGTCACTGGTGCTTCCTGCTTTAATTTTTGCTTGTAAGCAGTAATCAGGAGGATAGAGTTGTGGTAGGATTTACCAAATGGAGGGCGAGGGAGAGCTTTGTACGCGTCTGTGGAGTACAGGTGATCTAGAATTTTTTTCCCTCTGGTTGCACATTTGACATGTTAACATGTTTAACATGTTTGGTAGAACTGATTTAAGTTGCACTGCATTAAAGTCCCCGGTCACTAGTATCACCACCTCTTGATGAGTGGTTTCCTGTTTGCTTATTTCCTTATACAGCTGACTGAGTGTGGTCTTAGTGCCAGCATCTGTCTGTGGTGGTAAATGAACAGCCATGAAAAGTATAGCTGGAAACTCTCTAGGCAAGTAGTGTGGCCTGCAATTTATCACAATATACTCTACTTCAGGCGAGCAAAATCTAGAGACTCCTTAGATTTCGTGCACAAGCTGTTGTTTACAAATATGTACAAACCAACCCCCCTCGTCTTATCGGAGTGTGCAGTTCTATCTTGCCGTTGCAGCATATATCCCGCTAGATGAATATCCATGTTGTCATTCAGCCACGACTCCGTGAAACATAGGATATTACAGTTTTTGATGTCCCGTTGGTAGGATATTAGTGATCGTACCTCGTCTAGTTTCTTTTGCAATGATTGCACGTTGGCGAGTAGTATTGACGGTAACGTCTGGCTCTTTGTCCTCTGTACCTGCGTCGCTTGCTCTTGCAAATAACAGGGATGTCAGCCCTGTCGGGTGTTTGGAGAATGTCTTCTGCGTCTTGCTTGTTGAAGAAAAAAATCTTCATCTAATCCGAGGTGAGTGATCGCTGTCCTGAAACCCAGAATCTCTTTTTTTGCCGTAGATACGGTTGCAGAAACATTATGCACAAAATAAGTTACAAATAACGCGAAAACACATAATAGCACAATTGGTTGGGTGCCCGTAAAACTGCTGCCATTTCTTCCGGCGCTATGGGCATCGCTGTTATCAGCTTCACGACTGACATTTGGAAAAGTCTGGCATGGATAAAATGTAAACTTCTGAAGATGCAGACATATTTGCAAGAACAAAAATAAAGGAGGTTTTAAAATACTGTAGTGACACATAGGAACCTCATCAGGAGGTTGGCTTTGGTTTGAAGTTAGCTGCTTTGACTATAGCAGACAAATTTGTTTGTGTCAAATTTTGAAACCTATCAAAATAATATTTGGAAAAGCAACTCCGGTCTGCCCCACAACTCCAGTCTGCCCCACAACTCCGGTCTGCCCCACAACTCCAGTCTGCCCCACAACGCCAGTCTGCCTCACAACTCCGGTCTGCCCCACAACTCTGGTCTGCCCCACAACTCCGATCTGCCTCACAACTCCAGTCTGCCCCACAACTCCAGTCTGCCCCACAACTCCAGTCTGCCCCACAACTCCAGTCTGCCCCACAACTCTGGTCTGCCCCACATAATCAATGCATTATTTGACCCGACAACATATCATCATAACCTCTGGCCATTTGTGCTCGTATTCACTTGTCCGGCCTCTTTGTCACGTCTACTCCCGCTCCTCCCCTCCAGTGGTCCACGTCGCAGGATTTACTATCCACCAGTCCTAGCATTCATCATTACGTGCACCTGGCATTCATCATCACGTGCACCTGGCATTCATCATCACGCTCGCACCTGCGCTTCATCATTAGGCACAGCTGGACTCCATCACTTTACTGATTACCTCCCCTATATCTGTCTCCTTCTTAGTTACGTTCCCCAGGCAGTACTGACTGTGTTTCATGTTCACATGCTGCTTGTTATGGTGGGCTATGGTCCTGTTATTATTAAACTTGTGCTTGCTTTCCAACTCCCAGCGTATAAGTTACAGAATACCGCCTCAACAAATGGAAGCAGTGGGTAATCAGGACATCTCCCAGATGGTTGATGAACAGAGATACCTACTTAGTCAGGCACACCCGTAAACTCGGCAGTCCACCAAGATCAGCGATGCCCGTCTGTCCCTCCCGGATAAATATGATGGAACCTCATCTAAATGCCGTGGCTTCCTACTCCAGTGCTCCGTCTATTTTGCGCACCAGATGGGAGCTCCCACTACTGAGAGGTCCAAGGTTGCCACGGTTATTTCTCTGCTGTTGGAGTGGGCTACGGCTGTCTGGGAGATGGAGGAGGAGATGGATTCATATGAGGGGTTCATGGCTCTGTTCAGAGGTATCTTCGCTCACCAACTGGAGGGCAGAGAGAGGGGGGTGCACCTATTCCAACTACGGCAGGGTGACGAGACCGCAGCATCCAGCGGATGGATTGAGCCGGCGCTCCGTACGCTATTCAGTAGAGGACTGCGCAAGGAGTTCTCTACTGGCATGTTGAGATGACACTCTCCGTGGACCCACACATCGCGATGGCCATCCGTCTGGATAACCTACTTCGGGAGCGTCGGTACCCTCATCGCTTCTCTCCCTCCTTCAGTGACCACTCTGTATCAGAGCCTGAGCCCATGGAGGTAGGGGTCACATACCTCTCTGCGGCTGAATGATGTAGATGGAAACAGCTGGGACTCTATCCCTATTGGGGTCAAGGAGGGCTTCAGCAGTGTCCGGTACGTCCTAACTCGGGATCCACGAGATCAGAAGGACAGGCACGTGATCGTCCACCCCCTGGCGCAGGTGTAAGTATCCCATCCTCATTTTCTGCCAGACCCTTTTTAGTGTCGATCACACTAGCTGGCTGTCCCTCAGGTACTCTTTCTACAGTGCTAGTGGATTCCGAAGCCGCGTGGAACTTTAATGACCAGACTCTCGCCTCCTCTCTTAATATCACCTCATACCCACTCTAATCTCAGTTTCCGGTCCAAGCCCTTGATAATCGACCACTGGGATCCAGAACCATCACACACATCATCACACCACTCACACTCACTGTGGAGTCCATTCATCAGGAGAATATTCTCTTCCTCATCATGAATGCAGCAGATCAGAGGATCATCCTCAGCCTCCCATGGCTCCAACGCCACAACCCCACCATCTTATGGTCGAAGATGAAAATCACGGATTGGGCACCCGAATGCCGGAGGACCTGCATTCCCGTTCCATCTCGTATCTCCTGTGGTCTGGGATGTAGATGTGGAGACTTGTATTGGGCGCAGGTGTCTTATTATTTCATTATTGTGTACCTGTTAAAATATGTGTTTTCTGTGGTCCTTTGCAGAAGCTTGAATTGTTTACCGTGTGCGGTCGTTTCCTGAGTGAGTAGTCGAGACTTAGTTTTTTCCCCAAGTGTACTGTGATCCTACGACTACCATTTCTCAGTAAAGTATTATGTACCACTGATTCCTCATCTGGTCTCTTCTCTGCACCTGGGTCCAACCTACCCACAATTCCTGTTCTGTGAGCTCAAACTAAGTCCCCCTGGCACGCTCCAGCAGAGTAGTTCCTGCCTCAGCATCCCTGGTCTCATCTGTCCATTGACTTTGTTACTGATCTCCCCTCTGATTGTTTCAAAACTATTTTGGTGGTTGTGGACTGATTTTCAAGGTGGACGGATTTTTTTCCTCTCTCTAGACGAACACAAACCGGTTTAGCATGTCCGGAAGCACATCATTGACCAAAGCCCGGAAGACAGCAGGGGCGTTTGTGAGTCCAAATTGCATGACCTGGTACTCATAATGTCCACTGGCTGTGTTGAAGGCTGTCTTCCACTCATGTATCCAAACCAGGTGGTAGGCATTCCGAAGGTCCAACTTGGAAAACCTGGTAGCCCCCTGGAGAGGTTCAAATGCCGAGGAGAGGTAGAGGGTAACGATTTTTGACAGTGATATGATGCAGAAGGACAGACGGCCCCAGTGGCCAGAGACTCCTCTATGTACTCCTCCATAACTTTGGTCTCTGGTCCAGACTGAGAATACAACCAACCCCGAGGTGGTGTAGTACCTGGGAGAAGATCAATGGCACAATCACAATCAAGGACGGTGCGGGGAAAGGGAAGTAGCACCTGCTTTACTGAACACTTCCAGGAGGTCATGGTATTCAGTAGGCATTCAGAGATATCCACAGTCTTGCTAACATCCTGAGGAGGACGACTTGGGAAGGCTGTGCTGCTTGAAGGCAGTGGGAATGGCAAAAAGGACTCCAACCCAGGATGGAGCTTGTGGTCCAGTCAATCACAGGATTGTGTTTTTGTAGCCAGGAAAATCGCAACACAACTGGAACATGGGGAGATGCAATGAGGAGGAACTGTATGGTCTCACTGTGGTTACCAGAAACCCACAATTGAACGGGCACAGTACTATGGGTGACTTCCCATATAGAGGGGCCGTCCAATGCCCTAGCATCCATGGGCACAGAGAGAGGCTGAGTGGGAATACCAAGCTTCGAAGCTATCATGGAATCCACAAGACATTCATCAGCCCTAGAGTCAATGAGCACTCAGAGACTTAGATTGGTCTCCCCACAGCACAAGAGCAAGAAGGGGGATTTAGGGAACTCCCAGTCTGACTCACCATAGTACTGGTACCCACTAGAGACAATGGTTTCCTAATAGTGCAGGTAGCTATAATATGTCCTGCCCCGCCACAGTACAGACAACAGTTATTATTCATCCTCCTTGAGCGCTCCCAAACTGATCGCCTAGTTCTTCCCAACTGCAGAGGCTCAGGAGTATCCAACTCACCCGTCGTAGATTCACAAGAGAGCTCGGGTGGCTTCGAATCCTCTCAGAAGAACTGCCTTCAGAAACCTCCGGATTCCACAGGAGGTGAACGCGCCATATCGTGTGCACGAGTGTGCCCGAGACTAGACCTCCTCTCACTCCTATGTTCCCTTAGGCGTCCATCAATTTTAATGGTTAAGGCAATAAGAGAGCCGAGGTCCACCGGCAGTTCCCGAGCAGCTAGCTCATCCTTTACCTCCACAGAAAAGTATTGAAAAGAGACTCCGTATTCCAGGCACTCTCAACAGCCAATGTGCAAAAGTCCACAGCGTAGTCTGCCGCACTACGGGAGTTTTGACGCAAGTCAAGCAGTTTGCTAGCCGCCTTTCTTCCGGATACCGGAGACTCAAAAACTTTTCTCACCTCTGACATGAATTCCTTCAAATGACTGCAAATGGCAGATTGTTGTTCCCAAACTGCCGTAGCCCAGGAGAGCGCCCTTGCCAACATTATCGTAATTATATATGCTATCTTTGATCGGTCTGAAGAAAACGAAGATGACTGTAGCTCAAAAAGCTGGTCCAAGTCAAGCTGGGTCTGACATGGCCAGTTTGTACTATCAAGGCACAAGGCGAGGCCCAAATGCAGACACAGGAGGCAGATGGTTGGAGTCTTACAATGTTTATTAATCCAAAGGGGTAGGCAAGAGAATGGTCATGGACAGGCAAAAAGGTCAAAACCAGATCAGAGTCCAGGAGATACAAAGTGGCAGACAGGCTCATTGTCAAGGCAGGCAGAATGGTCAGCCAGGTGGGTACAAAGTCCAGAAACAGGCAAAGGTCAGAACCGGGAGGACTAGAAAAAGGAGAATGCGAAAAGCAGGAGAACGGGAAAAACGCTGGTTGACTTGGAAACATACAAGACGAACTGGCACAGAGAGAAAGGAAACACAGGGATAAATACACTGGGGGAAATAAACGACACCTGGAGGGGGTGGAGACAATAACAGGAACAGGTGAAACCGGTCAGAGCGTGACAAACATAATGTCACAAAGCAAGTTAAGTTTCATCCTGAAATAACTTCATATTTCCGAGTTAGTCAAATATTAGATTAGAATGTCTTGAAATTGGCTATGACGCTAACTAGCTAGTAGGCTAGCTGCTTATTAAAGGTAGATAAACTAGTTAAAAATCTAACATTTTCAAAAACCTGACTGTGGCGTGCTATTTAATTTGATCATGCTTTGTAAATCATTCGGTTTTATGCTATTTTAGTCCACACAACATGTCACCCAGTCACCTACAGTAGAAACAATAAAATTAGCCATGCTTTTTTGTGTTACCAGATCCGCGATGAGAAGGTTCTAGCTAGTGTATCCTTCTGTCCTTCAACTCTTGTTAGATGTAGTTGTCTGGTTTATCAGGTCCCAGGCTCCAATGACTGTTATGATGATTTATTTCCAAGTTAATTATTGTCTTTTTCTTTTTGCTTTAGCGTCATCTGTACCTGATAGAGCAGATCTAGTGTCACGTGCGGAAGTAAGCCATCTGGGGAAAGAATCTCGTTGGGAGGGAGAGTAGAGCAGACCCAGAAGTTCTGACAGAACGGACATACATTTGAGCACCCAAGGACGGTCCATTTACTTTGTGCTGTTGAGTGTTATGCTATGAAATCCTGCGATTTCATTGGGGCAATTCCCTCTCATAGCAAATAGCTGGCAAAACAATCCAAGCAATGTTCTCATGGCCTATGCGCCCACGGAGGCGGAGCTGCTGCTGCTGGCAGTAACTGAGGGGCAGAGTAGTAAGTATGTACAGCTTGTTTTGAACAATATATTTTTTAAACAGGAAAATGTACACATTTAGAGGACTTCTATGAACATTTAAAACATAGCCTATGAATTATAATATATATACTTTAATAAAAATATGAGAACTTTTTGCTGTTGTAGACCAATCGCAAATGCCGCTGCTATAAGGCATCTTATTCCTTTTTCTTTTGAGAAGTAGGGAATATTATATAGGGCAGGGATGGGCAACTGGCAGCCCCCGGTCCCGGTTTTGTAAGGTTGCAGATCAATTTCCCCCAAAAATGAATAAAAATTTGAATAAATACATTTGGAACTCAGTTGAAGTAGAATACACAGTGTGCAATTTCAAAATGTGGTTGTGCATCAGCAGATTTTCTCTCCACCCCTTGGCAAAATGAGTAAAATCATACAAGTTATACAATTACAAAATGTTCTCTTCCAACCCATGGCATAATGTGTAGAATTGCAGCAAACTTGCTTTAAAATGGCAAAATGTTCTATGCCCCTTGACAAAATGTGTAGAATTGCACAGAATTAACTCTAAAATGCACAAGGTGTGGTGCCTCCCCCCCACAACACAATTTCAACTAGGGCCTCCAACACTGTTCGAGTGGAGGAAATGGAAGAGCTCAGCCTTTCAGAACCAGTTCAGCCCACAGCCTCTGCTTCTCAAGGTCTCACATTACCTGACACAGTTCACCTGGACTCACGTGGGTGGTTGTCATGTAACTGCCATGTTATAATGAAGGTATTATCTGCCCTACCTGCCCTGAATGACGGGTCGCCACGGGTATTCCTACTGTTTTAAAAGGCGTCAGAATGAGGTTTCAGAGACAGTTGTTTGTGTAATACTATCATTATAACATGGCAGTTACATGACAACTACGCAGGTTTACACCAATAGGGTGGTGCCCTTTAGATCTAATCCAAGGTTCTGTCTGCTTTGTGGAACAGACAATATTAGCAGAAATGCATCCGGCATTTATCTTAGTATCTTAGTTACCAGGGAGTATCTTAGTTACCAGAGAGCCACCCACGTGAGTCCAGGTGAACTGTGTCAGGTAATGTGAGACCTTGAGAAGCAGAGGCTGTGCGCTGAACTGGTTCTGAAAGGCTGAGCTCCTCCATTTCCTTCACTCTAACAGACAAGTGAACACAGGACCGGGCTGACAGACACACAAACAGACACAGACATACAAAGACTGCTGGGATGCCGCTGTGGAAAAAAATTCGCCCTTCTTCAGCTGCTGGGAAACTAGAGACTCAGAATGTGTCCAGGTATTCTGCCTCTACTTCTCCTCTGCTGTTTCTCCTGTCAGTTTGAGAGTCAGTCATGAGCCACTGCGTTGTTGTTGCTTTTAACAGCAGATCAACCGTGATTCCATGCTGGTTTTCTAATTGATTATCACATTTTTTGCTCTGCTGTTTTTCAGTGTGGGCTTTCATCTCAGCATGGGGCTAACGAGGTTGAGCTGGGGTGACGGGTGGTTTGGGTTGAGGCTTTTGCGTTGTTGCACTGCAATGTTGTTGCTCTCTAAAGGAGCAGAATGCCTATTTTTCGGAGCCTGTTGACTGTTGTCAAGGGGTTGTGGAAGTAGCCTCAGTGGCACAGCTCTACATTTACCATGTAGCACTGGAAACCAAATTCGTTTGAGCTCCGTTTAAATACATTTCCCCAGATTTGATAAGATTTTAATGCTGTTATTCCTAGCCCCCTTCCTATCTTCTGTTTTGGTAAACAAAATTGTAATTGCCAGATCATGCGGAATTTGTCATAAAAGTGGCTATGTCAAGCAAAGTTTATAACCTCACAGAGAAGTTTGGTTATACACACAGACTCCCGCTGATGTACAGTAGTTATCTAACGCGCATTACGTAAGGAACAACTTATTTTGCAACCTCCGTCTGCTGTGTGGTTGGTTTGTCTGGAAGGCTTTTGAGACTGTATTATCTGGTGGATGTAGCTGCAAACAGGGCTTTCCTCCCTCTCACAGCATTGACTTTAAGGCAGCGTTTCTACAGGCAGCCCAATTCGGTTAGTTTCCCCACTAATTAGTCTTTTGACCAATCACGTCAGATCTTTTTTAATCAGATCTTTTTCAGAGGTGATCTGGTTGGCCAAAAGACAAATTCATGTAAAAAGGATCCGAACTGGGCTGCCTGTGTGGACGTAGCAAGGAAATGTAAGGTTGGATCACCTCTAGGTCAGAGCACCAATTACACAACTCTCTGAAGTCTGAGACTTGGGATTTATACTGTAATTATTACAGATTTGCATATTTAAAGCATATTTTTTGGAAGTTAACCCAGAACTTGCATACAGCACTTCCTTCTGCTTAGACATGCCACCCACAGACAAATTATTCACTTTTATTTACTTAAACGTTTACCAGTCCAGAAACAACCCCTATCCCCTACTTGCTTGGCAATTGTGGACATCTGAAAGGATTTGATTGGCCTACCAAGCCTATCAGAGGGCAAGGTGGAGCTACTACCATTTTTTGTTTGTCTATCAATGTACCGTTCTATCCTCCCTTGCTTGACTAGGCCGACATTCCTGACCTGGCATGGCTGGATTGGTGAAAGCTGTGATATAACCATTGCTTATACCTATCAATTTGTGTTAGTTCAGTGATTACTTGAAGGGAAGAAGGAAGGATACATTTTCAAAGTATTCAAATAGGGTCTTCTTTTCTGGACTTAACCTGCGACTTTTGGGTTCTTCTTCCGTAGCGTCTTTGCTGAGGTGGGGAGTGCAGGAGAGCGAGGGACTAAGATGTCGGGGCCAGAGCAGCGGGGAGAGAGATCGGACCCTGGTGTCGCGAGGGTGTACCTGGGGGCCGTGTCAGAGGACAGGCCACCTCCTAAGTGGCTGGAGCGTGAGCTGCTGAGACAGGAGAACCGTCGCCACTCTGTAACCATGGGAGACCAGGTCAAACTGAGGTCACGACTACTCTACAGTGACGATCCCACACACAGCCTCAGCAAGCTCAAGGTATACCACCCTAAAGGACAGTTTCCCAGACTGAGATTAAGCCTAGTTCTGGACTAAAAAGCAAAATACGTTGTTTCCCATTATACAACGGGTGGGTCTAATCCTGAATGCTGATTGGTTAAAAATACATTCAAGCCTGTGTCTATTCCACAAGTCACCACTAGCTAAATCCATGACGTTAAAATGCCTATTTATTCTGTTCCATCTGGCTGCGCATCCACTGTCTCATCAGCCCAGCCAAGCAATTTATAATCTTGATCTCCACTATAAAAAGCATCTAGACATTATCTCACATTTCTTTTAGACTAAAATTTGTTTTCAACAGTGGGGATTTCTATAAACCTTGCTGTCTGGCTCTCCGACATTTGCAAAATTGTTTCAATATTCAAATTCGATCTCCAGCTGTCCCATAGTTTTTATGACAGAAGTCGGCTTTTTAATTAGTCACTTGAATATTTATTCTCGATGTAGGTCTTGAAAACTCATTTTGGAAGATGAATGTGGTTTGATGCTGTGGGATTATTAAATAGTCTGTGACTACCAACCCATTACCTTCCTCATACCCTGGGTGGTGTTACTAGGCATTGGTTATCAGCCAGCAGCAGAGGAAGGTTTGTTGGGCACCTGTTACTTAGAGACAGGTATAGACAGATGTCAGGGTTGCTAACGAATCAGTGGCCTAATTGTTCACTATTCACGAACGTGTCTCCATGAGGATGTAAAAAGCTCTGGAATGGTGGAAGTGCAAATGTAATTTTCTTTTTTGCTGGATACAAGTGACACAGACAGACAGTCTTGATGAATTAAAAAAACAAATTGGGTACCTAAAAAGGTAATGTTACACAAACATTTGAAGATTTGTTTTAGTTGTTTGACCCGTCTATGAATTTGAAAGTGGTTACATTTCACCAGCCCCATCCCCTATCTTTATACTAAACTGGGCTGAAACGCTGACTGACTGACTCATAGAATCTGTTTCATGATGAGTTTAACCTTATGGTGTCAGTAGAGTAGAATTGAAGCAGACACCCAAGGGAGGAATCAATTTGAGGTTATGCCAGAAATGACATTTTGAATGAAGTTGAGAATCGATTTTCTCATTACATGACAGGGCCTCTGGCAGGCAGAGAATTATCAGGACCAGTGGAGGCTGTGTACTAAAGCAAACACAATTACTGGGTCTTGCTAAAGGGATTTCCATTGAAACAAATAACAACCTTCAACCGGACTGGAGAAAGGGGAGCAACCCTGAGATTGGTAATCCCAAACTGTCACTACAGTGTTAGAAATAAATTCAGTCCATTCCAGAAATCCAGGAAGTGAATTCATGAATTGACTTTATTGAAAACGGAATTGACCTGAACCTTGGCCCCTACAGTTGTATGTCTATCACTGTCTCTTCTTAATAGACTGTCACTGGAATTGACATTGAACATTGCTCTATTCGATAAAGTCAGACAATAGTAAAACAGAGGAATATTGTGTGGATTCCATGCTAGCCTCTTCTGTCTTTGGTCATCTAATGAGAATACTGCTCTGCTGAAATAGCTTGGCTAGATAGCAGATTCTCTTTATAGTTTAGCTGTTCATTTAAGGGCCACTCTAAAATAGATGGAGCTACGGATGCAAGAACTGACCATTCATGAGATCAAAATGATAGTTTGAAGCTCAACAATGTTTGTTTATAAATTCATTACAAACAATAAAGTAAAACCACCTTACATTTTGGGTTCTGATGGTGTCAAACAGTTGAACTAAGCTCAAGAGGTTAAGTTACATTAATCAGCAATCAATGGCCATATATCATTAAGTAAAAATAAAAACAAATGGATGTACCAATCCCAGATTGCCCGTTTAAGGACTTCCATGTGATAGCAGGTACATTCTGCCCCAGGTAGAAATATTAATGCAGTCAGTAGTCGAAGTCAGTCAGTAGTCAGTCCCAGTCTCATATAAATAATGATTGTCCTGCACTGCTAAACAATAAGAATGCTTTGTGGGTCTTTATAAAACATTTAGATGGTTATATGAAATGAACCCTTATATTTTTGGTTCTACACTGCTCAAAAAAATAAAGGGAACACTAAAATAACACATCCTAGATCTGAATGAATGAAATATTATTATTAACTACTTTTTTCTTTACATAGTTGAATGTGCTGACAACAAAATCACACAAAAATTATCAATGGAAATCAAATTTATCAACCCAAGTAGGTCTGGATTTGGAGTCACACTCAAAATTAAAGTGGAAAATCACACTACAGGCTGATCCAACTTTGATGTAATGTCCTTAAAACAAGTCAAAATGAGGCTCAGTAGTGTGTGTGGCCTCCACGTGCCTGTATGACCTCCCTACAATGCCTGGGCATGCTCCTGATGAGGTGGCGGACGGTCTCCTGAGGGATCTCCTCCCAGACCTGGACTACAGCATCCGCCAACTCCTGGACAGTCTGTGGTGCAACGTGGCATTGGTGGATGAAGCGAGACATGATGTCCCAGATGTGCTCAATTGGATTCAGGTCTGGGGAATGGGCGGGCCAGTCCATAGCATCAATGCCTTCCTCTTGCAGGAACTGGTGACACACTCCAGCCACATGAGGTCTAGCATTGTCTTGCATTAGGAGGAACCCAAGGCCAACCGCACCAGCATATGGTCTCACAAGGGGTCTGAGGATCTCATCTCGGTACCTAATGGCAGTCAGGCTACGTCTGGCGAGCACATGGAGGGCTGTGCGGCCCCCCAAAGAAATGCCACCCCCACCTTGACTGACCCACCGCCAAACCGGTCATGCTGGAGGATGTTGCAGGCAGCAGAACGTTCTCCACGGCGTCTCCAGACTGTCACGTCTGTCACATGTGCTCAGTGTGAACCTGCGTTCATCTGTGAAGAGCACAGGGCGCCAGTGGCGAATTTGCCAATCTTGGTGTTCTCTGGCAAATGCCAAACGTCCTGCACGGTGTTGGGCTGTAAGCACAACCCCCACCTGTGGACGTCGGGCCCTCATACCACCCTCATGGAGTCTGTTTCTGACCGTTTGAGCAGACACACGCACATTTGTGGCCTGCTGGAGGTCATTTTGCAGGGCTCTGGCAGTGCTCCTCCTGCTCCTCCTTGCACAAAGGCAGAGGTAGCGGTCCTGCTGCTGGGTTGTTGCCCTCCTACCGCCTCCTCCACGTCTCCTGATGTACTGGCCTGTCTCCTGGTAGCGCCTCCATGCTCTGGACACTACGCTGACAGACACAGCAAACCTTCTTGCCACAGCTCGCATTGATGTGCCATCCTGGATGAGCTGCACTACCTGAGCCACTTGTATGGGTTGTAGACTCCGTCTCATGCTACCACTAGAGTGAAAGCACCGTCAGCATTCAAAAGTGACCAAAACATCAGCCAGGAAGCATAGGAACTGAGAAGTGGTCTGTGGTCACCACCTGCAGAACCACTCCTTTATTGGGGGTGTCTTGCTAATTGCCTATCATTTCCACCTGATGTCTATTCCATTTGCAAAACAGCATGTGAAATGTATTGTCAATCAGTGTTGCTTCCTAAGTGGACAGTTTGATTTCACAGAAGTGTGATTGACTTGGAGTTACATTGTGTTGTTTAAGTGTTCCCTTTATTTTTTGAGCATTGTATATAGCACCATTTCTTCTAGCAGTGTGATGGCTCCTGTTAGAACCCTGACATAGTCCCGGTGTTTGATGCTGAATCGTGTGGTTACACATGTTTCAAATGCACCCAAAATGCAATGATTGATTCAATTCTCTATCTCCACTAGTAAGTTAACTGTTGATACAGTGAGGCAAAAAAGTATTTAGTCAGCCACCAATTCTGCAAGTTCTGCAAGAAAATTGCAGGCCTCTCTCATCTTTTTAAGTGGGAGAACTTGCACAATTGGTGGCTGACTAAATACTTTTTTGCCCCACTGTATATAGTACCTCCCCACATTTCCCATCTGCTAACTAGCTAGTCATTTCACATCACACACACACACACACACACACACACACACACACACACACACACACACACACACACACACACACACACACACACACACACACACACACACACACACACACACACACACAGGCAGTCCAGGAGTTTGTTAGTGTGTTTATCCCTGATATTTGTTAATGACAGATCAGAGGCTCCTTGGATGAAAGGCCTGTTGCTAGGAGACCCTGGTTGTCACATCTGAGAGAGGCCATTATTACAGAGAACATCGCATGTCACCATGTCAAGGTGTCACACCGCCCTCCCCCTAGGAACATACATAGATGTAGCTCCCCCCACCCTCCACTTTGTGTGTGCAGTGTAAGATTGAATGTATATGAGTGTGTTTGTTTGTCCTGTGTGTGTGTGTGTGTGGGTGTGTGCATTGCTGTGTCTCGGGTAAGTGTGTGTGTGTAGCTGATGTGAAATGATTAGCTAGTTAGTGGAAGTAGTTGTTTCTATTACTCCTCAAGGGCCGCGGCTTTTGTGGAGCAATAGGTAACGATGCTTCTTGGGTGGCAGTTGTTGATGTGTTCAGGGGGTCCCTGGTTCATGCCCAGGTTGGGACAAGGAGAGGGACAGAAGCAATATTGTTACGTGTATGTGTTAGTGTGTATGAGTGTTTGTGAGTGTATGTTTGAGTGATGCCTGCATCTCAGGGCCACTAAAACCGGGGTCTAACCCCCACTCAACGTTGCCACCTAGTGTGTTGTTAATTAAATGGAAATTGTGTGCCATGTTAGCCAGAGTCCTCTCTTAACCTTGTCCCCTCCGCTCCCCTCCCTTGTATCTCTAGCGCTCTGAGTTCATTAACTGGCTGGTAAGTGGAGTCTTGCATGGGCTGTGAGAATTGAAGGAGCAGTTTGATTTGTCACCTCTTCACTGTTCTTCATTTTCTAGAAGTAATGGAACAATTCTGAAACAATTTTCCAATTCCATTATTATCTTATTATGTATTAAAACACTGCTTTGATCTGAAGTTTCTGTTCATTCCTGTGTGGAATTACTTAAAAATATATCATTTGTGACACTATAATGACAAAAATGCATCTTTTTTTCCCCAAATAGATTGAGCAGAGAGTATCCCTTGAAAGCCTGACAAAGCTCAAACTGGCATTTGAGGTACATTTCTAATATGGTTTGAGAATGTGTTGTTGGGATGACCTAGTATGGTCTTTCCTTATGGATATACGTGTTTAATTCCAATCGAACCCTAGCCAATCAGAAGGCAAGATGAAGCTATTACTATAATGCATAACCAATCCTCAAATCTACAGAAGTAGGTGCTTGGGGTCGATTTGGAATTCAGTGATCCAATGCGTTTAATGACACCTTCTCCTCTGCAGGAATTTGAAATGGGTGGCCAAAGATCACTGGATGTGTTGAACTTTGGACTGATAGTGAAGAAGTGTTTGGGCTTACACAACATAGTAAGTGTCAATGGAACTGGAAAAGCACCAAGATGACGCAACTTTTAATTGTAAGACAAACAGATTAATAAATGGCTGGATCTTTGTCTCTTTCATTCTCTCAATTAAATTAAATTCAATGGGCTTTATTGGCATGGGAAACATATGTTTACGTTGCCAAAGCAAGTGAAATAGAACTCTCTTCCCTCCCTCATGCAGTCTCTCTGTCTCTGTATATGTCTCTCTCTTTCTCTTTCTCTCTCTCTCTCTCTCTCTCTCTCTCTAAATAAAATAGTTTTCTATTTGTCACACTGTAAATGTTTCATTGTATTTTTAATAACCCTGATAACGATGTCTGGACTCAGCTATGTTGTTGTTGTCTGTCCCATCATTCCTTTGTTCTGTGAACGTCAGAACAATGCCCAGATCCAAGAACTATTCATGAAGATCGATTATTCTGGCCAGGGGAGGATTGAATGGGTGAGATGATAAGATTAATTTCCTTTATCCAGGTCACAAAATATTTATTCCCCTTAGTGTGGAATGGTGACTGCCCAAGGAAAGCATCTGACAAAATATTAAGTACAATTTCCATGAAACTGGCCTTCAAAATGTTTGGGTTTGATTCCATGTCAAACTAAGATTTTATTTTAGCCTGATCCCAGGAATTTAGTTTGATATCCCATTTCTAGAGTATACTGTACATATATGTATATCATATGTATTCGCACTGCTTGCCTGCATTATTGCCTATTGCAGCTTGTGGAATAAATAAAGTACTATATTGATGTGACATTCCCCTATCTCCTGCAGGATGAGTTCTGTACGTACATGCAGTTGGAGTACACAGAGAAGGAGGAGTCAGTGTTGCGCGGCAAACAGGTGGCGTTCTCCCTGCCAGCCACGGTCAGGGCCCTAAGCCACGGAGAGCCCGTTCTGCGCGTCCACTCCACCCCCGATGGCACCATCATCACCGTCCGCGAGGATGGGGCTGTCTACTACTGGAGCCCCGAGCTCAACCTGAAGAGGAGCAAGAGCGTGTTTGTGTGTGTGTGTGTGTGTGTGTGTGTGTGTGTGTGTGTGTGTGTGTGTATATGTGTGTCAGTGAGTAGTTTTGAAGTGTGAGGAAGTAAACTTGTCCTTTTTTTTTTATTTAGGACCACACCCTTCTCAGATGGTGTGGTCCTAGTTTGGTCCTGGTTTGGTCCTAATTTGGAAATGTCATAGTTTGGAAATGTTTTTTGAATTTGGCATAAATTTAATTCAATGATTTGCTTTGAATGCAGCATGAAAGACCTGTGAGCAGAAAACCAAAATGGGCAACTGATTTTATCACCATGCCACAGTACAACAAACTTATCATGGGAACAGGGTAAGAGCTGTGTACTGTCTGTTTCAGAATGTAGGCTTAGCTGAAAAGTAACTAGAGCATTACTTTTGCACAAATTCCTTTATTTTACTGTCTTGTGTTAGTGCAGTCTATTGCTACGCACTCTCTTGACAACATCTGTGTTCCACCGCTAATCATGGTCAATTCCCAGATCGCTGAGTCTCAGTTGAACAGTGTGACCTGTTATACCCATGGTAGCAATTAGGGTCCGCGTCCCAAATGGCACCCTATTCTCTATATGGTGTACTACTTTTGACAATGGGCACTGCTATAAAGAAGCACACTAGGACTAGGGATTAGGGTGCCATTTGGAACGCACTCAGGGACAACGTTCCTGTCGGTGTGTCCTGTGTTACAGAGACAGAGAGATCCAGTTGTATGAGCTGTCCTCTCTAGAGCCGTACTGTCAGATCAGTTCCCTGGAGACAGTCCCTCTGAGACTGGACTACTGGTGAGCCTCTAGTCTCGCACGCACTGGCAGCCTAAACATGTCTCATTAATATCAGATCACACACTGGTAGTCTAACCATGTCTCATTAATATCAGATAAAACACTGGCAGTCTAACCATGTAATACCAGATCAACCAGATCACACACTGGCAGTCTAAACCATGTCATACCAGATCACACACTGGCAGTCTAACCCATGTAATACCAGATCACACACTGGCAGCCTAAACCATGTCTCACTAATACCAGATCAAACACTGGCAGTCTAACCATGTCTCATTGATATCAGATCACACACTGGTAGTCTAACCATGTCTCATTAATATCAGATCACACACTGGCAGTCTAACCATGTCTCACTAATACCAGATCACCCACTGGCAGTCTAACCATGTCTCACTAATACCAGATCACCCACTGGCAGTCTAAACATGTCTCATTGATATCAGATCACACACTGGTAGTCTAACCATGTCTCATTAATATCAGATCACACACTGGCAGTCTAACCATGTCTCACTAATACCAGATCACCCACTGGCAGTCTAACCATGTCTCACTAATACCAGATCACCCACTGGCAGTCTAAACCATGTAATATCAGATCACACACTGGCAGTCTAAACCATGTAATACCAGATCAAACACTGGCAGTCTAAAACATGTTATACCAGATCACCCACTGGCAGTCTAAACCATGTCTCACTAATACCAGATCACCCACTGGCAGTCTAAACATGTTATACCAGATCACCCACTGGCAGTCTAAACCATGTTATACCAGATCACCCACTGGCAGTCTAAACCATGTAATACCAGATCACCCACTGGCAGTCTAAACCATGCTCTACCAGATCACCCACTGGCAGTCTAAACCATGTTATACCAGATCACACACTGGCAGTCAAAACCATGTCATACCAGATCACACACTGGCAGACTAAACCATGTCTCACTAATACCAGATCACACACTGGCAGTCTAAACCATGTAATACCAGATCACACACTGGCAGCCTAAACTATGTAATACCAGATCACCCACTGACAGTCTAAACATGTCTCATTGATATCAGATCACACACTGGTAGTCTAACCATGTCTCATTAATATCAGATCACCCACTGGCAGTCTAACCATGTCTCACTAATACCAGATCACACACTGGCAGTCTAAACCATGTAATACCAGATCACCAACTGGCAGTCTAAACCATGTAATACCAGATCACCCACTAGGAGTCTAAACATGTCTCATTGATACCAGATCACCCACTGGCAGTCTAACCATGTCTCATTAATACCAGATCACCCACTGGCAGTCTAACCATGTCTCATTAATAACAGATCAAACACTGGCAGTCTAACCATGTCTCACAAATACCAGATCACTCACTGGCAGTCTAAACCATGTAATACCAGATCAAACACTGGCAGTCTAAACCATGTTCTACCAGATCACCCACTGGCAGTCTAAACCATGTTATACCAGATCACCCACTGGCAGTCTAAACCATGTAATACCAGATCACCCACTGGCAGTCTAAACCATGTAATACCAGATCACCCACTGGCAGTCTAAACCATGTTATACCAGATCACCCACTGGCAGTCTAACCATGTCTCACTAATAGCAGATCACCCACTGGCAGTCTAAACCATGTTATACCAGATCACCCACTGGCAGTCTAAACCATGTAATACCAGATCACCCACTGGCAGTCTAAACATGTCTCATTGATACCAGATCACCCAATTGGCAGTCTAACCTGGTCTCATTAATATCAGATCACACACTGGCAGCCTAAACCATGTCTCATTAATATCAGATCACACACTGGCAGTCTAACCATGTCTCATTAAATACCAGATCAAACACTGGCAGTCTAAACCATGTTATACCAGATCACCCACTGGCAGTCTAAACCATGTTACACCAGATCACCCACTGGCAGTCTAAACCATTTTATACCAGATCACCCACTGGCAGTCTAACCATGTCTCATTAATATCAGATACACACTGGCAGTCTAACCATGTCTCACTAATACCAGATCACCCACTGGCAGTCTAACCATGTCTCACTAATACCAGATCACACACTGGCAGCCTAAACCATGTAATACCAGATCACCCACTGGCAGTCTAAACCATGTAATACCAGATCACACACTGGCAGTCTAAACCATGTAATACCAGATCACCCACTGGCAGTCTATGTAATACCTGATCACCTACTGGCAGTCTAAACCATGCTATACCAGATCACCCACTGGCAGTCTAAACCATGTTATACCAGATCACCCACTGGCAGTCTAAACCATGTAATACCAGATCACCCACTGGCAGTCTAACCATGTCTCACTAATAGCAGATCACCCACTGGCAGTCTAAACCATGTTATACCAGATCACCCACTGGCAGTCTAAACCATGTAATACCAGATCACCCACTGGCAGTCTAAACATGTCTCATTGATACCAGATCACCCAATTGGCAGTCTAACCAGGTCTCATTAATATCAGATCAAGCACTGGCAGCCTAAACCATGTCTCATTAATATCAGATCACACACTGGCAGTCTAACCATGTCTCATTAAATACCAGATCAAACACTTGCAGTCTAAACCATGTTATACCAGATCACCCACTGGCAGTCTAAACCATGTTACACCAGATCACCCACTGGCAGTCTAAACCATTTTATACCAGATCACCCACTGGCAGTCTAACCATGTCTCACTAATACCAGATCTCCCACTGGTAGTCTAACCATGTCTCATTAATATCAGATCACACACTGGCAGTCTAACCATGTCTCATTAATATCAGATCACACACTGGCAGTCTAACCATGTCTCACTAATACCAGATCACCCACTGGCAGTCTAACCATGTCTCACTAATACCAGATCACACACTGGCAGTCTAAACCATGTAATACCAGATCACCCACTGGCAGTCTAAACCATGTAATACCAGATCACACACTGGCAGTCTAAACCATGTAATTCCAGATCACCCACTGGCAGTCTATGTAATACCTGATCACCTACTGGCAGTCTAAACCATGCTATACCAGATCACCCACTGGCAGTCTAAACCATGTTATACCAGATCACCCACTGGCAGTCTAAACCATGTAATACCAGATCACACACTGGCAGTCTAAACCATGTAATACCAGATCACCCACTGGCAGTCTAAACATGTCTCATTGATACCAGATCACCCACTGGCAGTCTAACCATGTCTCATTAATATCAGATCACGCACTGGCAGCCTAAACCATGTCTCATTAATATCAGATCACACACTGGCAGTCTAACCATGTCTCATTAAATACCAGATCAAACACTGGCAGTCTAAACCATGTAATACCAGATCACGCACTGGCAGCCAAAACCATGTCTCATTAATATCAGATCACACACTGGCAGTCTAAACCATGTAATACCAGATCAACCAGATCACACACTGGCAGTCAAAACCATGTCATACCAGATCAAACACTGGCAGTCTAAACCATGTCTCACTAATACCAGATGACACACTGGCAGCCTAAACTATGTAATACCAGATCACCCACTGAAAGTCTAAACATGTCTCATTGATATCAGATCACACACTGGTAGTCTAACCATGTCTCACTAATAGCAGATCACCCACTGGCAGTCTAAACCATGTTATACCAGATCACCCACTGGCAGTCTAAACCATGTAATACCAGATCACCCACTGGCAGTCTAAACATGTCTCATTGATACCAGATCACCCAATTGGCAGTCTAACCAGGTCTCATTAATATCAGATCAAGCACTGGCAGCCTAAACCATGTCTCATTAATATCAGATCACACACTGGCAGTCTAACCATGTCTCATTAAATACCAGATCAAACACTTGCAGTCTAAACCATGTTATACCAGATCACCCACTGGCAGTCTAAACCATGTTACACCAGATCACCCACTGGCAGTCTAAACCATTTTATACCAGATCACCCACTGGCAGTCTAACCATGTCTCACTAATACCAGATCTCCCACTGGTAGTCTAACCATGTCTCATTAATATCAGATCACACACTGGCAGTCTAACCATGTCTCATTAATATCAGATCACACACTGGCAGTCTAACCATGTCTCACTAATACCAGATCACCCACTGGCAGTCTAACCATGTCTCACTAATACCAGATCACACACTGGCAGTCTAAACCATGTAATTCCAGATCACCCACTGGCAGTCTATGTAATACCTGATCACCTACTGGCAGTCTAAACCATGCTATACCAGATCACCCACTGGCAGTCTAAACCATGTTATACCAGATCACCCACTGGCAGTCTAAACCATGTAATACCAGATCACACACTGGCAGTCTAAACCATGTAATACCAGATCACCCACTGGCAGTCTAAACATGTCTCATTGATACCAGATCACCCACTGGCAGTCTAACCATGTCTCATTAATATCAGATCACGCACTGGCAGCCTAAACCATGTCTCATTAATATCAGATCACACACTGGCAGTCTAACCATGTCTCATTAAATACCAGATCAAACACTGGCAGTCTAAACCATGTAATACCAGATCACGCACTGGCAGCCAAAACCATGTCTCATTAATATCAGATCACACACTGGCAGTCTAAACCATGTAATACCAGATCAACCAGATCACACACTGGCAGTCAAAACCATGTCATACCAGATCAAACACTGGCAGTCTAAACCATGTCTCACTAATACCAGATGACACACTGGCAGCCTAAACTATGTAATACCAGATCACCCACTGAAAGTCTAAACATGTCTCATTGATATCAGATCACACACTGGTAGTCTAACCATGTCTCACTAATAGCAGATCACCCACTGGCAGTCTAAACCATGTTATACCAGATCACCCACTGGCAGTCTAAACCATGTAATACCAGATCACCCACTGGCAGTCTAAACATGTCTCATTGATACCAGATCACCCAATTGGCAGTCTAACCAGGTCTCATTAATATCAGATCAAGCACTGGCAGCCTAAACCATGTCTCATTAATATCAGATCACACACTGGCAGTCTAACCATGTCTCATTAAATACCAGATCAAACACTTGCAGTCTAAACCATGTTATACCAGATCACCCACTGGCAGTCTAAACCATGTTACACCAGATCACCCACTGGCAGTCTAAACCATTTTATACCAGATCACCCACTGGCAGTCTAACCATGTCTCACTAATACCAGATCTCCCACTGGTAGTCTAACCATGTCTCATTAATATCAGATCACACACTGGCAGTCTAACCATGTCTCATTAATATCAGATCACACACTGGCAGTCTAACCATGTCTCACTAATACCAGATCACCCACTGGCAGTCTAACCATGTCTCACTAATACCAGATCACACACTGGCAGTCTAAACCATGTAATACCAGATCACCCACTGGCAGTCTAAACCATGTAATACCAGATCACACACTGGCAGTCTAAACCATGTAATTCCAGATCACCCACTGGCAGTCTATGTAATACCTGATCACCTACTGGCAGTCTAAACCATGCTATACCAGATCACCCACTGGCAGTCTAAACCATGTTATACCAGATCACCCACTGGCAGTCTAAACCATGTAATACCAGATCACACACTGGCAGTCTAAACCATGTAATACCAGATCACCCACTGGCAGTCTAAACATGTCTCATTGATACCAGATCACCCACTGGCAGTCTAACCATGTCTCATTAATATCAGATCACGCACTGGCAGCCTAAACCATGTCTCATTAATATCAGATCACACACTGGCAGTCTAACCATGTCTCATTAAATACCAGATCAAACACTGGCAGTCTAAACCATGTAATACCAGATCACGCACTGGCAGCCAAAACCATGTCTCATTAATATCAGATCACACACTGGCAGTCTAAACCATGTAATACCAGATCAACCAGATCACACACTGGCAGTCAAAACCATGTCATACCAGATCAAACACTGGCAGTCTAAACCATGTCTCACTAATACCAGATGACACACTGGCAGCCTAAACTATGTAATACCAGATCACCCACTGAAAGTCTAAACATGTCTCATTGATATCAGATCACACACTGGTAGTCTAACCATGTCTCATTAATATCAGATCACCCACTGGCAGTCTAACCATGTCTCACTAATACCAGATCACACACTGGCAGTCTAAACCATGTAATACCAGATCACCAACTGGCAGTCTAAACCATGTAATACCAGATCACACACTGGCAGTCTAAACCATGTAATACCAGATCACCAACTGGCAGTCTAAACCATGTAATACCAGATCACCCACTGGCAGTCTAAACCATGTAATACCAGATCACCCACTGGCAGTCTAACCATGTCTCACTAATAGCAGATCACCCACTGGCAGTCTAAACCATGTTATACCAGATCACCCACTGGCAGTCTAAACCATGTAATACCAGATCACCCACTGGCAGTCTAAACATGTCTCATTGATACTAGATCACCCAATTGGCAGTCTAACCAGGTCTCATTAATATCAGATCACCCACTGGCAGTCTAAACCATGTTATACCAGATCACCCACTGGCAATCTAAACCATGTTACACCAGATCACCCACTGGCAGTCTAAACCATTTTATACCAGATCACCCACTGGCAGTCTAACCATGTCTCACTAATACCAGATCTCCCACTGGTAGTCTAACCATGTCTCATTAATATCAGATCACACACTGGCAGTCTAACCATGTCTCATTAATATCAGATCACACACTGGCAGTCTAACCATGTCTCACTAATACCAGATCACCCACTGGCAGTCTAACCATGTCTCACTAATACCAGATCACACACTGGCAGTCTAAACCATGTAATACCAGATCACCCACTGGCAGTCTAAACCATGTAATACCAGATCACACACTGGCAGTCTAAACCATGTAATACCAGATCACCCACTGGCAGTCTATGTAATACCTGATCACCTACTGGCAGTCTAAACCATGCTATACCAGATCACCCACTGGCAGTCTAAACCATGTTATACCAGATCACCCACTGGCAGTCTAAACCATGTAATACCAGATCACACACTGGCAGTCTAAACCATGTAATACCAGATCACCCACTGGCAGTCTAAACATGTCTCATTGATACCAGATCACCCACTGGCAGTCTAACCATGTCTCATTAATATCAGATCATGCACTGGCAGCCTAAACCATGTCTCATTAAATACCATATCAAACACTGGCAGTCTAAACCATGTAATACCAGATCACGCACTGGCAGCCTAAACCATGTCTCATTAATATCAGATCACACACTGGCAGTCTAAACCATGTAATACCAGATCAAAAAGATCACACACTGGCAGTCAAAACCATGTCATACCAGATCAAACACTGGCAGTCTAACCATGTCTCATTAAATACCAGATCAAACACTGGCAGTCTAAACCATGTAATACCAGATCATGCACTGGCAGCCTAAACCATGTCTCATTAATATCAGATCACACACTGGCAGTCTAACCATGTCTCATTAAATACCATATCAAACACTGGCAGTCTAAACCATGTAATACCAGATCACGCACTGGCAGCCTAAACCATGTCTCATTAATATCAGATCACACACTGGCAGTCTAAACCATGTAATACCAGATCAAAAAGATCACACACTGGCAGTCAAAACCATGTCATACCAGATCAAACACTGGCAGTCTTAACCATGTCTCACTAATACCAGATCACACACTGGCAGCCTAAACTATGTAATACCAGATCACCCACTGACAGTCTAAACATGTCTCATTAATATCAGATCACCCACTGGCAGTCTAACCATGTCTCACTAATACCAGATCACACACTGGCAGTCTAAACCATGTAATACCAGATCACCAACTGGCAGTCTAAACCATGTAATACCAGATCACACACTGGCAGTCTAAACCATGTAATACCAGATCACCCACTAGGAGTCTAAACATGTCTCATTGATACCAGATCACCCACTGGCAGTCTAACCATGTCTCATTAATACCAGATCACCCACTGGTAGTCTAACCATGTCTCACTAATACCAGATCACCCACTGGCAGTCTAACCATGTCTCATTAATAACAGATCAAACACTGGCAGTCTAATCATGTCTCACAAATACCAGATCACTCACTGGCAGTCTAAACCATGTAATACCAGATCAAACACTGGCAGTCTAAACCATGTTATACCAGATCACCCACTGGCAGTCTAAACCATGTCTCACTAATACCAGATCACCCACTGGCAGTCTAAACCATGTTATACCAGATCACCCACTGGCAGTCTAAACCATGTAATACCAGATCACCCACTGGAAGTCTAAACCATGTAATACCAGATCACCCACTGGCAGTCTAAACCATGTAATACGAGATCACCCACTGGCAGTCTAACCATGTCTCACTAATAGCAGATCACCCACTGGCAGTCTAAACCATGTTATACCAGATCACCCACTGGCAGTCTAAACCATGTAATACCAGATCACCCACTGGCAGTCTAAACATGTCTCATTGATACCAGATCACCCACTGGCAGTCTAACCAGGTCTCATTAATATCAGATCACGCACTGGCAGCCTAAACCATGTCTCATTAAATACCAGATCAAACACTGGCAGTCTAAACCATGTAATACCAGATCATGCACTGGCAGCCTAAACCATGTCTCATTAATATCAGATCACACACTGGCAGTCTAACCATATCTCATTAAATACCAGATCAAACACTGGCAGTCTAAACCATGTAATACCAGATCACGCACTGGCAGCCTAAACCATGTCTCATTAATATCAGATCACCCACTGGCAGTCTAAACCATGTAATACCAGATCAACCAGATCACACACTGGCAGTCAAAACCATGTCATACCAGATCACACACTGGCAGTCTAAACCATGTCTCACTAATACCAGATCACACACTGGCAGTCTAAACCATGTCTCACTAATACCAGATCACACACTGGCAGCCTAAACTATGTAATACCAGATCAAACACTGGCATTCTAAACCATGTTATACCAGATCACCCACTGGCAGTCTAACCATGTCTCACTAATACCAGATCACCCACTGGCAGTCTAACCATGTCTCATTAATACCAGATCACACACTGGCAGTCTAAACCATCTAATACCAGATCACCCACTGGCAGTCTAAACCATGTCTCACTAATACCAGATCACCCACTGGTAGTCTAACCATGTCTCATTAATATCAGATCACACACTGGCAGTCTAACCATGTCTCATTAATATCAGATCACACACTGGCAGTCTAAACCATGTTATACCAGATCACCCACTGGCAGTCTAAACCATGTTTTACCAGATCACCCACTGGCAGTCTAAACCATTCTATACCAGATCACCCACTGGCAGTCTAACCATGTCTCACTAATACCAGATCTCCCACTGGCAGTCTAAACATGTCTCATTGATACCAGATCACCCACTGGCAGTCTAACCATGTCTCATTAATTTCAGATCACGCACTGGCAGCCTAAACCATGTCTCATTAATATCAGATCACACACTGGCAGTCTAACCATGTCTCATTAAATACCAGATCAAACACTGGCAGTCTAAACCATGTAATACCAGATCACGCACTGGCAGCCTAAACCATGTCTCATTAATATCAGATCACACACTGGCAGTCTAAACCATGTAATACCAGATCAACCAGATCACACACTGGCAGTCTAAACCATGTCATACCAGATCACACAATGGCAGTCTAAACCATGTCTCACTAATACCAGATCACACACTGGCAGTCTAAACCATGTAATACCAGATCACACACTGGCAGCCTAAACTATGTAATACCAGATCACCCACTGGCAGCCTAAACGATGTAATATCAGATCACACACTGGCAGTCTAACCATGTCTCACTAATACCAGATCACCCACTGGCAGTCTAACCATGTCTCACTAATACCAGATCACACACTGGCAGTCTAAACCATCTAATACCAGATCACCCACTGGCAGTCTAAACCATGTAATACCAGATCACACACTGGCAGTCTAAACCATGTAATACCAGATCACCCACTGGCAGTCTAAACCATGTCTCACTAATACCAGATCACCCACTGGCAGTCTAAACCATGTTAATACCAGATCACCCACTGGCAGTCTAAACCATGTAATACCAGATCACCCACTGGCAGTCTAAACCATGTTATACCAGGTCACCCACTGGCAGTCTAAACCATGTTATACCAGATCACCCACTGGCAGTCTAAACCATGTTATACCAGATCACGCACTGGCAGTCTAAACCATTTTATACCAGATCACCCACTGGCAGTCTAACCATGTCTCACTAATACCAGATCTCCCACTGGTAGTCTAACCATGTCTCATTAATATCAGATCACACACTGGCAGTCTAACCATGTCTCATTAATATCAGATCACACACTGGCTGTCTAAACCATGTTATACCAGATCACCCACTGGCAGTCTAAACCATGTTTTACCAGATCACCCACTGGCAGTCTAAACCATTTTATACCAGATCACCCACTGGCAGTCTAACCATGTCTCACTAATACCAGATCACTCACTGGCAGTCTAAACCATGTCTCACTAATACCAGATCACCCACTGGCAGTCTAAACCATGTCTCACTAATAGCAGATCACACACTGGCAGTCTCAACCATGTTATACCAGATCACACACTGGCAGCCTAAACCATGTCTCACTAATGTCTAATCTGATCTGAGACCTGCTTTAGTGTTTTTCCTGTCTTTCTCTCCCCGCAGCTACACCGGACCTGATGAGTGTTCTATTTTGTATGGAGACTCCCAGGTAATGTAAATCCTCTCTCTGCTTGACAACAGATTAAATTACCAGAGAGGAGAAGTTAAATGCCACTCGGCTCATTAATTATAAAGGGTTATTTTTCTCTTTCTGCTTTCTAGGGCTGCGTGAATATCATATTAATTACCTCCGTGGGGGAGACTCTGAGGTAAACATGTTTTTTTTAAATGTTAACTTTATGCATCTATTGAACAATCACAGGAATGCATCATCATCTTAAAGGTAAATTGTTAAGTCAACAAAAAGTTCTTAGGAAAAAAGGCCAATGTAACTTAAAATGGCTGCCTACTGTTTCTATGGCAATGTATAGCTTAATAACCTAATTTGAGGTTTTGGGTGATAACAAATCTAGTATATCAGTTTATTTTTTATTTTTTATGTGATACGAAGAGGGTGGTTTGCACACAAATAGAGACATTTCAAAGTATTCCTTTTTAATTTGTCATTTCTTTGCTGGTAAATAATTATGGGAATGTGATGCCATTGAACAGATTGGTCGCACTCGCACAGAATATGTGACAGCCAAACATCTCTGTGCCAACACTGTAACTATAATTTAGTGCTGGTTCATACAGTTCTACATCTTTATTTGCAGAATGTGGAAGAAATTACCAAAAATTGAGAATGTGCCTAACATCGGGATAGACAACGCAGTGCTTTCTCAGAATGTGACATACATTCGATGGAAGGTCCACCAGGACTGGGTGACAAAGGTGACGTTTAGTTTTTCTCGATGCACACTGGGATACCTTTTTGTCTATCTATGGAATAACCATTTCTGCCTGTTAGATGATTGTGTATGGTACAAAAAGAGTGACCCCCTCTCCCCATAGACTCAACATGAATATTGGCCTTGATGCACAAATATGCCTACTATAGTACTTTTGCTTGATCATTTTTACACACTTCACCAGCTGAAATGTTGTGAGTCAATAAGTACTCAGCTCCCTTGTTATGGCATGCCAAAATAAGTTCAGGATGAAGAATGTGCTTAATACGTTGCATGGACTCACTCTGTGTGCAATAATATTGTTTAACATGATCTTTGAATGACTACCTCATCTCTGTATCCCACATATAATTATCTGTAAGGTCCCCCAGTTGAGCAGTGAATTTCAAACAAAGATTACACCACAAAGACCAGTGAGGTTTTCCAATGCCTCGCAATGAAGGGCACCTATTGGTAGATGGTTATAAAAAACAGACTTTGAATATCCCTTTGAGCATGGTGAAGTTATTAATTACACATTGGATAGTGTATCAATACACCCAGTCACTACAAAGATACAATAATCCTTCCTAACTCAGTTGCCGGAGAGGAAAGAAACCCTCCAGGGATTTTACCATGAGGCCAGTGATGACTTTAAAACAGTTACAGAATGTCATGGTTGTGATATGAGAACTGAGGATGGACATTTTAGTTACTTCACAATACTAAACCTAATTGACAGTGTGAAAAGAAACCTGTACAGAATAAAAAATATTCAAAAACATGCATCCTGTTTTGCAACAAGGCACTAAAGTAATACTGCCAAAAATGTGGCAAAGCAATTCACTTTTTGTCCTGAATACAAAGTGTTATGTTTGGGGCAAATCCAATACAACACATTACTGAGTACCACTCTCCATATTTTCAAGCATGGTGGTGGCTGCATCATGTTATATTTATGCTTGTCATCATTAAACATGTTTTATTAAAAGAAGGAGAATAGAGCTAAAGACAGGCAAAATCCTTGAGGAAAACCTGGTTCAGTCTGCTTTCCAACAGACACTGGGAGATAAATTCCCCTTTCACCAGTACAATAACCTAAAACAAAAGGCAAAATATACACAGGAGTTGCTTACCAAGATGACATTGAATGTTCCTGAGTGGTCTAGTTACAGTTTTGACTTAAATTGGCTTGAAAATCTATTGCAAAACTTGAAAATGACTGTCTGGCAATGATCAACAACCAACTTGACAGAGCTTGAAGAATTTGTAAAAGAATAATGTGCAAATATTGTACAATCCAGGTGTGTAAAACTTTTATGAGAGACTTATCCAGAAAGACCCACAGCTGTAATCACTACCAAAGGTGATTCTAACATGTATTGACTCAGGGGTGTGAATAATTACACTTTACATTTCTGTATTTCATTTTCAATAAATTTGCAAGCATTTCTGAAAACATGTTTTCACTTTGTTATTATGGGGTATTGTGTGAAGATGGAGGAGACAATAATCTATTTAATTCATTTTGAATTCAGGCTGTAACACAACAAATGTAGAATAGATCAAGGGGTATGAATACTTTCTGAAGGCACTGATGTATATTTTCATAATTTTTGCACACAACAATACCTTGAGATTTCTTTTACATTTTAGGTGAAATATTTTCCAGACATTTGTGCGATTGTTTCCACCTCCAATCATGAAGCCTCTTCCCTCGTCATAGGTAATTACTCATTGTCACATCCATATTCTCATCTCAGCTGGATGTATTCAAGTTCAAACTCACTTCTGGTGTGCAGGCTCTTTGGTCTGGTCTATGTACATTTATGGTTCAATACTTGTCTTCAACATTACCAATTATTATTATTATTAACAATTGTCCATTAGAATAACAGAAATACAGTGTAGACATTGTTGATGTTGTAAATTACTATTTTAGCTGGAAACTGAAGATTTTTAAAAATGGAATATCTACATAGGTGTACAGAGGGCCATAATTAGCAACCATCACTCTCCTGTGTTCCAATGGCACGTTGTGTTAGCTAATCCAAGTTTATCATTTTAAAAGGCTAATTGATCATTAGAAAACCCTTTTGCAATTATGTGTACTGATTAAAGAAGCAATAAAGCTGTCCTTCTTTAGACTAGTTGACTATCTGGAGCATCAGCATTTGTGGGTTCGATTACAGGCTCACAATGGCCAGAAACAAAGACCTTTCTTCTGAAACTCTTCTGAAACCAGTTTGCGTTCCCTTCACAGAACAGAGCAAACGGGGTCTAACCAGAATAGAAAAAGGAGTGGGCGGCCCCGGTCCACAACTGAGCAAGAGGACAAGTACATTAGAGTGTCTAGTTTGAGA
Organism: Oncorhynchus kisutch; assembly: GCF_002021735.2. NCBI lineage: Eukaryota > Metazoa > Chordata > Actinopteri > Salmoniformes > Salmonidae > Oncorhynchus > Oncorhynchus kisutch. The sequence continues at coordinate 46,795,738 of NC_034188.2, read as the reverse complement.
AACAGACGCCTTTACAGTTAAGTCCTTAACTGGCAGCTTCATTAAATAGTACCCGCAAAACAAAGGTCTCAACGTCAACAGTGAAGAGGCGACTCCGGGATGCTGGCCTTCTAGGCAGAGTTGCAAAGAAAAAGCCATATCTCAGACTGGCCAATGAAAATAAAAGATTAAGATGGGAAAAAAGAAAACTGACACTGGACAGAGAAACTTTGCCTAGAAGGCCAGCATCGAGCCAGCAGGAGTAGTACACAGCGTTGCACGAGATCTTCAGTTTCTTGGCAATTTCTCGCATAGAATAGCCTTCACTTGTCACAACAAGAATAGACTGATGAGTTTCAGAAGAAAGGTCTTCGTTTCTGGCCATTTTGAGCCTGTAATCGAACCCACAAATACTGATGCTCCAGATTCTCAACTAGTCTAAAGAAGGCCCGTTTATTGCTTCTTTAATCAGAAAAACAGTTTTCAGCTGTGCTAACATAATTTCAAAAGGGTTTTCTAATGATCAATTAACCTTTTAAAATGATAAACTTGGATTAGCTAACACAACGGGCCATTGGAACACAGGAGTGATGGTTGCTGATAATGGCCCTCTGTACGCCTATGTAGATATTCCATTTTAAAATGCTACAATAGTCATTTACAACATTAACAATGTCTACACTGTATTTCTGATCAATTTGATGTTATTTTAATGGACAAATAAATGTGCTTTTCTTAAAAAAACTAGGATGTTTATAAGTGACCCCAAACTTTTGAATGGTAGTGTCTGTCTGTCTGTCTTCTGTCTGTCTGTCTGTCTGTCTGTCTGTCTGTCTGTCTGTCTGTCTGTCTGTCTGTCTGTCTGTCTGTCTGTCTGTCTGTCTGTCTGTCTGTCTGTCTGTCTGTCTGTCTGTCTGTCTGTCTGTCTTCTGTCTGTCTGTCTGTCTGTCTGTCTGTCTGTCTGTCTGTCTGTCCTGTCTGTCTGTCTGTCTGTCTGTCTGTCTGTCTGTCTGTCTGTCTGTCTGTCTGTCCTGTCTGTCTGTCTGTCTGTCTGTCTGTCTGTCTGTCTGTCTGTCTGTCTGTCTGTCTGTCTGTCTGTCTGTCTGTCTGTCTGTCTGTCTGTCTGTCTGTCTGTCTGTCTGTCTGTCTGTCTGTCTGTCTGTCTGTCTGTCTGTCTGTCTGTCTGTCTGTCTGTCTGTCTGTCTGTCTGTCTGTCTGTCTGTCTGTCTGTCTGTCTGTCTGTCTGTCTGTCTGTCTGTCTGTCCTGTCTGTCTGTCTGTCTGTCTGTCTGTCTGTCTGTCTGTCTGTCTGTCTGTCTGTCTGTCTGTCTGTCTGTCTGTCTGTCTGTCTGTCTGTCTGTCTGTCTGTCTGTCTGTCTGTCTGTCTGTCTGTCTGTCTGTCTGTCTGTCTGTCTGTCTGTCTGTCTGTCTGTCTGTCTGTCTGTCTGTCTGTCTGTCTGTCTGTCTGTCTGTCTGTCTGTCTGTCTGTCTGTCTGTCTGTCTGTCTGTCTGTCTGTCTGTCTGTCTGTCTGTCTGTCTGTCTGTCTGTCTGTCTGTCTGTCTTCTGTCTGTCTGTCTGTCTGTCTGTCTGTCTGTCTGTCTGTCTGTCTGTCTGTCTGTCTGTCTGTCTGTCTGTCTGTCTGTCTGTCTGTCTGTCTGTCTGTCTGTCTGTCTGTCCTGTCTGTCTGTCTGTCTGTCTGTCTGTCTGTCTGTCTGTCTGTCTGTCTGTCTGTCTGTCTGTCTGTCTGTCTGTCTGTCTGTCTGTCTGTCTGTCTGTCTGTCTGTCTGTCTGTCTGTCTGTCTGTCTGTCTGTCTGTCTGTCTGTCTGTCTGTCTGTCTGTCTGTCTGTCTGTCTGTCTGTCTGTCTGTCTGTCTGTCTGTCTGTCTGTCTGTCTGTCTGTCTGTCTGTCTGTCTGTCTGTCTGTCTGTCTGTCTGTCTGTCTGTCTGTCTGTCTGTCTGTCTGTCTGTCTGTCTGTCTGTCTGTCTGTCTGTCTGTCTGTCTGTCTGTCTGTCTGTCTGTCTGTCTGTCTGTCTGTCTGTCTGTCTGTCTGTCTGTCTGTCTGTCTGTCTGTCTGTCTGTCTGTCTGTCTGTCTGTCTGTCTGTCTGTCTGTCTGTCTGTCTGTCTGTCTGTCTGTCTGTCTGTCTGTCTGTCTGTCTGTCTGTCTGTCTGTCTGTCTGTCTGTCTGTCTGTCTGTCTGTCTGTCTGTCTGTCTGTCTGTCTGTCTGTCTGTCTGTCTGTCTGTCTGTCTGTCTGTCTGTCTGTCTGTCTGTCTGTCTGTCTGTCTGTCTGTCTGTCTGTCTGTCTGTCTGTCTGTCTGTCTGTCTGTCTGTCTGTCTGTCTGTCTGTCTGTCTGTCTGTCTGTCTGTCTGTCTGTCTGTCTGTCTGTCTGTCTGTCTGTCTGTCTGTCTGTCTGTCTGTCTGTCTGTCTGTCTGTCTGTCTGTCTGTCTGTCTGTCTGTCTGTCTGTCTGTCTGTCTGTCTGTCGTCTGTCTGTCTGTCTGTCTGTCTGTCTGTCTGTCTGTCTGTCTGTCTGTCTGTCTGTCTGTCTGTCTGTCTGTCTGTCTGTCTGTCTGTCTGTCTGTCTGTCTGTCTGTCTGTCTGTCTGTCTGTCTGTCTGTCTGTCTGTCTGTAAGAGTGTAGGTATGCTCATATATTAAACAGCATATTAGTGCTTTTATGTTTAATTGATATAGTTGAATGTATCACTTATGACTTTGAAACAACACAATCCGATCTCATGCCCAGGCTGCGTTCTCCCGTCCACCAACATCGAGCAGCAGATGAGGGAAATCAGGGAGGTGTGTCGGGATGGGAAGGCCAAGAGAGCCCTTTCTAATAACAATGGGTCTCCTCAGCCCCGGGCACCATGTGACCAGACCGTCTTCAATGTCTACAAGGGCGTCATGACCTTTGACCTCAGCAAACAGCACAACCTGCTGGTGACCGGAGGGATGGACAGGGTGCTGCGTCTGTGGAACCCCTACGTCCCTGGGTGAGGAAACCCACAGGAAACTCTTATGTCGCTGAATGCTACTGGGTGTACAGGCTTTTCATCCAGCCCTACAGTAAGGCACTGGCATGATTAAAGGGACACTCTGTTGTTGTTCTATAACAGGAAGTCCACAGGTGTGTTAAAGGGACACTCTGTTGTTCTTCTATAACAGGAAGCCCACAGGGGTGTTAAAGGGACACTCTGTTGTTGTTCTATAACAGGAAGCCCACAGGTGTGTTAAAGGGACACTCTGTTGTTGTTCTATAACAGGAAGCCCACAGGTGTGTTAAAGGGACACTCTGCTCCCATCTTCTACCTCTTCATCTCCTCAGAGGAAAACCGTATATTTTCTGTCTCTATGGACAACACTGCCAAGGTGGGACACCATTTACTTCTCCTTCGAACTACAACTTATTGCCTGACTTTCCTCAAAATTGGTCTTCTGTTGAGATAAATCCACACCCTAGGCCATCAGTTTGGTAGATGCAGCTGTAGGCCAGAATCCATGAATGGAAAAGATGAGCACCATGTAATGTAATCTAGACTCGTAGTGCTCATCTTTTCCATTCGTTTGGGGTTGAAAAGTGGAGGCATATAGCTGTATCTACACAACCGATAGCGAGGGATGTGAACTCATCTTAACCTTAGACTACTTTTGAGGTCTGAGAACATCTGAAAAACGTTGGCTTTGGAGTGTAATGGCCTTTTAAAAAGTTGATGACTGTCTGTCTTTCAGATCTGGGATATCCATGACCAAATCTGCCTCATCACAGCCCACCCCAAAGCCAGCCTCATCCGTGGAGACATGTCTGCATGCCTGTATTCTCCTTCCATCAAGGCACTGTACATCGCAGCAGACTCACTAGCGCTGCTCTCTCTCAGGACCAGGTCAATTAATTTGCTACTGGGTTGTATCTTAAATGACCCCCTATTTCATGTATGACGCACTACTTCTCTCTGGTCAAAATAAGTGCACTTTATAGGGAATAGGGAGCCATTTGTTACCGTTAGGATGCCCCTAAATAGGGAATATACTGTCAACTTTGATGGGACTGGGAGCCACAAAATAACAGAAATCATCACGAGGGGCTGCAGTGGCTCGTGGATCTGCGTACCCACATCCAAAACGTCCACGGGGGGCAAATGTTTGCAGTTTTTAATATGATAACTGAGGATCAATGAGCCCCACTCCGGTTGGTAATTTGACCATGCTTACTACAAGTTTAGATAGCTGGCCGCTAGACTAAATGACCAATCTAAATAGTTTTTGCTGACCGTAGCGAATTGAGTGACTGCTGATGCACAACCAAATTTCAAAATTGCACCTTGTGTATTATATTATTCTTTCTCTCAACAGTAAGTTGATACCCCGACTGAATTCCAAAATATGCACTACCGTTCAAAAGTTTGGGGTCACTTAGAAATGTTCTTGTTTTTGAAAGAAAAGCAAAAATGTTTGCCCATTAAAATAACATCAAATTGATTAGAAATACAGTGTAGACATTGTTAGTGTTGTAAATGACTATTGTTGCTGGAAACGGTGGATTTTTAATGGAATATCTACATAGTCGTACAGAGGCCCATTGTCAGCCACCATCACTCCTGTGTTCCAACGGTACGTTGTGTTAGCTAATCCAAGTTTATCATTTTAAAAGGCTAATCGATCATTAGAAAACCCTTTTGAAATTATGTTAGCACAGCTGAAAACTGTTGTTCTGATTAAAGAAACAATAAACGGGCCTTCTTTAGACTAGTTGAGAATCTGGAGCATCAGTATTTACAGGCTCAAAATGGCCAGAAACAAAGACCTTTCTTCTGAAACTCATCAGTCTATTCTTGTCGTGAGAAGTGAAGGCTATTCCATGCGAGAAATTGCCAAGAAACTGAAGATATCGTGCAACGCTATGTACTACTCCCTTCACAGAACAGTGCAAACTGTCTCTAACCAGAATAAAAAGAGGAGTGGGAGGCTCCGGTGCACAACTGAGCAAGAGGACAAGTACATTAGTGTCTAGTTTGAGAAACAGATGCCTCATAAGTCTTTAACTGGCAGCTTCATTGAATAGTACCCACAGAACACCAGTATAAATGTCAACAGTGAAGTTGTGACTCCGGGATGCTGGCCTTCTAGGCAAAGTTCCTCTGTCCAGTGTCAAAAACCAAGCCATGAGGTAGAAGGAATTGTCCGTAGAGCTTTGAGATAGGATTGTGTCGAGGTACAGATCTGGGGAAGGGTACAAAAAATGTCTGCAGCATTGAAGGTCTCCAAGAACACAGTAGCCTCCATCATTCTTTTTTATTATTATTATTTTTTCTTCAACTTTATTTAACCAGGTAGGCCAGTTGAGAACAAGTTCTCATTTACAACTGAGACCTGGCCAAGATAAAGCAAAGCAGTGCAACAAAAACAAAGACACAGAGTTACACATGGAATATACAAACGTACAGTCAATAACACAATAGAAAATCTGTATACAGTGTGTGCAAATGAAGTAAGGAGGTAAGGCAATAAATGGACCATAGTGGTGAAGTAATTACAATTGAGCAATTAACACTGGAGTGGAATGGGAATTTTTAAATAAAAGAAGATTGGATCCACCAATCAGGGGAGAAGGGCCTTGGTCAGGGAGGTGACCAAGAAACCAATGATCACTCTGACAGAGCTCTAGAGTAACTCTAGAGATGGGAAAACCTTCCAGAAGGACAACCATCTCTGCAGCACTCCACCAATCAGGCCTTTATGGTAGAGTGGCCAGACGGAAGCCACTCCTCAGTAAAAGGCACATGACAACCCACTTGGAGTTTGCCAAAATGCTCTGAATGACTCTCAGACCATGAGAAACAAGGTTCTCTGGTCTGATGAAACCAAGATTGAACTCTTTGGCCTGAATGCCAAGCGTCTCGTCTGGAGTAAACCTGGCACCATCCCTATGTTGAAGCATGGTGGTAGCAGCATCATGCTGTGTGGATGTTTTTCACCAGCAGGGACTGGGAGACCAGTCAGGATTGAGGGAAAGAGGAACAGAGCAAAGTACAGAGAGATCCTTGATGAAAACTTGTTCCAGAGCGCTCAGGACCTCAGACTGGGGCGAAGGTTTACCTTCCAACAGGACAACGACTCTAAGCATACAGCCAAGACAATGCATGAGTGGCTTCGGGACAAGTCTCTGAATGTCCCTGAACCTGGACTTGAACATCTCTGGAGAGACCAGAAAATAGGTGGGCAGCAATGCGCCCCATCCAAACTGACAGAACTTGAGAGGATCTGTAGAGAAAAATGGGAGAAACTTCCCAAATACAGGTGTGCCAAGCTTGTAGCGTCATACCCAAGAAGACTTGAGGCTATAATCGCTGACAAAGGTGCTTCAACAAAGGGTCTGAATACTTATGTAAATTTGATATTTCAGTTTTTTATTTTGATTAAATTCGCAAACATTAACCTGTTTTTGCTTTGTCATTATGGGGTATTGTGTGTAGATTGATGAGGGGAAAAAACGATTTAATCAATTTTAGAATAAGGCTGTAATGTAACAAAATGTGGAAAAAGTCAAGGGGTCTGAATACTTTCCGAATGCGCAGTACATGTTGCCCATCCCTGAACTAGGGCAACATGAGAGGGAAATATACTAGGAAAGTACATAAGTACATAGAATAATATATTAGGATTATCGGGAATAATGTTACAGATGAGATTTGTTTAAGATCATAAATTATTCAGGTTGAGGTAATGGTTTTCACACCTCTCCTTTTGTCACTTGTTCAACTCTTCTCTTCACCAACTCTCTCTGGTCACCATTTATCTTCTCCCCTCACCATCTCTGCTCTTCTTTCTTCTCCGTTGCTCTCGTCTCTACTCCTCGTCATGTCTGTCCCCTCTTCTCCTCAACATCTCTCCTCTGTCCTCTTCACCGTCTCTCTCCTCCCTTCTTCTCACCACCTCTCATCTCTTGTCCTAACAATCTTCCTCTCCTCTCACCTCCTCACCATCTCTCTCCTCTTTTCTCCTTCAGTCCCCAGCCCCAGGGACATCTGATCGTGTCTCACATGGAGCCTGTGTTGTGCTGCGGCTATAGCCACGAGTTCAGACAGGTCGTCAGCTGCACAGAAGGATCCGTAAGTTTTAAGTCATTCTCACCTCGGAACCCTTTATTTATTCCCCTCTTTTAAAAAAAAGGGTGTGGGGGACTTTAGTTTCTCAGACTTTATTTCAACAGTTGGGAAGGAGACGGACAGAATCCCCGTCACAGGGGCATTGTGCTGTCCGGAGTCGGCTACATAGACCAGTACACCAAACTCCGGCACTGAGACCCTTTCACCCAGGACATAATTCCAGCAAATGCTGCAGTAGATACTGGTCCCACAGACATAATTATGTACACATAGAACTAGTAATAGTAATTTAATATGATCTCTGTGGTCCCACCCATACACTATATAAATATTTACTGAACACTACACATATATTGTATAGGATATGTCATTGGTCACACCACATGTTGTCTAACTGATCCTAGGTGGTGAAGGTGTGGGATTTCGACACAGGGAGCCATGTGTTTGAATTTGGTGGTGCCCACGGACAGTCTGCCATTACCTGTATGACTTTTGACCCCAAGGGAAGGAGGTATGGAAGCTCTTTTTAATGACTGATTATTGCTATGTGATATTTTCCCATAAGTGCAATGTGACCATACTGTTGCCTACCTAACGGCAGCTCAGAGTAATGGCGAAAATGAGGAGTGATGAAGAGTGTGCACTGCAGATGGTGTTTTGTTTGGATTGTGGTGTTTGCCTTACTTTATTCAAAATAGAACTTCAAAAACAAATGTGTTTGAATGAATGTTTGAAGTAAAGAAATAAGATGAAACTTCCTCATTACAGACTGGTCACTGGGGGGAGAGATGGCATTCTAAAGATCTGGAACTTTAACAATGGTCAGTGTCTGAAGATACTAAAAAAAGGTGAGTACATTCTAATTCATATCTCACAGTATAAAGGTGGTGTTAGCAGCATTACAGTGTTCAGGATTTTGGCCTTCTCTCTGTTATATGTGAGGTGATTTGGTAACACTTTACTGTAGCCTCCTTATGTATGCATTCATAAAGCCATTATTACAGCTTTATAATACATTATAACATCTGTCATAGGCAGTTGTAAACATTATGAACAACAGCATAAGTCATTATAAAGGTAACTACAATTGGCATTATAGATGACAGGCTAATTTGTTGTTGTCCCTTATGTCAACTGCCTCCATAACACAGGCTATATAACCACTAATGTGCTATAATAGTTTCACATTAACATGTCACACAGATGGGGAGTCCAACGAGGTGTGTGACTGCACCTACCTGACAGTCCACAGAAACACGTGAGTAGAACCAATGATGACAACTGTTGATTTGAAGGGAATAATGATTCATCTTAACCTTGTGAAATACATTTTTCCAGGTATGTGATGTCTGTTGGATGGGACCGCAGGATTGACGTCTACTCTGTGAGTATAGACGTGAAGAAGAACTATCTTTATAGTTATAGATAGGCCACATATTTTCTATGTGAATGATATCACTATTGGACTCTATACATTTATTGACTCCAATGACCACTCTTCCCCTTAGGACCTATTCAACCTTATTGCCTTGAGATCTCATTTCCATTTTCAATACCTTCTGCATTCGCCTCGCCAGAGCAGAGACTACCTGAGTGTCTGCACCGGTAGCATGACAAATTTTAAGATTAGGACTTCACAAAAACACATACAAGACAATCTTTGAAAACCCTTCAAGAGTATATTCTGAATATATTATCAGCGAGGAATATAAACGCCCTAATAAGCTTGCCTGCCTCTTTACTCTGCCATACATAAGTAATACATTTTGAAGTCGTTGAGTGTTTCCTTGGTTACCAACTTACCATGTAGCCTATCTAACCTCACGATCACATTTGTCTCTTCTTCTACACTATTCTTCAGTATAAGAGACTTCTAAGCATTAAAGGAAGAGGTGATATGTTCTGAAGAATTTACTTTCTATAGAATTCCATATTCCATAGCACTTCAGTGATACTCACACTCTTCTAGGCCTGTAGTACCAAAGGTATACACAGACCTGTCCACAGAGCTGTAATTCCATCCACTGTTGATTCTGAGAGCATCGGCAACATCATAAGAGCTGTTTTTCAAAGACAGTCCTTCTCCATAAGTAACCTCTATAAACGCTTTTTAAATAAAATAACAAACACCACATAACTAGGAGGCATAGTAATCTCGTTCCCAGTCACTTCCGTCCAAATTGCCTGGGGATGAGGTCAGAGGCACAGAGACCAGAGCTGTAGAGATTGGCAGCCCACTTTACCAAGTCACAAAAAGGGCATCAGAGGGATTCAGTAAGAAATGCACACATGCCTCATCTCATTTCTAGACTTCAACAAGAGATGGCTGGTTGAAGATCCTCATTTCAAAATGTTGACTGCATGCCCTGTATGTTTCCATGCTAGGATTCACCAGACGAGCCTCACCACATCCAGAAGCCTCAGCCCTCATGGCAAGACGATCTGGTGAATAAGGAATGAATGAGGAACATGAATAGGGAACTAGACATGCAATGCCATTCAGAATGTATAGGGTTAATCTAGAGTCAGCCCCTCCCCTGTCCATATTGTCTTATTCATTGTGATCTAAAAGGGATCTGCACCGGTAGCCATGACAAATGGATCAACTGATCCTAAATCAGTAATCCTACGTTACGGCCCAAGTTGTCAGCCCCAGTTATCTTTGATATACTACTGCAGGTCATGGATGGGGAGCTCCAGTCCTTGGGGGTCTGGTTTTCTCCTTTGCCTGGTACCTAATTCATCCATCATGCCACTGATTCATCCATCATGTCACTGAGTAGTATACACTTGCGTTCTAAGGTTAATGATTTAAATTAGACACTGATTTGGAAGAACGCACCAAAAACCTGCAGACACTCAGGCTCAGAGGACTGCCCATTCCTGCTGTCGACCATTCAAGCTCTTGTTGGCCAGTGATGTAGAGCTGGCGGGGACGAATAAAGATACATTTAATAGAATAGAATACAATTAAATTCAATACAATATAATTATAGAAATGGAAATATAGAATGGACTAGAATTGAATACAATTATAGAATATAATTGAATGGTCTTACTGTGTTGTCTCCAGAGGAGGGGCCACATAGAGGACATCCTGTGTGTGGCCCAGTGTCCCCCCTCCCTTCTAGCCACCAGCAGCTATGACGGGGAGGTCATTGTGTGGAACCTGGTCTCCGGACACATCCAGTGTCGCTTTGCCAGCCCTCTGCAACCTGACTGCTGCCATGCCCAAGGTCAGATCACACTATCAAACCGGAGTGGTTTGCCTGCATGCCATAGAGTGTAGCTAAAGCCTACACTCTCAGAAGAAAAGGTACTGATTTGTACTTATAATGGTACAAACGCTTTAGGGTACATCCATTGTACCATTAGTTATGGGTAACGAATTGTACCCTTGCAGTTTGTACCTTAGAAAAGACAATAGTGTACAAACGTGTACCTTTAGAAAAGGTGCAAATTTGCCTTTTTAGGATACCACCACAATGACAAAGCCATTTGTGCCTTTAAGTGTACACACCACTCCAATTGTCTGAATGTAGCGAAATAAGCAGGTATCTTCGAGTTGGACTCAAACCCAGGTCCAGCAACTGGCAAGACAACAACTTAACCATTACGCCATGAGGCCCGGACTGCTTGATGAGGTAGCAAGGTGTTGGGTGAAGGGCGCTACCATATTAATAAAAGCTCTTGTCAACTGCTCTTATGTTAGCCATTATAAAGACTTTAGAAAACCTGAATTAACATAACTATAGAACACTTCAACTGGTACAACACTTCCACTCATGGATGGGTGGCCAAAAAGAGCTAACTGAAAGCCCTGCCCCCACCAAGCCACACCTCTAAAGAGATGGCACAGGTGGATTCATTATTGTTCCTTGTGTCGGTACAAATATACATACCTTTCTTCAATACATTGTTAATTTGTACCTTTTCTACTAAGCAAAGGTACAGATCACCACCAATAATTAGTATGCCCTACATTTGTACCCTGGGAAACAGAAATGCACCTTGACCGTACCCTTTTTTATTTCGAGTGTAGAACAATCCTCAAGGTAAATAATTGTTTTTCAAAGCTAAATGAGGAATATGCAGCATAAAGGGACTAAGTTAAAAGGGAATAGGAAAAAAATACAAACTGTGGGATGTTTGTGCCCTATAAGGGATGGATACCTGTGTTCCCAGCATCATCTTCCTGAGGAGCCGAGCATTACATGCTAAGTTCTCCTCCGCTGCATGCCTCCTGTCCTCAGGACCCACAGGTGAGTGCCAGGAATCATGAGTTTGATACCCGCTGGTACTACCCATAGGAAAATGTATGCACACATTACTTTAAGTCGATTTGGATTAAAGCGTCTGCTTAATGGCATATGATATATTATAAGAAACTAAATGTATTCTAATATATTGTGCAGTGCAATTCACAGAGGAATATGTTTTAATGATGTATTATTCTATGTCTTCAAAAAAAGGTTGCATTCATTTCTGGAACGTGCTCAACGGTGGGAAATTATTGGCCAACTTCGAGGCAGTATGTGTTACCATGGCAACTTTCCATCTGCTCCTTTTTATGTTAAAACCTATGGATTTTTCTAGAAACCAGCAAAAACACCATTTTATTATGGTACCTTTCCTGAACAAGCAATTATAAATTATTACTCAATGTGTATAAATGCTTTGAAATATATTAGTAACTGTAAATGCTTAAAATGCATATTGTAATGCTAACATGTTATAAATGATAGGCTACTATTAATAAATAAGCACCATGTACAATATACAGTGGGGCAAAAAAGTCAGCCACCAATTGTGCAAGTTCTCCCACTTTAAAAGATGAGAGAGGGCTGTAATTTTCATCATAGGTACACTTCAACTATGACAGACAAAATGAGAAAAGAAATATCCAGAAAATCACATTGTAGGATTTTTTATGAATTTATTTGCAAATTATGGTGGAAAATAAGTATTTGGTCAATAACAAAAGTTTCTCAATACTTTGTTATATACCCTTTGTTGGCAATGACAGAGGTCAAACGTTTTCTGTAAGTCTTCACAAGGTTTTCACACACTTGTTGGTATTTTGGCCCATTCCTCCATGCAGATCTCCTCTAGAGCAGTGATGTTTTGGGGCTGTTGCTGGGCAACACAGACTTTCAACTCCCTCCAAAGATTTTCTATGGGGTTGAGATCTGGAGACTGGCTAGGCCACTCCAGGACCTTGAAATGCTTCTTACGAAGCCATGTTTCATCTTCAATGCCCTTGCTGATGGAAGGAGGTTTTCACTCAAAATCTCATGGCCTGGACATGTACTGGCTTAAGCAGGGGGACACATCTGGCACTGCAGGATTTGAGTCCCTGGCGGCGTAGTGTGTTACTGATGGTAGGCTTTGTTACTTTGGTCCCAGCTCTCTGCAGGTCATTCACTAGGTCCTCCCGTGTGGTTCTGGGATTTTTGCTCACCGTTCTTGTAATCATTATGACCCCACGGGGTGAGATCTTGCGTGGAGCCCCAGATCGAGGGAGATTATCAGTGGTCTTGTATGTCTTCCATTTCCTAATAATTGCTCCCACAAGTTGATTTCTTCAAACCAAGCTACTTACCTATTGCAGATTCAGTCTTCGCAGACTGGTGCAGGTCTACAATTTTGTTTCTGGTGTCCTTTGACAGATCTTTGGTCTTGGCCATAGTGGAGTTTGGAGTGTGATGATTGAGGTTGTGGACAGGTGTCTTTTATACTGATAACAAGTTCAAACAGGTGCCATTAATACAGGTAACGAGTGGAGGACAGAGGAGCCTCTTAAATAAGAAGTTACAGGTCTGTGAGAGCCAGAAATCTTGCTTGTTTGTAGGTGACCAAATACTTATTTTCCACCATAATTTGCAAATAAATTAATCAAAAATCCTACAATGTGATTTTCTGGATTTTACAGGCCTCTCTCATCTTTTTAAGTGGGAGAACTTGCACAATTGGTGGCTGACTAAATACTTTTTTGCCCCACTGTATATATAAAATGTTTGAGGCTTTTTTTGTGAACGTTTTGAACCAAGTGTAACTAAAGGAGTATGTTCTTCAGTCTAGGTTCCAGCAGCTGATCACTAAACTGGCAGTGACAAAGGAAGACACCTCACTGTATGCGGCTGATCAACTTGGCTATGTCTATGTTTATGACATAAAGACATACGCTCTTGGCTCAGAGAGAACCCCACCGAGAGGTAAGATAGTTTTTTCAACTCGTTGGAAGAGGTCTGATAAGAAGAGATCAAAAGACAGCATGATTTATTTCGATCTATGAATTCAAAAAGTAAAAAGCAATTGATTTATTCAGCTGAAAACTACTGGCGTGCCCATACTGGCAGCATCACCGGGTACGTGCAGCACCTAATCGGGAACACCCTCTCAAACATAAACAAAATTGTGCTTCACATTTCGCTCATTTTGCTCACTCCCTCCCATCTTTTTACTATCTTATCCAGGTTGCAGATTGTTGACGATGACCAAGTACTGCTCACCTCGTCTATAGACTGCACTGTGCGCCTGTGGAGTGCTGACGGAGATTTCATAGGTAGGGTTAAAAATCACACAGGTCTTTTGTCCTGTTGTCTACTCCTACTCTGCATACAAGTTTTATGATTTATGTTTGAAGATTAATGTCCAGCAGATAGGGATATGTTTCGGGGATAGATGCTTCCCTTGTATAGACTATAATTACAAGGGCACAAGACGAGACCCAGATGCAGATTCAGGAGGCAGAAGGTTGGAGCCTTAGATGTTAATTAATCCAAAAAGGGGTAGGCAAGAGAATGGTCGTGTACAGACAGAAAGTCAAAACCAGTTCAGAGTCCAGTAGGTACCGATGGGCAGGCAGAATAGTCAGGCAGGCGGGAATGGAGTCCAGAAAATAGGCAAGGGTCAAAACCGGGAGGACTAGCAAAAGAGAATAGAAAAAGGAGTATGGGGAAAAAAACGCTGGTTGACTTGACAAACATACAAGACGAACTGGAAACACAGGGATGAATACACTGGTACAGAGAGACAGGAAACACAGGGATAAATACACTGGTACAGAGAGACAGGAAACACAGGGATAAATACACTGGGGAGAATAAGCAACACCTGGAGGGGGAGACAATCACAGGAACAGATGAACCAAATCGGGTGACAATAATTGCCAGTGTTATAATTATGGTATTTAGATCAGTTAAACACTACCTTCCTACTACAACTCCTCCTTTGTACTAACATCATCATGTACCTTTTTTCTAACTCTCAAAACTGACCAATTTAAAGCAAAAATGATTGAAAGTAACTGAGTTAAAGTACAAATGGTTTCTCTCTTTCTATTTCTTTCTCCTTAGGCACGTTTGGGCAGCGGGACAATTGGAGCATCCACACCCCTTCCTCCTGGAAGCATCCTGCCGTTCCCTATGAGATCCTGATCGACCCTCTGAGTATGCCAGCTCACCGCATCCTGGAGGGAGAGACCAGAGTGTCCGATGTCAATAACGCTGACAACTCTGAGGCCACTAGCACCGAGCAAAAGGTGCATAAAAAAAGGTCATTTCCGAGCGTCTTCATCAACGCTGCCAGAGTGGAATGTTCAGGGCAAATGTGCATGTACAGGGCAGATTTGGAATCTCTCCCTCTCCTTTTGTTTCTATCCCAATTTCCTCTCTCTATCTCATATTATTTTTCTCTCTGTCACTCACTCTCCTCTCCTTCTCACCTACTCTCTCTGTCTGTCCCTCTCTCTCCCTCTCTATCTCTCTACCTCTAGCTCTCCCTACGTCAATGTCTTCATCTCTCTTCCTTTCCCTCTCAACTTCTCTCTCTTGCTCCCCCTCTGTCAATCTCCCCCTCCCTCTCTTCCTTTACCTCTCATCCTCCCTCACCCTCTCGCTCCCTCTAGCTCTCCCTACTTCAATCTCTTCATCAACTTCTCTCTCTTGCTCCCCCTCTGTCAATCTCCCCCTCTCTCTCTTCCTTTACCTCTCATCCTCCCTCACCCTCTCTCTCCCTTTCTGTCTCTCTCTTGTCTCTCTCTATATGTTACTGATCTGCCTCTTTCGAAATGTAATTGCAGTCCAACTCGCCCAGCAAGCTTAGACACCCTCCACTGTCCTTCAGCGACACAGACATCATGGAGGAGATGAAAACCTCTTGTTACACAGAAGAACATGGGAAACGGTGAGTGAGCCACATTACACACATCATACAGTAAATAGTAGGCAAGCAGATACAGGTCTAGGCTCAGAACACACCATGGGAATAAATACATTTCTGCCGGCAGTAAATTGTCTGCTATCTCTCACATTTCAGACTCCGACATGAAATATTCAAGCATACTAACAAGCCACCCAATCATGGCGGACCCAAGGCCTACCACACTCTCAAGTACTTTGATATCGTCGACACCCCAGCACCCTGCGAGAGGCCTGATCTTTCCCTGGCTGGCATAGATCCTTTCATGTCCAGCTTTGTGGAGCAGGAGTTGGCTGAATTCCAATAAGATCCCAATTGTAACAGGAACTCAAACTGTGACCATAGGTCCTGTGCATCATGAACTCAACATGCTTCAAGGACAGAGGAGTTACAACACCATCAAAAATAATCAGAAGAGCTGAAATGTGAGCTGTTGCACAACTTTAAAGAGTTGCACAGTCCTGGATTGATTAGGGGAGACCGGGGTTTGTTGTCACACTTTTTTACTAATTAGTGTATTTCTCAGCACCAGTACATCTTACAAGACTATTTTCAAGAAGATTAAGACCAAGGTCTTGGGTTGAAATGGGGACCATTTCTATCCTCTTATCTTATTCCAACATGGAGTTATAAGCCATTAAACATTCTCTGTCCACTTGTGACAACCTGGGCCCAGATTTACAAAACACTTCTTACGCAAGAATGTAAGAAGCTTCTAAAGGGAAAAAAAGTAAATAAGTTCGTAAGTGCAATTCCTCAACAATATCTTAAGATGTAATGATTTTCTTACGAACTTCTCAAATATCTATTTACAAATCTTCTTAACCTGTCTGGGAACGGAGTTCACAGCCAGTGAAATTGCAGGGCGCCAAATACAAATCAACAGAAATTTCTCAAACATACAAGTATTGGGCACCATTTTAAAGATAAAATTCTCGTTAATCCAGCCACAGTGTCTGACTTCAAAAATGCTTTACAGCGAAAGCTCCACGAACGATTATGTTAGGTCACCACCAAGTCACAGAAAAACCCAGCCATTTTTCCAGCCAAAGAGAGGAGTCACAAAAAGCACAAGTAGAGATAAAATTAATCACTAACCTGATGATTTTCATCAGATGACACTCATAGGACTTCATGTTACACAAGAAATGTATGTTTTGTTCGATAAAGTGCATATTTGTATCCAAAAATCAAATTTTACATTGGCGTGTTATGTTCAGTAGTTCCAAAACATGCAGGGATTTTTGCAGAGAGCCACATCAATTCACAGAAATACTCATGATAAATGTTGATGAAAATTCAAGTGTTATGCATGGAACTTTAGATAAACTTCTCCTTAATGCAACCGCTGTGTCAGATTTTTTAAAAACTTTACGGAAAAAGCATAATCTGAGTACAGGGCTCAGAGCCCAAAATAGCCAAAAGAAATATCCGCCACGTTGTGCGTTAGTCTTAACATTAGTCTTAACTAGCATTATAAATATTCATTTACCTTTGATCTACATCAGAATGCACTCCCAGGAATCCCAGTTCCACAATAAATGTTTGATTTGTTCAAAAAAGCTCATTTATGTCCATATACCTCCTTTTGTTAGGGTGTTTGGTAAACAAATCCAAACGCGCGTGAAAGTCCAGCGGAAAGGTCGGATGAAAATTCCAAAATGTTATATTACTGGTCGTAGAAACATATCAAACTATGCATAGAATCAAACTTTAGGATGTTTTTATAATAAATGTTCAATAATGTTCCAACCGGAGAATTCCATTGTCTGTAGAAAAGCAATGGAACGAGAGCTACCTCTCATGTGAAATGCGTGTGACCATCGCGTGACTGCTGGCAGACCTCTGACTCATTCCCCTCTCATTCAGCCCCCCCTCCTAGTAGAAGCCTCAAACAATGTTCTAAAGATGGTTGACATCTAGTGGAAGCCTTAGGAAGTGCAACATAACCAATATCCCACTGTGTATTCGATAGGGGCTGAGTTCAAAAACTACAAACCTCAGATTTGGTTGTTTGGATTTTTTCTCAGGTTTTTGCCTGCCATATGAGTTCTGTTATACTCACAGACATCATTCAAACAGTTTTAGAAACTTCAGAGTGTTTTCTATCCAATACTAATAATAATATGCATATATTAGCATCTGGGACTGAGTAGGAGGCAGTTTACTCTGGGCACGCTATTCATCCGGACGTGAAAATATACTGCCCCCTATCCCTAAGAGGTTTTAAGATGTTTGTTGCTAGGCTACCGTTTTACCTAGCTATCAATGGCAATCATGGTAGCATATTTGTTACTGAGATTACTGTTCTAAAACATATTCTTGGGTTTAAAATAATCAATACTGAATCTTTCAGATAAAGTTTTAGTTAATTAAACATGTTCAATTCCTTTCATGAGCTTTTCTCTCACTGCCCTGAGTTTAAGACAAGGGTTTAGCTATCTTAGAATTTAGAACAATTCCAAGAACCTTATTTTCTAGAATCAAATTTCTTCTTAACTTTTTGCTTATTAAGGGGTCCCGCTAGCTGGACAACTTCCGGTGAAACTGGAGGGCGCGTAGTTCAAATAAATTCAAATAAATATTATGGATTATAAACATTTAGGTACATATAAGTGTCTTATATCGGCTGAAAGCTTAAATTCTTGTTAATCTAACTGCACAGTCCGATTTACAGTGGCTATTACAACGAAAACATGCCATGCAATTTTGTGGATGGCTCCCCAAGTCAAAATATTTTTCCACCGGCATAGGTTTCATGCATTCATATATAAAGATTAAATATTCACTTACTTTTTGCTATAACATGTAGTGTCGTTTTGTTAGATAAAATCCTTCTTTATATCCCAAAAAGTCTGTTTAGTTGGTGCCATCGATTTGAGTAATCCACTTGTTCAACTTGCAAAGAAAGGAATCTGAAAATCTACCCCTAAACTTTGTTTCAACAAGTCAAAATACATTTCTATTTACTGCTCAGATACCCTAAAATGTAATCAAACTATAATATTTATTTCAGAAAGAAGTATGTTCAATAGCGAGCGCAAACACGGATTTCCAAGACTGTGTCCTTCTACTAAAACTGTTATTTCTTATTCGTTTTTGAATTTACAAGCCTGAAACCTTGATCACAGACTGCTGACACCCTGTGGAAGCCATAGGAATTACATCCAGGGAGCTAATTTACAATATAACCTTTCTCTTGCATTTCTAAAAGGATTCCGGTTTGGTTTTTCTTTGGATTTTCTCCTATCATATCTATTGTGTTATATTCTCCTACATTATTTTAACATTTATACAAACTTCAAAGTGTTTTCTTTTCAATGATACCAATTATATGCATATTCTGGCTTCAGGGCCTGTCACGACTTCCGCTGAAGTTGGTCCCTCTCCTTATTCGGGCGACGTTCGGCGGTCGACGTCACCGGTTTTCTAGCCGCCACCGATCCACTTTTCATTTTCCATTTGTTTTGTCTTCATTGTACACACCTGGTTTCCATTCCCGTAATTATATGTTCCTTATTTAACCCTCTGGTTCCCCCATGGTTTTGTGCGTGTTTGTTCATTGTAAGTTGGTCTGTATTTGTGAGCTTGATTATTTTCCTTCTTGGAATATTTGTTGTTTTGAGTAAAGTTACGTGAATTGCTCATCTCTGTGTCCTGCGCCTGACTCCGCCTTACCTGCCACATCTAGACGCCTTACAGGGCCTGAGCTACATGCAGTTTACTTTGGGCACGTCATTCAGGCGGAAATGGAGAAAAAAGGGGTTTAGCCCTGAGAAACATAAGAAATCGCCCAAGAAAATTTCCCAAAACCTTTTCGAAGAATAGCAACTTTGCTTAACTTTCTTCTTAAATCTATAGTTAAGGAAAAAGTGGCATTTAAGAAGAAATGTCTTTTTACGAAGGTTTTGTGAATCATCCTGGGGTTGGTTGTCACACAGTGTGGGGTTGGTTGTGTTTACTATTTGTTTTTCAGCAACAATCTAACCAAGTTACAAAGTTTTGAAAAAAGTAAAGCCTTTATTTATTGAACGTTATTTCTGTCTAGCATAATACAAATAAATAAGTACAAATAAATTCAACATAGTTATATTTGCTTTGACATTGTAGTTCTTACTCAACCCAAATCGTCATATCAATGCTTAATTTAACAAACAACAATAAACATATGATATTTGGATGAAAATGTCATATTTTGATGAAGTGAAAAAAGTAAAGCTGTGAACAGTTGTGTTCAGTCAATTTTATGTTGAAAATAAGGAGTGTGTGTATGAATGTTGCTGACTCTCAGTCGGAGTCGCATGACTCACAGTTTTGACAAGCAGGTCCGGACCGGACCAAATCTGAACCAATCATAGACATCTGTGTTTCATATGTTTGGACAGCACTGTATACAGTAGAGTACAGTAAAGAAAAGTAGTCTATTCAGTACAGTAGAGTACAGTAGCGTACAGTAGAGTATACAGTGCCTTGCAAAAGTATTCATCCCCTTGGCGTTTTTCCTATTTTGTTGCATTACAACCTGTAAGTTAAATGGATTTTTATTTGGATTTCATGTAATGGACATACACAAAATTGTCCAAATTGGTGAAGTGAAATGAAAAAAAGTACTTGTTTAAAAAAAAGAAAAGTAAAATGGAAAAGTGATGCGTGCATATATGTATTCACCCCCTTTGCTATGAAGCTCCTAAATAAGATCTGGTGCAACCAATTACCTTCAGAAGTCACATAATTAGTAAAATAAAGTCCACATGTGTGCAATCTAAGTGTCACATGATCTGTCACATGATCTCAGTATATATACACCTGTTCTGAAAAGCCCCAGAGTCTGCAACACCACAAAGCAAGGGGCAACACCAAGCATGCGGCACCATGAAGACCAAGGAGCTCTCCAAACAGGTCAGGGACAAAGTTGTGGAAAAGTACAGATCAGGGTTGGGTTATAAAAAATATCAGAAACTTTGAACATCCCACGGAGCACTATTAAATCCATTATTCAAAAATGGAAAGAATATGGCACCACAACAAACCTGCCAAAACTCATGGACCAGGTAAGGAGGGCATTAATCAGAGAGGCAACAAAGAGACCAAAGATAACCCTGAAGGAGCTGCAAAGCTCCACAGCGGAGATTGGAGTATCTGCTCATAGGACCACTTTAAACCATACACTCCACTGGACACTCTTTACGGAAGATGACCCTAAGCATACTGCTAAAGTAACACTTGAGTGATTTACGGTTACTAGGTGTGGAAGGTAGGAGTCAGGCGCAGAGGGTTCAATAATAGACTATTTATTTTCTCTGGCACAAAAACGGTCACGCCAAACACAGGGCACAGAAACACTGACCCGCCCAAGCACACAGGGCAAAACGATCCGGAGAGAATATACATCCAACACCGACAGTGAACACAAGATAATCCCCCACAAACCCCAGCGGGCCTAACAGGCTTACATAGACCAGAAATCAAGAAACACAAAAGAAACAGGTGCAACTAATAAGACTAAACCAACAGACAAGGGAAAAGGGATCGGTGGCGGCTAGTAGGCCGGTGACGACGACCGCCGAGTGCCGCCCGAACAGGCAGGGGAGCCACCCTCAGCGGGAGTCGTGACAGAGTGATTTAAGGGGAAACATTTAAATGTCTTGGAATGGCCTAGTCAAAGCACAGACCTCAATCCAATTGAGAATCTGTGGTATGACATAGAGATTGCTTTACACCAGTGGAACCCATCCAATTTGATGAAGCTGGAGCTGTTTTGCCGTAAATAATGGGCAGAAATCCCAGTGGATAGATGTGCCAAGCCTATAGAGACACCCCAAGAGACTTGCAGCTGTAATTGCTGCAAATGGTGGCTCTAGTTATGGACGCTCAGGTTTTGCTTTTTGTCTTGTTTGCTTCACAATAAAAAATATTTGTTTGTCTTCAAAGTCATAGGCATGTTGTGTAACTCAAATGATACAACCCCCCCGCCCCAAATCTATTTTAATTCCAGGTTTTAATAAGGCAACAAAATCGGAAAAATGCCAAGGGTGGTGAATACTTTCGCAAACCACTGTAATCAGTTCAGTACAGTAGAGCACAGTAGGATACAGTACAGTACAGTACAGTAAAGTAGTCAATTCAGTACAGAAGCATACAGTAAAGTAGTGTAGTTCAGTTCAGTACAGTACAGTAGAGCACAGTGGGATACAGTACAGTAGAGTCTATTCAGTACAGTAGTGAACAGTAAAGTTGAGTAAAGTACAGTAAAGTAGTCTATTCAGTACAGATGCGTACAGTAGAGTATAGTTCAGTACAGTACAGTAGAGCACAGTAGGAAATTAGTACAGTACAGTAGTCTATTTAGTACAGTAGAGTACAGTAGAGTATAGTTCAGTACAGTAGGATGCAGTACAGTAAAGTACAGCACATTAAATGTAACTGTACTATAATCGAATGTACTGTACTGTACTCTACTGAATTGTACTGTACTCTACTTTGCTCTACTGTACTATACTGAATTAAACTGTACTGTATTGCACTGTACTGTACTGCACTATACTGCACTTTAATATACTATATATATATATATATTCTGAATATATATTCTGAATGAACCTCAACTCAACTCTACTGTACTGTATTCTACTTTGATCTAGTGCACTGTAATCTCTACTGAATTAAACTGCACTGTCCTGTAATATACTGTACTGTCCTCTGCTGAATTAAACTCTACTGGACTGTACTGTGCTATGCTGTGCTGTCCAAACTTGTGAAATACACACATCTTTTAACTTCTTGATGACAGGGGGCAGTATTTTCACATCTGGATGAAATACATGCCCAAATTCAACTGCCTGCTACTCATCCCCAGAAGATAAGATATGCATGTAATTAGTAGATTTGGATAGAAAACACTCTGACGTTTCTAAAACTGTTTGAATCATGTCTGTGAATATAACAGAACTTATTTAGCAGGCGAAACCACGAGGACAAACCATTCAGATCCAATGGGATTCCCAATGAATTACAAAAGTAGTTTGAAATGTTTTGGCAACGTTTACAAGTAACCTTTTAGATATTTTGTAGTCACGTTGCGCAAGTTAGAACCAGTGTTTTTCTGGATCAAACGCGCCAAATAAATTGACATTTTGGATATATATCGATGGAATTAATCGAACAAAAGGACCATTTGTGATGTTTATGGGACATATTGGAATGCCAACAAAGGAAGCTCGTCAAAGGTAAGGCATGAATTATATTTTTTTCCTGCATTTTGTGTCGCGCCTGCAGGGTTGAATATGCTTTTCTCTCTTTGTTTACTGAGGTGCTATCCTCAGATAATAGCATTGTTTGCTTTCGCCGAAAACCCTTTTTGAAATCAGACATGTTGGCTGGATTCACAACAAGTGTAGCTTTAATTTGCTGTCTTGCATGTGTGATTTAATAAAAGTTTGATTTCTTTAGTAATTTGTTTGAATTTGGCGCTCTGCATTTTCCCTGGCTATTGGCCAGGTGGGATGCTAGCGTCCCACATATCCCAGAGAGGTTGAAAACATACGAAAAATCTGTATTCTAGGCGTCTTTTCCAAGGTAATTTAGCCTACTGGGTACATTGTTACAATGGGGATGGTTCTCACAATGTGACAACCGACCCCAACCACCCCTCAGAAGGGGATGAATATGCTTGTGAAAAATGAGAATATTCTTCACATCACAATGTGACAACTGACCCCAAGCACCCCTCAGAAGGGGATGAATATGCTTGTGAAAAAGAAGAATATTCTTCACATCACAATGTGACAACCGACCCCAACCACCCCTCAGAAGGGGATGAATATGCTTGTGAAAGATGAGAATATTCTTCTCATCACAATGTTTTGTGCACCTGACCTGAATTGATCACACGACTGACCTCTCCTGTAGAGGACACACATTTCTATCTTGAAAATATTACACAAAATAAGCACTTTGACAACCAACCCTGGTCTCCCCTACTACCTACACTGACTGTTTAAGTGCTTGTTTTACATACATACATACATACATACATACATACATACATACATACATACATACATACATACATACATACATTGTACATACATACACACATACATACATACACACATACATACGTACATACATACATACATACTGTACATACATACATATACATACATACATACATACATACTGTACATACATATACACACACACACACACACACACACACACACACACACACACACACACACACACACACACACACACACACACACACACACACACACACACACACACACACACACACACACATTCATACATACATACAAAGATGTGAAACCAAATACCCCTTTGAAGCTGGTTATCATAATACTGTATAGGGGGAATCAAATCATTTATTTACATTTGAGTCATTTAGCAGACGCTCTTATCCAGAGCAACTTACAGTAATGAGTGCATACATTTGAATACTTTCTTCGTACTGGTCTCCCGTGGGAATCAAATCCACAAATATGGCGCTGCAAGTGCTGTGCACTACCAACTGAGCTCTACCGGAAAATTTGTATTAATACATTAAATATTAGTTCATATTTTATTTCATTGCACTAATGCTAGTGAGCAATTGCACTCATGCTAATTAGTAACTTCCTTCAAACTGTAGATATAAATAACTAATTAAAATCCAAAATTGAAGTGTTTCAGATACAGTATACAACTGCTACAATAAAGCAGCATTAAGCAGTCTCACAAAGTAGGGCACAAAGTAATTTTGAACAGTATGTAATCTTGTTTACAGAAAAAGCTACTAAACTGGTTCATATTTGAAGTATAAATGTATAAATGTAACATATCCAACAAACACTATATATACCAAGGTATGTGGACACCTCTTCAAATGAGTGGATTCTGCAATTTCAGCCACACATGTTGCTGACAGGTGTATAAAATTGAGCACACGGCCATGCAATCTCCATAGACAAACATTGTCAGTAGAATGGCCTTACTGAAGAGCTCCGTTACTTTCAATGTGGCACCGTCAAAGGATGCCACCTTTCCAACAAGTCAGTTCATCAAATTTCTGCCCTGCTAGAACTGCCCCGGTCAACTGTAAGTGCTGTTATTGTGAAGTGGAAACATCTAGGAGCAACAATAGCTCAGCCGCGTAGTGGTAGGCCACACAAGCTCACAGAAAGGGACCACCGAGTGCTGAAGCAGCAAGCGTAAAAATCGTCTGTCCTCGGTTGCAACACCCACTACCTAATTCCAAACTGTAAAGTTTGGTGGAGGAGGAATAAGGGTCTGGGGCTGTTTTTCATGGTTCGGGCTAGACCCCTTCCAGTGAAGGGAAATCTTAACGCTACAGCATACAATGACATTCCTGATAATTCTGTGCTTCCAACTTTGTTGCAACAGTTTGAGGAATGCCCTTTCCTGTTTCTTCTTCAGTGTGGAATAACTTGACTGGTCTGCACAGAGCCCTGACCTCAACCCCACCGAACACCTTTGGGATGAATTGTAATGCCGACTGCGAGCCAGGTCTAATCACCCAACATCAGTGCCCGACTTCACTAATGCTCTTGCGGCTAATGTTCCATATCAGCAATGTTCCAACATCTAGTGGAAAGCCTTCCCAGGAGAGTGGAGGCTGTTAAAGCGAGTGGAGGCTGTTCTTGCTGAGAGCTCCTCCAACATCCTGGGTCTCCTCTCAGCTTTCGGGTATGTGTCTACCACAGGCACACCCACTTTCTGCAGAGAGAGAGAGAGAGAATTTGCCAAAAAAATTTACATTGCTGCTTTTGGAGTCATTCAGTGATCCATCGTATGACTCGGTACAGAAGCAGCCAATTAGTGATTGCTTTCTGCATTAAGTCCATCAAGGGATTTGGAGAGAATGGTTCTAATAAGTCAAATTACTTATCATCCACTGATGCCCTGTGATGGCCATGCCTAATACCGCCAGATGCCAGCTTAATGCAGGTCAATTAAAACACACTGTATTTACATTGACTGCTAATGAGCGAGAGGAATGTAGTCAGCTAGACAATAATGCTTGCATAAATGTTTTTCGGTTCGGGTAAATTTGATCAAATTAATTGACAATCAAATCATGCCAAGGCAATTAGTAGAAGGAATCTGGGGCACATCGTTAATTGGTTCCAAACAGATGTGCTTATGTGTTGGTAAATGTCGACTAATGATGTCCTACTTTAGGTCCGTTTGTCCTCGTCCTCTCCTTCGTACAGGCAGTTATCTGTCACAGTCAGCAGCTCTGAAAGTCCCTTTAGATCCTGAAAAATGTAAACAAACGTGCATTGCGATCGCTTCTCTTGGCAAAGAATCTACTACAACCTCTACTAATGTCTATGTTTCAGCAAGTTTAATCTGAAATAAGGTTTTGTACAAAATAGATTCAGTCTTTTGGATATTGAATGTTTGTAAGGCCAACAGGCTGTACCATTCTGGTGCATTTCTTTATTTTTTTGAAGAGTGGATTGGGACTTCCTACTAGTGTTAATACTGAAAATGTTGGTACTGATAGTGTTACAATACTTCAGTGCTCAAGAACATCAGATGGGCCCTGTCGTGCCAAATAATGTCCTCTAGTCAAAAAGTGTCCCCTCCCTGCGTCACAATGGGATTCGATAAACTATTAGCGTCTGTTGCTATATCAACGGTGTTGTGACCTAATGATTTGAATTTCGGAGATCATTACAGCCTACATGACGTTCATCCCCGCTATGCAAACAAGGCTGGTTTTCCACAACAATTCCGCTATTCAAACAAGCTTTTTGTAGCTAATAAGATGAAAACGTTACTTCAAACTTAATTGCACTTCATACAATAACAGCTAGCTAGCTAACACTAGCTATATAAAACCGTCTGGTTAGCTGGCTAGCTAGCTGGCTAGCTGACTAGGCAGGCTGAGATAAATACAGTGCTTTCAGAAAGTATTCAGAACCCTTGACTTTTTCCAAATGCTGTTACATTACAGCCTTATTCTAAGATAAAATATATACACACAATACCCCACAATGACAAAGCAAAAACAGTTTAAATTTTTTGGGGCAAATGTATTAAAAAGAAAAAGAAGAATACCTTATTTACGTAAGTATTCAGACCCTTTGCTACGAGACTCAAAATTGAGCTCAGGTTCACCCGGTTTCCATTGATCATCCTTGAGAGTCCACCTGTGGTATATTCAATTGATTGGACATAATTTGGAAAGGCACACACCTGTCAATATATGGTCCCACAGTTGACAGTGCATGTCAGAGCAAAAACCAAGCCGTGAGGTCGAAGGAATTGTCCATAGAGCTCGATGACAGGATTGTGTCGAGGCACAGATCTGGGGAAGGAACACAGTGGCCTCCATCCTTCTTAAATGTAAGAAGTGTGAACCACTAAGACTCTTCCTAGAGCTGGCCGCCCAGAGGAGAAATAAGGGGAGATGAGCCTTGGTCAGGGAGGTGACCAATAACCTGATGGCCACTCTGACAGAGCTCTAGAGTTTTCTCTGTGGAGATGGGAGAACCTTCCAGAAGGACAACCATCTCTGCAGCACTCCACCAATCAGGCCTTTATGGTAGAGTGGCCAGACGGAAGCCACTCCTCAGTAAAAAGGCACATAACAGCGTGCTTGAAGTTTGCCACAAGGCACCAAGATTCTCTGGTCTGATGAAACCAAGATTGAACTCTTTGGCCTAAATGACAAGCGTCACATCTGGAGGAAACCTGGCACCATCCCAATGGTGAAGCATGGTAGTGGCAGCATCATGCTGTGGGGTTGTTTTTCAGTGGAAGGGACTGGGAGACTAGTCAGGACTGAGGCAAAGTTGAACAGAGCAAAGTACAAAGAGATCCTTGATAAAAAACCTGCTCCAGATCACTCAGGACCTCAGACTGGGGCGAAGGTTCACCTTCCAACAGGACAACGACCTTAAGCACACAGCCAAGACAACACAGGAGTCTCTGAATGTCCTTGAGTGGCCCATCAAGAGGCTTAACCCGATTGAACATCTCTGGAGAGACCTAAATATAGCTCTGGGGCAACACTCCCCATCCAACCTGACAGAGCTTGAGAGGATCTGCAGAGAAGACTGGGAGAAACTCCCCAAATACAGGTGTGCCAAGCTTGTAGCGTCATACCCAAGAAGAAGACTCAAGGTTGTAATTGCTGCCAAAGGTGCTTCAACAATGTACTGAGTTACTTATTGGTGAATCCACTGACTGATGTCAGTGTCAAATTCCAATGACTGATGCCATAGGAAGAATCCTGGAACATATTCCAGTCTGTGCTAGCAAAACAGTCCTGTAGCTTAGCATCTGCGTCATCTGACCCGTTCTGTATTGAGCGAGTCTCTGATTCTTCCTGCTTTCGTTTTTGCTTGTAAGCAGGTATCAGGAGGATAGGGTTATGGTCAGATTTTGGTATTTGGTATTTTATTCAGATCCCCAATATCTGTTGAAAAAGCAACAGCTACTCTTCCTGGGGTCCACACAAATAAGTTATCTATATAATACTGTACTTTTTCTTGAATTTGTTCTGGATTTGGGGACTATGAAAAGACCCGTGGTGGCATGTCTGGTGGGATAAGTGTGTGTGTCAGAGCTGTGTGCAAATTGACTATGCAAACAATTTGGGATTTTCAACACATTGTTTCACATAAAAGAAGAAGTGATGCAGTCAGTCTCTCCTCAACTCTTAGCCAAGAGAGACTGGCATGCATAGTATTTATATCAGCCCTCTGATTACAATTAAGAACAAAACATGCCACTGTGTTCTGGGCCAGCTGCAGCTTAACTAGGGCTTTCCTTGCACCACTGGACCACACGACTGGACAAGAATCAAGATTAGACAAAACTAGAGCCTGCAGAACTTGCTTTTTGGAGTGTGGTGTCAAAAAAGCAGAGCATCTCTTTATTATGGCTTGACCTCTCACCTTCTTTGCAACCGTTGAATCTATATGTTTTGACCATGACAGTTTACAATCGAAGTTAAGACCTAAGACCTGCTGTTTTCAACTCTCTAGAGACAGCAGGAGTGGGAGAGAAACTGAATGATCGGCTATGAAAAGCCAACTGACATTTACTCCTGAGGTGCTGACCTGTTGCACCCTCTACAACCACTGTGATTATTATTTTTTGACCATGCTGGTCATCTATGAACATTTGAACATCTTGGCCATGTTCTGTTATAATCTCCACCTGGCACAGCCAGAAGAGGAATGGCCACCCCTCATAGCCTGTTTCCTCTCTAGGTTTCTACCTAGGTTCTGGCCTTTCTCTGGAGTTTTTCCTAGACACCGTGCTTCTACACCTGCATTGCTTGCTGTTATGGGTTTTAGGTTGGGTTTCTGTACAGCACTTTGTGACATCAGCTGATGTAAGAAGGGCTTTAGAAATACATTTGATTGATGATTGATTGATTGATTTGTACCAAATACAAAGCTCTTAGTTTTAGAGATGTTCAGGACCATTTTATTACTGGCCACCCATTTCAAAACAGACTGCAACTCTTTGTTAAGTGTTTCAGTGACTTCATTAGCTGTGGTTGCTGATGCATATATGGTTGAATCATCAGCATACATGGACACACATGCTTTGTTTAATGCCAGTGGCAGGTCATTGGTAAAAATAGAAAAGAGTAGAGGGCCTAGAGCGCTACCCTGCGGTACACCACACTTTACATGCTTGACGTTAGAGACGTTTCCATTAAAGAAAACCCTTTGAGTTCTATTAGATAGATTACCATATCGTGGATTCAGAGCTGAGGTTGAAAAGCCATAGCACTTAAGTTTTTTCAACAACAGGTGGTCAATTATATAAAAAATTATATCAAAGGCTGCACTGAAATCTAACAGTACAGCTCCCACAATCTTCTTACTATCAATTTATTTTAACCAATCATCAGTCATTTGTGTTAGTGCAGTACATGTTGAGTGCCCTTCTCTATAAGCATGCTGAAAGTCTGTTGTTAATTTGTTTACAGAGAAATAGCATTGTATTTGGTCAAACACAATTTTTTCTAACAGTTTGCTAAGAGCTGGCAGCAAGTTTATAGGTCTGCTGTTAGAACCAGTAAAGGCCGCTTTACCACTCTTGGGTAGCGGAATTACTTTGTCCTCAGGCCTGGAGGGAAGCCAAAGACTTTCCTCTAGGCTCAGATTAAAAATATAACAGATAGGAGTGGCTATAGAGTCAGCTACCATCCTCAATAGCTTTCCATCTCAGTTGTCAATGCCAGGAGGTTTGTCATTATTGATCCTTAACAATAATATTTCCACCTTTCCCACACTAACTTTACAAAATTCTAACTAGCACTGCTTTACTTTCATTATTTGTTTTTTTTATGCATGAATATAATTGCTCACTGTTTGTCGTGGGAATTTCCTGCCAATGAAATGATCATAAAAATAATTGGCATAATGTCACGAATCCCGCCGAAGATGGTGCCTCTTCCTGTTCGGGCGACACTCGGCGGTCGTCGTTGCCAGCCTACTAGCTGCCACCGATCCCCTTTTCTGTTTCATTTAGTTGTGTCTGATTAGTTGCACCTGTTTTGTGTTTAGGTTGTGATTGTGGGCTATTTAAACCCAGCAGGCCTGCAGGCTTTTGTGCGGGCTTGTTTCTCTGTTCGTTTTGTGGATGTGATCTTTTCTGTTTGTGTCCTGTTTTTGGGCCGGTCATTGTGTGCGCCTGGTGTTTTGGTGTGACCTACTTTTCTCTGGAATAAATACAGTTGTCCTTTACCTTCTGCTCTCTGCGCCTGACTCCGCACCCACTACTCCTAGAAGTCTCTCTGCGCCTGACTCCGCACCCACTACTCCTAGAAGTCGTAACACATAATCAAATGGTTTTGTGATGAATAAGCCATCTGATTCGATGAAAGATGGAGTTGAATTTGTCTTTCTGCCCATAATTGAATTTAAAGTACTCCAAAGTTTTTTTCCATCATTCTTTATATCATTGATCTTGGCTTCATAGTAAAGTTTCTTCTTGTTTTTGTTGAGTTTAGTCACAATATTTCTCAATTTGCAGTAAGTCAGTCAGTCAGATGTCTAGACAGACTTATTAGCCACTCATTTTGCCCCATCTCTTTCAGCCATGCAGTTTTTCAATTCCTCATCAACCCATGGAGCATTAACAGTTCTAACAGTCAGTTTCTTAACAGGTGCATGTTTATCAATAATTGGAAGGAGCAATTTCATAAATTCATCAAGTGCAGTGTCTGGATGCTCCTCATTAATCACATCAGACCAACAAATATTTTTAACATCCACATAAGAGTCACAGTTAAATATTTTGTATGATCTCTTATACAGTATTTTGGGCCCAGCTGTTGGAACTTAGTATTTTCTGGATATAGCCACTATATTGTGATCACTGCATCC
Source organism: Oncorhynchus kisutch (assembly GCF_002021735.2). Taxonomy (NCBI): domain Eukaryota; kingdom Metazoa; phylum Chordata; class Actinopteri; order Salmoniformes; family Salmonidae; genus Oncorhynchus; species Oncorhynchus kisutch. Next base: position 46,765,074 of record NC_034188.2, on the reverse strand, counting down.
AAGGGGTACGGATACAGCTTTAGAACAAAGTTCTACAGCATTAGTAAAGATGTGATCGATACATGCGGATGATCTTGTTCAAATCAAATCAAATCAAATTTTATTTGTCACATACACATGGTTAGCAGATGTTAATGCGAGTGTAGCGAAATGCTTGTGCTTCTAGTTCCGACAATGCAGTAATAACCAACAAGTAATCTAACTAACAATTCCAAAACTACTGTCTTATACACAGTGTAAGGGGATAAAGAATATGTACATAAGGATATATGAATGAGTGATGGTACAAAGCAGCATAGGCAAGATACAGTAGATGGTATCGAGTACAGTATATACATATGAGATGAGTATGTAAACAAAGTGGCATAGTTAAAGTGGCTAGTGATACATGTATTACATAAGGATGCGGTCGATGATATAGAGTACAGTATATACGTATGCATATGAGATGAATAATGTAGGGTAAGTAACATTATATAAGGTAGCATTGTTTAAAGTGGCTAGTGATATATTTACATCATTTCCCATCAATTCCCATTATTAAAGTGGCTGGAGTTGAGTCAGTGTCAGTGTGTTGGCAGCAGCCACTCAATGTTAGTGGTGGCTGTTTAACAGTCTGATGGCCTTGAGATAGAAGCTGTTTTTCAGTCTCTCGGTCCCAGCTTTGATGCACCTGTACTGACCTCGCCTTCTGGATGATAGCGGGGTGAACAGGCAGTGGCTCGGGTGGTTGATGTCCTTGATGATCTTTCTTGCCTTCCTGTAACATCGGGTGGTGTAGGTGTCCTGGAGGGCAGGTAGTTTGCCCCCGGTGATGCGTTGTGCAGACCTCACTACCCTCTGGAGATCCTTACGGTTGTGGGCGGAGCAGTTGCCGTACCAGGCGGTGATACAGCCCGCCAGGATGCTCTCGATTGGTCATCTGTAGAAGTTTGTGAGTGCTTTTGGTGACAAGCCGAATTTCTTCAGCCTCCTGAGGTTGAAGAGGCGCTGCTGCGCCTTCTTCACGATGCTGTCTGTGTGAGTGGACCAATTCAGTTTGTCTGTGATGTGTATGCCGAGGAACTTAAAACTTGCTACCCTCTCCACTACTGTTCCATCGATGTGGATAGGGGGGTGTTCCCTCTGCTGTTTCCTGAAGTCCACAATCATCTCCTTAGTTTTGTTGACGTTGAGTGTGAGGTTATTTTCCTGACACCACACTCCGAGGGCCCTCACCTCCTCCCTGTAGGCCGTCTCGTCGTTGTTGGTAATCAAGCCTACCACTGTTGTGTCGTCCGCAAACTTGATGATTGAGTTGGAGGCGTGCGTGGCCACGCAGTCGTGGGTGAACAGGGAGTACAGGAGAGGGCTCAGAACGCACCCTTGTGGGGCCCCAGTGTTGAGGATCAGCGGGGTGGAGATGTTGTTGCCTACCCTCACCACCTGGGGGCGGCCCGTCAGGAAGTCCAGTACCCAGTTGCACAGGGCGGGGTCGAGACCCAGGGTCTCGAGCTTGATGACGAGCTTGGAGGGTACTATGGTGTTGAATGCCGAGCTGTAGTCGATGAACAGCATTCTCACATAGGTATTCCTCTTGTCCAGATGGGTTAGGGCAGTGTGCAGTGTGGTTGAGATTGCATCGTCTGTGGACCTATTTGGGCGGTAAGCAAATTGGAGTGTGTCTAGGGTGTCAGGTAGGGTGGAGGTGATATGGTCCTTGACTAGTCTCTCAAAGCACTTCATGATGACGGAAGTGAGTGCTCAGTAGTCATTTAGCTCAGTTACCTTAGCTTTCTTGGGAACAGGAACAATGGTGGCCCTCTTGAAGCATGCGGGAACAGCAGACTGGTATAGGGATTGATTGAATATGTCCGTAAACACACCGGCCAGCTGGTCTGCGCATGCTCTGAGGGCGCGGCTGGGGATGCCGTCTGGGCCTGCAGCCTTGCGAGGGTTAACACGTTTAAATGTCTTACTCACCTCGGCTGCAGTGAAGGAGAGTCCGCATGTTTTCATTGCAGGCCGTGTCAGTGTCAGTCCTCAAAGCGGGTAAAAAAGTTATTTAGTCTGCCTGGGAGCAAGACATCCTGGTCCGTGACTGGGCTGGATTTCTTCTTGTAGTCCGTGATTGACTGTAGACCCTGCCACATGCCTCTTGTGTCTGAGCCGTTGAATTGAGATTCTACTTTGTCTCTGTACTGACGCTTAGCTTGTTTGATAGCCTTGCGGAGGGAATAGCTGCACTGTTTGTATTCGGTCATGTTACCAGTCACCTTGCCCTGATTAAAAGCAGTAGTTCGCGCTTTCAGTTTCACTCGAATGCTGCCATCAATCCACGGTTTCTGGTTAGGGAATGTTTTAATCGTTGCTATGGGAACGACATCTTCAACGCACGTTCTAATGAACTCGCACACCGAATCAGCGTATTCGTCAATATTGTTATCTGATGCAATACGAAACATATCCCAGTCCACGTGATGGAAGCAGTCTTGGAGTGTGGAGTCAGCTTGGTCGGACCAGCGTTGGACAGACCTCAGCGTGGGAGCCTCTTGTTTTAGTTTCTGTCTGTAGGCAGGGATCAACAAAATGGAGTCGTGGTCAGCTTTTCCGAAAGGAGGGCGGGGCAGGGCCTTATATGCGTCGCGGAAGTTAGAGTAACAATGATCCAAACAAAGGTTTTTCCACCCCTGGTTGCGCAATCGATATGCTGATAAAATTTAGGGAGTCTTGTTTTCAGATTAGCCGTGTTAAAATCCCCAGCTACAATGAATGCAGCCTCCGGATAAATGGATTCCAGTGTTTGTCAACACCCTGGTAGGTTGATTAATGAACTGAACCAGATTACGTGCGTTGGTTACAGTGAGACGCTTCCTCTTGAGCGGACAGCTTGTTGAAAACCAGTCAATATTCAGGTCCCCAAAAAAGCAGACCTCTCTGTTTACATCACATATACTATCAAACATTTCACACATATTATTTAGACACGGACTGTTAGCACTTGGTGGCCTATAGCAACACCCCAAAAGAAAAGGCTTTTGATGTGCCAAGTGAACCTGCAACCACAACACTTCAATAACACTTGACATAAGATCTTCTCTAAGAATTACAGGGATATGGCTCTGAATATATACAGCACCCCCCCCCCCCTCCATAAGCATTTCTGTCTCTTCTATAAATGTTATATCCTTGCATTGCTACTGATGTATCATCAAACGAATTATCTAAGTGAGTCTCAGAAAGGGCTAATATTGTATATGAATGTTATCTGATGTTACATATTAATATGGGCAATTTTCAGCCCTTTTCTGTGTAGCTTATCAGAGATAGACATAATATTGAAAAGAGCAGACAAAGCAAGAGAAAAAAACATACATTCAGCAGTCCATTAATCAATTGGTGTGTGTGTGTGCTGCAGGGATGAGGCTACGAACCGATAGGCTTGGCTCTCTCATCCCTTCCGGGGTTCTGGAAGGGAGGGTGGACAATGAACCTGTCGTAGCGGATGTAAGCAATTTCTCCACACGCTCTGGCAGCTTTCATGGCTGGGATCAGTTCTTTCCTCTTCTGGTGCACAGAGGGAGAGCGTTGTATGCGTCTCTGTATGTGGAGTAAAGGTAGTCTAGATTTTTTCTCTCTCCTCTGGTTGCACATGTAACATGCTGGTAGAAATTAGGTAAAACGGATTTAAGTTTAAAGTCCCCGGCCACTAGGAGCGCCGCCTCTGGATGAGCATTTTCTTGTTTGCTTATGGCCTTTTACAGCTCGATGAGTGCAGTTTTACTGCCAGCATCAATTTGTGGTGGTAAATAGACAGCTATGAAAAATATAGATGAAAACTCTCTTGGTAAATAGTGTGGTCTACATCTTATCATGAGATACTCTACCTCAGGCGAGCAAAACCTTGAGACCTCCTTAATATTAGATTTTGTGCACCAGCTGTTATTTACAAACAGACACAGACTGCCACCCCTTGTCTTACCGGAGGCAGCTGTTCTAGCTTGCCGATGCACAAAAAAAAACAGCCAGCTGTATGTTATCTATGTCGTCGTTCAGCCACAACTCGGTGAAACATAAGATATTACCGTTTTTAATATCCTGTTGGTAGGATAGTCTTGATAGTAGCTCATCCATTTTATTATCCAATGATTGTGTAACGAGTGCGCTGAGAGTCGGGAAGCAAGTTCAGGGAGTGACTGTTTTAATATATAAAAGAAACAATGATGCTTCCCTTAGGTGAGGTGTTATTCTGTAATGAGTGAGCTGAGAGTCAGGAAGCAAGTTCGGGGAGTGTGTTTTAAGAAATAAAAGAAACGATGAACACAAACAGCGCACCGACATGAAAACAGAGTCAATGACACCTGAGGAAAGAACCAAGGAGAGTGACAGATATAGGGAAGATAATCAAGGAGGTGATGGAGTCACCAGGTGAGTGTCATGAGGCACAGGTGCGCAAGACGATGGTGACAGGTGTGCGGGACAATCAGCAGTCTGATGACCTAGAGGCTGGAGAGGGAGTATACGTGACAGTACCCCCTCCCCAACGCGCGGCTCTAGCCGCAGGACGCCGTCAAAGGTTACGAACCCGGGGATTAGGAGCAGACTGGTCAGCCCTGCTGATGCGCAATAACCTGTCACACCAGCTGAAGCACGGGAACCTGTTTAGTCAGTTGGGATGCGGGAACCTGACAGATTGGTTGAGGCAGGGGAGCCTGGCGATCCGACAGAGGCATGAAAGCCCGACGAGCCGGGTGAGGCAGGGGAGCATGGTGATCCTGACGAGCCGGCTAAGGCAGGGAAGCCTGGCAATCTGACAGATATAGGGAAGATAATCAAGGAGGTGATGGAGTCCAGGTGAGTGTCATGAGGCGCAGGTGCGCGAGACGATGGTGACAGGTGTGCGGGATAATCAGCAGCCTGATGACCTAGAGGCCGGAGAGGGAGTATACGTGACAGATTGCACTTTGGCTAATAGGATTGATGGTAGAGGTGGATTACCCACTCGCCGTCGGATACTTACAAGGCACACTGACCTACGTCCCCGATATCTCCGTCTCTTTGGGATTTGGGCCTTGTCTGGTGTCTGAAGTAAATCCTTTGCATCCGACTCGTTAAAGAAAATATCTTTGTCCAGTACGAGGTGAGTAATCGCTGTGCTGATATCCAGAATCTATTTTCGGGTGGCAGAAACATTACGTACAAAATAAGTTACAAATAATGCAAAAAACCACACACAATAGCACAAAACAGCAGCCATCAACTCTGGCGCCATCTCATATAAAAATGGAATCTCTCCACACCATGGCAAAATGGCTTCTGCTGAAGCACGGGAACCTGACCAGCCGTCTGAGGCCTGGGAGCCTGACGAACCTGCAGAGGAGTGGGAGCCTGACGAGCCGGCCGAGGCGTGGGAGCCTGACGAGCCTGCCGAAGGCGTAGGAGCCTGCCGAGCCAAACGAGTCTTGTGATCCTGACAAACCAGCTGAGGCATCTTCGGTAGACTCGGCAACGGACGCTTGACGGGGCAACCAGGTCTTGTAAACCTATCGAGCCACCTGATGCGTGGGAGCCTGACAAGCCAGCTGAGGCATGGGAGCCTTCCGAGCCGGCTGAGGCATAGGAGCCTGCCGAGCCAACTGAGGCATCCCTGGTTGCTCCGGTAGCGGCACCAGGATCTGAGGCATTATTCTGTAACATGTACGCTGGGAGTCGGGAAGCAAGTTCAGGGAGTGACTTTAAATAATAAATATCACAAGGAACAAAACATGAAACACGAGTAGCGTACAGACATAAAACAACGGAACAGCAACAATAATACCAAAGGAAAGAACCAAAGGGAGTGGTTGAGGTGATTGAGTCCAGGTGAGTCTGATGAGGCGCTGATGCACGTAATGATGGTGAAAGGTGTGTGTAATTGTAAGCACTCTAATGACCTCGAGAGCCGGAGAGGAAGAATACATGACAGTATTGCAAAATGAGTAGAACTGTATGAAATGTTTCATAAAACTGCAACCTTTTCTCTCCGCCCCATGGCAAAATATGTAGAAATGCAAGAACTGAACTTTAAGAAAAAATGTTTTCCAGCGAGGTGGTGGGCCCCCCAACCAAATCTCGCTTAGGGACCCCAAAAGGCTAGACCCGGCCCTGTTAGTAACGATCAACAATCAGATTTGTATTTTTTAGAAAAAGTCAAGGGGCGTGAATACTTTCTGAAGGCACTGTATGTTTTTGATTCCAATTCTAGCACACATGATTCAACTAATCAGTAAGCCCTTATGTGAAATGGCTGGGGAGCACCGAAATCCCTTTTGAGAAACACTAACTGTATCATCAAATATGCTGTGTACTACATGTAATTATGTTGTCTTAAAAGAGAGGGTGTCACACCAACTAGAAACAGTATACCTATTAGCGTCTGCCTCTTCTGCGTTGAATGTAGTGCTGACTTCCCTTTTGAAGAACTTGCTGATCTGTGTTTTCATGGAGGGGATTTACGTGTGTGGTTCCTCCGAAGATGTCTTCGAGCTACAACTGGGCCTTCTCCATCACTGCCACCAGAGGAATACACGCTCAGGATACAGCCCCTCGAACTTGGCCCTGTTCATCAGCCAATAGCGCAGAGTCATTCCAAAAAGGGTCAGGACCCTGGGTCATGTTCAGTTAGGGCACACTGTAACAAAACATTTTTGTTTTTGGATCAAACCTTGGATCATTGTTACTCTAACAAAACAACTATTAAAGTTCAAATAAAATTTTCTGTGTCACTCCATTTCAGTCCCTTTTCTCCCATTTTGTGCCTACTAAACATGACCTCATGGTGAGTTTTAGAGACTGTGTTGCCATGGCCACACCTGTTCATCAAGTCTTGACTGTGGAGACACAGTGTGGACATGTTCAGTTGGCACAAAACAGGTGAAAATGTTTTGCTACAGAGTGAAATTTGGTGAAATTACCTTAAATAATACTTTATTAACTTAAATAAAAAAAGTATCCTTTTCGCTTTCTGTTTCAAAACACTATCTAGTTCATCTTCCCACAGACATCCACATCATCCATAAATCACTCCATGTTTAGAAGGAAGTCTGTTGAAATGCTGCTCATCAACAGTGTTGGGAGGTAGTGAGCTACATGTAGTTCAACTGGCAATTGAACTACATTTTGCAGTAGCTTGGTGGTAGTTGAACCTGATTCAAATCTTGGTAGTGTGAACTCTGCACAGAAATGATCTTCCAGCAACTAGTCAGTCTCTGCCTCCCAGGTAAGGGGGAAAATCTGTGGATAAAAATACAGTTAGTGTTATAATGCTTAACAGAAATTAACAAACATGTTTTCCTTGAAATGGAAGTTCATTATTTTACAACTTAATGTTAGATCGGTCCTCACCCTGAAAGTAGTTTATAGACCAGGAGAAACTGTAATCCATGGTTCGGTTTTCTTTAATAGGTCAATACAAACTTCAGCTAACTTTGGCCAGCAGCAAACCACCCTGCGGTCCCTGGATGGGACACCAGATGCTCCTGGACGTGGTGTTGGAGGGCCAGTAGGTGGCACTCTTTCTTCTGATCTAAAATAAATATTCCAATGCCCCAGGGCAGTGATTAGGGACATTGCCCTGTGTAGGGTGCTGTCTTTTGGATGGGATGTTAAACAGGTGTCCTGACTATCTGTGGTCAATTAAAGATTCCATGGCACTTACAGTATCATAAGAGTAGGGGTGTTAACTCTTGTGTCCTGGCTAAATTACCAATCTGGCCCTCATACCGTCATGGTCAGCTAATCATCCCAGCCTCCAGTTGGCTCATTCATCCCTGTAACTATTCCCCAGGTTGTTGCTGTAAATTAAACTATGTTCTCAGTCAATTTACATGGTAAAATAAGGGTTAAATAACATTTTTGCCACCACCATTTAAAAAATATATATAAGTGGGGGAGGTATGCGGTACCTGTAAAAAAAAGGGCAAATCAACACAATTATTTGGTTTTACGTTTAAAAAAACAACCTGGTACTGCATGTCATCATCCCTTCCATTGATTTTACATCAGATTTTATGTTATATAGTGTGTACATATAGGCTAGCACAGTTAGGAGTTTAAGTTAGACATATTAGCATACCTTACCTGGCTAAAGCCATGTTTCACTTGACTTGTCCATACCTTTAACTTGCCCTGCTGAACAGGCAGACAGTTGGAGAGCTGAATGTCCCACGTCAACAAAGACCACTATCTTGGATTTTACATTGGCTGATGGGAGGTCCTCTTTGTACAGTATATGCCATAATTCAAAGCAACTAGAGGGAGACAGAAGACAGAGGAATATTAATGGTTCCTTGTACAGTATAATTAATTGAGCACTTTGCCAGAGGAGAAGGATCAATTTCCCATGATACCTGCTGTGGTGTCATTGATCAGTCGGAGGCAGTTGAGACCGGCATTAAACGTGCAGAAATAAATATATTTCACTGTGTTAATAATTTCAATATGTTTGTCCCATTACAAACAACACGAAAACAGGTGATTGGTTAAAGCATTCTATAGTACAATCACTTTCAAGGCCTCTAAAGAATATATAGACGAGTTCACAGCATGTAACCTTCATTATCATTGGGACCTGAACAATTAATCTAGATCAGGGCTATTCAATACGGTCCTCGAGGGCCAAAACACATCTGTTTTTCATTCTTGTCTTATAATCAGTGACTGATTTAGACCTGTGTTTGTGTGTCCAGCAGAGAACCACATTGTAAATGTGTCAATAGCCAAAATTATTACCAGATTTGTGGCTGCTACCCACAAGTATGTTTTTGGATCTAAATGATACAACAGCACTGTAGGGAGGAAAGTAATGCAGATAGTAACTCAAAAACATGTACATTGCAGCTGAAATCTCATCCATTTGTTTTTTATACATTCTGTTAATTTTTGGAGGGGTGAGTACTAGGCCTAAACACAACATCCAATAAACAATTAACTAATTACAAAAGTCCCGATAGTCTCATTCCAACAGTATTAGGAAATCTCATTACAGTTAACATCTCATGCGTAAAAAGTAGGGAGAAAGAAAACAGGGACCATATTTCAGAGTTGGGTTGTGTGAGGCTACGCTTTAAATACAATTTCATGACGACTAAGTTTCTCATAAGTGTTTTTTAAAGACCTCATCATTGGCAGTGTATAAGATAAAACAAAAATAATCCTAGTCATGGTTGCACAAAAAAACTGTGCAAACCAAGCTCCCAAATATTGAAATGAGTCCCTCCTATAGCTGGGCTTGGTGAGTCTGGCCTGTGTTGGCTAGCCTGTGTTGGGGTGGTGTAGTCCTGTGTGGCTCAGTGGGTCGAGTAGCAGTGCTAGCCATGACAGGATTGTAAATGCGATTCACACGTGGGATCAGTAAGTTGTTTCTGATAAGAGTGTCTGCTAAATGACTAAAATGTTGGCTAGCTTGTTAATGGGGTCATGTTTGCTGGGAATCTGATTGAAGCCTAAATATTTCAAATGGATTCAATGATTATCCTTTACTGTAGACGTAATGACTGTAGCTACCGAAATCTATTGTATAGAATGTTATAATAAAATAGGCCTAATGAAGCAAGTTTGTTTAGCCTACGTTGCAAAGCTATTTGTGCAGGCTGGTTAAATATAGACAAATAAAGATAGGATAACTGCAAAATGCTGTGTGAATTATTTTTTATTTGATAAGTACAATTGAGCCAACCAGGAAAGACACGGGGTGTGTTATTGTAGCCTAGTAAGCACGACTTTTAACAGTGCAGCATTTGGCCACAAGAGCGCGCCTGAGCCACATTAGTGGCGGGCGGTGAACATGCCAAAATCTCCTTTCTCTTGTCACAAAAAAGCATTCCATTCCAAACACTGTCAAAGCCACACCGAAGGCTGTCAGCATCTCTTTCTGTCTCGCACGATGATCCCTGAAAAGCCAGATGTCGTACACACCGTTGCTTTTTATTTACTTTTTCTGTCGTTCGGTAAGTATTGGTTGACTTACCGTTCTATTTGAAGCTATGCGCATTTTACTCGTGCTTTATGTGGCTGCTTTAAGCAGGGAGTAGAGCAAGCTAAGAATATGCGTTGTTGGGAAGCCGTGTTGCATATTGGAAGAGTTAACTTTAGCTAGCCAAGTAGCTAGCCTAGAGATGACTGGACATTGCAAAGATTTGAATCTGGTTAGAAACTCCTAATTGGATTGGCTGCACATTCGTTCACGACCGTTTGTGTTACATTGTGTCTTTAGTTCTTTGAATTGCCTAAACGCATGTTTTTACTAGGATATAACCTAGACTCTGTGGAAGCTAGCGACTGTATTTTGAGTATAGTTTAAACTTCTTGACCAGTGGCATATTCATTACGCCGAATAATGTTGCAAAACGTTTCTTAAACGGAACCAAAGGAAACGGGGAGAGACCGAATGATTTGTCCAATAGAAACTTTCGTTTTGGCTCTGTTTCCGTTTGGTTCTTATACGGTAAACGGTTTCCGAAATAAATATGCCCCAGTGTTTTGCAGGCTGCTGCACGCGCAGCTTGTGGGTGTGAGAGTTGTAGCCTTCGTTCTCTGAGAAATACTTTTACAATTGTATCCCGTTGTATTCTTTGATAACTTCACCCAATAACTCAACGCGATGCATGCATGTGCGACGAATTGCTGACAGCAGCTCAGTGGCTAACTTTAAAATAGCGCGCTATTGCATTAATTCAGGTAACAGATTAACAATACCTAAAGACTGCAGCCAGGCATAATGCATTATGTTGTGGTTATGCATCGTAAGACTTGTCATAAGAATGTATGACCCATAAGGTATCCCGAGTGGTGCAGCGGTCTAAGGCACTGCATCTCACATGCTGACCAGACCGGACAAGGCATCGCAAAATAAATTTAAAAATCTATGTTATTCAATTATTGCACCCACACTGCTGGCGTGTGTCCTGCCTCTCCCATCTCCTCATTGGTTTATAGAAGCAGGTACCCACGTGCCATCTCCTCATTGGTTATACCCATGTAGGTGATTGAAAGACAAACTGTTTTGCCGGTAGTCGTGGTAATACTTTGACATTTTAGATGCCAATCACTGTATAAGTTCAAAGATGAAAAAGCCTGGAAGGAGGAGAGATGACAAGAAACGATTCGGTTGGCCGTTTTATGTGTGGATTAATTTTCGGAGTAGAGGACCTTGTGCATTTCAGGTAAAATAACAACTCAATGTTTATATCCCAGGACAAATTAGCTAGCAACAGCAAGCTAGCTAAATAGGACAAATTAGCTAGCAAGTGCAAGCTAACTAGCTAAATTGCCATACATATTTAATGCTTTTCGACCTGTCCCTAAATTCATGTAATTGGTTTTGATATTTTAACCTGTGTGTCGTGATCACTTTTGGTGTAGGGGGACAAAATCAATTTATGCACAATGGCGCACGCGCGCAGCCGGTTTGGGTTCCGTGTCAGTGCTCGAGGCGTCACTACAGACAATAATGGTTCGAATCCAGGCTGTTTCACAACCGGACGTGATTGGGAGTCCCATAGGACGGTTCACAATTGGCCCAGCGTTGTTAGGGTTTGGCCGGGGTAGGATGCAATTGTAAATAAGAATTTGTTCTTAACTGACTTGCCTAGTTAAATAAAGGTTACATTTTAAGTATTAATAATGATCCATTTCAATGATCCTGACTAAATGTTAAATAAGAACTTATAAAGTATGGAAAATAATGTTTTTCTCTCTGTTATTCAGCAAACCTGGGTTCAAATTAGAGGTCGACCGATTATGATTTTTCAACGCCGATACCGATTATTGGAGGAACAAAAAAAAGCCAATACCGATTAATCGGCCGATTTATTTTTGTTTTTTAAAAGTAAATATGTATGTGTAATAATGACAATTACAACAATACTGAATGAACATTTTTATTTTAACTTAATATAATGCATGAATAAAATCTATTTAGTCTCAAGTAAATGAAACATGTTCGATTTGGTTTAAATAATGCAAAGACAGTGTTGGAGAAGAAAGTAAAAGTGCATTATGTGCCATGTAAAAAAGCTAACGTTTAAGTTCCTTGCTCAGAACATGAGAACATATGAAAGCTGGTGGTTCCTTTTAACATGAATCTTCAATATTCCCAATTAAGAAGTTTTAGGTTGTAGTTATTATAGGACTATTTCTCCCTATACCATTTGTATTTCATATACCTTTGACTATTGGATGTTCTTATAGTCACTATAGTATTGCCAGTCTAATCTCAGGTGCTGTTTGAATGAATGCTTACGAGCCTGCTGCTGCCTACCACCGCTCAGTCAGACTGCTCTATCAAATATCAAGTCATAGACTTAATTATAATATAATAAACACACAGAAATACGAGCCTTAGGTCATTAATCTGGTCAAATCTGGAAACTATAATTTCGAAAACAAAATGTTTATTATTTCAGTGAAATACGGAACCTTTCCGTATTTTATCTTAATGGGTGGCATCCCTAAGTCTAAATATTGCTGTTACATTGCACAACCTTCCAATGTTGTGTCATAATTATGTACAATTCTGGCAAATTAATTGCGGTCTTTGTTAGGAAGAAATGGTCTTCACACATTTCGCAACAAGCCCAAACTGCTGCATATACCCTGACTCTGCTTTCACAGAACACAAGGGAAGTGACACAAATTCCCTAGTTAAAATATATTAGCAGGCAATATTAACGAAATATGCAGTTCAAAAAATAAAAAAATAGTGTATTGATTTTAAGAAAGGCATTGATGTTTATGGTTAGGCACACATTGGTGCAACGACAGTGCTTTTTTCACGAATGCGCTTGTTAAATCATCACCCGTTTGACGTGTAGGCTGTGATTCGATGATAAATTAACATGCACCGCATTGATTATATGCAACGCATATAAGTTAGATAACTACACATGGTTGATGATATTACTAGTTTAACTAGTGATTATGTTAAGATTGTTTTTTATAAGAGAAGTTTAATGCTAGCTAGCAACTTACCTTGGCTTCCTGCTGCACACGTGTAACAATTGGTCAGCCTGCCACTCAGTCTCTCGTGGAGTGCAATGTAATCGGCCATAATCGGCTTCCAAAAATGCCGAATACCGTTTGTTATGAAAACGTGAAATCGGCTCTAATTAATCGGCCATGCCGATTCGGTCGACCTCTAGCTCAGACTATTTGAGTTCTTTAAAATACACTACATGACCAAAAGTATGTGGACACCTGCTCATCCAACATCTAATTTGAAAATCATGGGCATTAATATTGAGTTTGTCCCCCCCCCCTTTGCTGCTACAACAGCTTCCACTTTTCTGGGAAGGCTTTCCACTAGATGTTGGAACATTGCTGCGGGGACTTGCTTCCACTTAGCCACAAGACCATTAGTAAGGTCGGCACTGATGTTGGGTGATTAGGCCTGGCTCGCAGTCGGCGTTCCAATTCATCCCAAAGGTGTTCGATGGGGTTGAGGTCAGGGCTCTGTGCAGGCCAGTCAAGTTCTTCCACACCGATCTCGAGAAATGATTTCGGTATGGACCTTGCTTTGTGCACAGGTGCATTGTCATGCTGAAACAGGAAATGGCCTTCCCCAAACTGTTGCCATAAAGTTGGAAGCACAGAATTGTCAATAATGTCATTGTATGCTGTAGCGTTAAGATTTCCCTTCATTAAAATTAAGGGGATTAGCCCGAACCATGAAAAACAGCCCCAGACTGCTTCTCCACCAAACTTTACAGTTTGGAACTAGGTAGTTGGTGTTGCAACCGAGGACAGATGAATTTGACGTGTTTCAGTACTTGGCGGTCTCGTTCTGTGAGGTTATGTGGCCTACCACTTCGCAGCTGCGCTGCTGTTGCTCCTAGACTTTTCCACTTCACAATAACAGCACTTAGACTGGACCAGGGCAGCTCTAGCAGGGCAGAGATTTGACTAACTGACTTGTTGGAAAGGTGGCATGCTGTAGCCTAGTGGTTAGAGCATTGGACTAGTAACCGAAAGGTTGCAAGTTCGAATCTCCGAGCTGACAAGGTACAAATCTGTCATTCTGCCCCTGAACAGGCAGTTAACCCACTGTTCCTAGGCCGTCATTGAAAATAAGAATTTGTTCTTAACTGACTTGCCTAGTAAAATAAAGGTAAAATAAAAAAATGACAGTGCAATGTTGAAAGTCACTGAGCTCTTCAGTAAGGCCATTCTACTGCCAATGTTTGTCTATAGAGATTGCATGGCTGTCTACTCGATTTTATACATGTCAGCAACGGGTGTAGCTGAAATAGCCAAATCCACTAATTTGAAGAGGTGTCCACATACTTTTGTATATCTAGTGTAATTTGAGGGGAGGTTTCCTGGACACAGATTAAGCATAGTCCTGGACTAAAAAGTGCTTTCAATGGAGATTCTCTATTGAGCTTGCTTTTTAGTCCAGGAATAGGCATAATCTATGTCCGGGAAACCGCCCTCGAGTGTTTGTCAGGTGGGCAGTGTTTGCTCTGTTGGGACTTTTCTATTGGTTCCATTGGAACAGGCAGGCTCATTGGAAGAGGCAGGCTCAATCAGGCACAGCTAAAGCGTTTGAAATTATTTAAAGGCCCCCACCAGAGTGCAATGTCGCCCCTATTTCAGCATAACTTCTGTCCTAGAGCGTAAATTGTAGTTTTTAGGTTCTACCTCTGAAGAATGACGCAGGCTGCTAATACATATTCACAAATTGGGCGTGGGAACGCTGTGGTGATTTCTATCTCCAAAGAAACTTGACAAATGATCCAAAGGATGATTTATAATTTGCTGGTAAAAAAAGTGGAGGTGCTAAAACACACCCCATACTTTCATTTGCTCCATGGCTCAGGCAGCCAAGCGTAGACTACGGCGACAAGCTGTTTGGCTCAGCCAAAGATTATCTATTATATTGCTCCGCTCAGTTGCGACTTGTGAAGATGGAAGTACTTTGCATGTGTTTATGATTAATAAATAATGCCATGCTGGTGGGTGGCAACATTCAAATAAAACCCAGCCCTGAAAAGAAACGTAGACTCTAAAGTAGTTGCATGTCATATCATAGGGGAAACGCATGGCATTGGCATGAAAAAGATCAGAAGTTACCCCTTTGGATTTCCCACTTCAACCTCAATATATCATACTTTGACTAAAACAATGACTTATTGACTTATCCTTGTGTAACATCATGGGTAGGCTAAGAAAAAAAAAAGGGAATTTCTGAATTTCTGCTCTTGTGGGCGTTTAATCATTTAGGATTTGAACTCAGGTCTGCTTTTCATTATTCACCATAGTGGTTACAGATTGTTGTTACTAACAGCCTCATGAACATGAATTGTAATCGTTGAATGGCATAAGTGAATGGAATAGATGTTACATGAATTCATCTGTAATACCAAAGGTTTATAGACTAGCCTATTGTATGGGCAACCAACTCGCTGGCCTTGTCTCTAGTGTCCATCCTGAGATTGAAAGATTGGGAGTTCGATCCCTGGCCGAGTCATACCAAAGACTGTAAAAAATGGGACCCGATGCGTCTCTGCTTGGCACTCAGCAGATAGATTGGCCGAGGTAAGGTCCTGCGATAGACTAGCATCCTGTCCAGGGGATATACTTGTACATCAAGCTGCCTCACGCTACAGAAACAGTATATGGTTCCTACTCCTATGAGCTATTCCGTCTCCTACCTACTTCTATTGTATGGACAGATCATTGCCTTGCTGTGGTTCAAGCAGATCTGTGGATGCATAGCCTGGCTGACCGGACTCACGTGGTACACTGGTCTGGACGAGTCCATTTGTTGGCGCAATATTCACACAGAAATTGGCTTGAGCTTTGATTGGTTCAACAACAAATAAAACCATGGGGGGGGGGGGGGTGGAGAACTCTCCTTGTTTGGATTTGAAAACCCAACAGTTGTATTGGAAGGGGGCAGCACTCGGTGTGTGTAGTTGTCCATGTGGGTGTTTAATTAAGTGAGAGGGGAACTAATCGACACTTCACTCTATTGTTTTGTTAACTGCTGTGTCTCAAGCCACTATCATTCAGTGTCCAATTTATATGAATAGAAAACCCTGAAAGTTCTTAAACATTCAACCAAACAATGCATGTACCGTGGGACTATATTATGGCTGAAGGTTTTAGCCCTGAAACCTTTGAGTGCTAAAGACCTGTGTGTGGATGGTGCTCAGAAATCAGCTCTCATCATGTCATTGGTGACTGTATAATGCATGTTTATATACAGTACAATATGATGCGTATCAGGGTAAGGGTCAACTACAATATCAATTCAGGCAGTAAATTGAAATCCATTTCATGAATTGAGAATGGACAATTATTTTCAATGAGAATTTGTCAATTCAGTAATTCAATTACTTCAACCGCTGAATTGATTGATTTGAAAATCACAAGAACTCCAACCCTGATGCACAGAATTAGACTAGAATAACAATAGAGTAAAATATTTCCCTATGATAGGAGTCAGGGTGAAAGAGGAAGATAGTTTAATCAGAGGAGCAACTGGATATGTTCGACCCTTAATTTCTGGTGATACCGTCACAGTGTTTTGCCATAAAAGCTCATTGCTCTTTCCTCCATCCTAGTACAGAACCCAGAGTAGTTCAAGGCTCATCTTCTTGACCAGCAGCATGATTCATTCTATATTTTTACCTTTGCGTTTGTGTGCGTGCGTGCTACCAACCACGAATGACATGACGGTCTCACAAAATCAATACATTTTCATGAAATAGGGCCTACCTTGTTGGTTTTTCCTAGTCCTAGTTTTCCTAGTGAAAACAGTTCTAATAAGGTGGCATTCTTAAGGTTTGCTGTTGCACTGAGAAAGGAAAGGGCAACCAGCTGAACAAATGTTGTCGTCACAACCAGTAAGAGGAAATGGCTTTGAGGCACAGGAGGTCACGCATGCATGAAATGTGGTGACACGTGAAACGCTTTCAAACAAAGTTCCCCTCGCTCTCAAATACTGACCACATTGCACACACCATCGCACGCAACTTGATTTTGTCCACCCACACCAGACGTGATCAGGACACGCAGGTTGAAATATCAAAACAAACTCGGAACCAATTATATTAATTTGGGGACAGGTCAAAAAGCATTAAACATTTATGGCAATTTAGCTAGCTAGCTTGCTGGTGCTAGCTAATTTGTTCTGGGATATAAACATTGGGTTGTTATTTTACCTGAAAGGCATAAGGTCCTCTACTCTGACAATTAATCCACAGATAAAACCGTCAACCAAGTTCCTTTCTAGTAATCTCTCCTCCTTCCTTTAGGCTTCTTCTTCTTTGGACTTGATATGGCGGTTGGCAACCAACTGGAGAGTGGACCACAGTTCATCTTTCAATCACCCACGTGGGTATATGCTCCTAAAAACCAATGAGGAGATGGGAGAGGCAGGACTTGCAGTACTTCGAGCGTCACAAATAGAACCAAGTTCATTTTATTTTTCATTTTATTTTGCAGCGCGTGCAACACGTCTGGTCTGGTCAGCATGTTAGACCATGTACATAGCTCACTATTCCCTTTGATATTTAGCAATCTGCAAGTGAATTGGGAAAGTGAAAACAGCAAGGCTAGCCTAATTATATGCTGGCAGCGCACGCCAAGCTGTCTTTTCCCTATCTTTCTCTAGGGACCTCCATGAAAGATGGCAAGTTGCGACAGATGTAGCAGAATGGGGAGTGAACTTGGATGTTTTCCTACAGGAAGCTGCCAAATGTTGCATTTTTAATCCTAGTTGATAGGATTGAGAGCCTGGAAGACCAGATGAGAATGTTGCAGACAGTCTTTCTGGTGGAACCCAGATCGTTTATGTTACTTACTCTGATTAATCCATCATTAAGTAGATTTTAGACCGCTTCCCATTTCTCAACTATTAATCAAGATTGGGATTTCGCACTCCGAACTTTTGTAGTTTATCTTTGGAATAATTTACATGCAACTGTAACACCCCTTCTCTCTAAGCCAGTGAACAGGCACAAGACAAGGTTTAGGTGAAATTGGCCTCCTCTCTGCTGAGGGAGATCTTATTAAAAACCCATATTTAAAAAACATTTTTTTGAGATCCTCTTAACAATCATATGAAATGGTCCTCAGATACGATACGTTTTGCCTATCATTTTGCCATTTCATCATTTTGTTATTTGGCCATTCACATCAGGTTTATGATAATTTCATAGTGGGTAAAGTGATACTTAAGGATTTTGGCAATGAAGTCCTTTACACTATCTACTTCCACGAGTCAGATGAACTCATGGATACCATTTTTATGTCCCTGTAACCTGTACGGAGGTAGTTATGTGAGCCAATGCTAATTAGCGTTAGCGCAATGACGGAGTCTATGGTATCTGCTAGCAGTCTATGCACCAACGCTAGTTAGCAACTTCCTTCAAACTGCACACAGAGACACAAAAATGGTATCCACAAGTTCATCTGACTCTGGGGAAAGTAGATAAAGGGCTTCAAAATCATGAAGTATCCCTTTAAAGTCCTGGTCTGCCCACCCACTATATCTAACTATAAGAGGAGCTAATGCAGTCATCACTATGGACATCATTCAGCTCTACTCTGTCGGCTGTAATGAATTGCTCCCGCACAGTAGGAATTAAGTGTGTCAGTTGTACTGTAGCTACTGTGTGATTGAGCTGTACTGTGGTAGGTCTATAGAATTGTATGAGAGTGAATTATAGGATCTCTATGGGTAGGTCTGTGTGTGTGTCAGCTGTACTGTAGGACTGTGTGTGTCAGTGTATTTCAGCCATATGGCAGCACTGTGTGCTACATTGTTCCTTTAATCAGCTGTTCTGAAGGCCCCCCTCCAGTAAAACCATGTTCCTATTCGGCCTGGTAATAAAGAAATGCAGCGGCCATAACTAAAGCCAAACAAGTTTCTCGTGTGTGTGTCCGCACGGCAAGCATTTGTACATTCTCTATGCCAAAACAGTACAGAGTTACTGTAGTCACTCACCTTTCTAGTCATCTTGAAACAGCTAGGTCTAGTCTTGAAGTCACTTAGGGGAAATTCAACGGTGATGAAATTATGCTTTGACTCAGGTATTTCACTGTAAAATCTATGCCAAACAAAAATCATTGATTTCAAAGTTTAACAACCCATACAACTCTATGCACAAGGACTACTTTGAACAATTTACACAGTATATTTTACAATAACACATTTACTGGATGATCTGTGCCGATGCAATGTTTGGTAACAGAATAATGGTAAAATCTCCCTCAGTTTTTTATGCGACCACGTTTTCAAAAAATCTGTTTTGAATTAATATTCAAACATGTCTGCAGAAAGAATGAGGTGGTGTCAGCTATAGGGCTGTGGCGGTCTTGGAATTGGAGGTTACAGTAATTGGCCAGGCCAATATACACGGTCAATGACATAATTGTTAAAGGTTGGCTTTATTTCTGCAGCTTCTCTATTACCATTACACATCGTTATTATCAGTAGCATTTCATTATTTTTATTACCTTATTACCTCTAAATATTAGTCTCGTATACAAGTTAAGAAATGTCAGAAAGGAGAGGATTGTCACATTTTCATATTGACACAACTTAACACAGGCTATCGGCCTCAAAAGAAACGTGCAATTTCTCTATTGCATTACACATCGTTACTGGTTTCTTTCCTTTTTCATTTATTTTTTTGTATTGTTTCTGATGTGTCCATTTTGTTTAAATGTGTGTTACTGTTGTCTTAGGCTTTTAAGACCCGATGTAAAAAATAAAATAAAAATAAAATTCTGTTTGTACACTTGTTTACATGGATGCTTCTTAATAAAACGTATTTTAAACCAGCCATTACACTTTGTTATTATCATGCCATTTTATTATTATTATTCAGGTTATTAATAATAAATATTAATTTACAAATTAAGGAATGTCTGGTTGGACAGAATTTGTCACATTTTCGTATTGACACAGCATGACAGAGTCAAAATAAAGATGTATGCCCACCTTGTCCTTGTCTGTTAACTTTTCTGTATATAACATTTCTCAATCTGGATCCTATTTTGATGCTAAAACCATTCTCACGAAGTCCGATGTGTTTTTCCCCCACTTTAACCTAAATATTTGCATAACTTCACAAACCCTACTGTTGCTGCCATTTGATGGCAGTGGCATTGGCATACAGTGCCTTGCAAAAGTATTCGGCCCCCTTGAACTTTGCGACCTTTTGTCACATTTCAGGCTTCAAACATAAAGATATGAAACTGTATTTTTTTGTGAAGAATCAACAACAAGTGGGACACAATCATGAAGTGGACAGACATTTATTGGATATTTCAAACTTTTTTAACAAATCAAAAACTGAAAAATTGGGCGTGCAAAATTATTCAGCCCCTTTACTTTCAGTGCAGCAAACTCTCTCCAGAAGTTCAGTGAGGATCTCTGAATGATCCAATGTTGACCTAAATGACTAATGATGATAAATACAATCCACCTGTGTGTAATCAAGTCTCCGTATAAATGCACCTGCACTGTGATAGTCTCAGAGGTCCGTTAAAAGCGCAGAGAGCATCATGAAGAACAAGGAACACACCAGGCAGGTCCGAGATACTGTTGTGAAGAAGTTTAAAGCCAGATTTGGATACAAAAAGATTTCCCAAGCTTTAAACATCCCAAGGAGCACTGTGCAAGTGATAATATTGAAATGGAAGGAGTATCAGACAACTGCAAATCTACCAAGACCTGGCCATCCCTCTAAACTTTCAGCTCATACAAGGAGAAGACTGATCAGAGATGCAGCCAAGAGGCCCATGATCACTCTGGATGAACTGCAGAGATCTACAGCTGAGGTGGGAGACTCTGTCCATAGGACAACAATGAGTCGTATATTGCACAAATCTGGCCTTTATGGAAGAGTGGCAAGAAGAAAGCCATTTCTTAAAGATATCCATAAAAAGTGTCGTTTAAAGTTTGCCACAAGCCACCTGGGAGACACACCAAACATGTGGAAGAAGGTGCTCTGGTCAGATGAAACCAAAATTGAACTTTTTGGCAACAATGCAAAACGTTATGTTTGGCGTAAAAGCAATACAGCTCATCACCCTGAACACACTATCCCCACTGTCAAACAAGGTGGTGGCAGCATCATGGTTTGGGCCTGCTTTTCTTCAGCAGGGACAGGGAAGATGGTTAAAATTGATGGGAAGATGGATGGAGCCAAATACAGGACCATTCTGGAAGAAAACCTGATGGAGTCTGCAAAAGACCTGAGACTGGGACGGAGATTTGTCTTCCAACAAGACAATGATCCAAAACATAAAGCAAATTCTACAATGGAATGGTTCAAAAATAAACATATCCAGGTGTTAGAATGGCCAAGTCAAAGTCCAGACATGAATCCAATCGAGAATCTGTGGAAAGAACTGAAAACTGCTGTTCACAAATGCTCTCCATCCAACCTCACTGAGCTCGAGCTGTTTTGCAAGGAGGAATGGGAAAAAATGTCAGTCTCTCGATGTGCAAAACTGATAGAGACATACCCCAAGCGACTTACAGCTGTAATCGCAGCAAAAGGTGGCGCTACAAAGTATTAACTTAAGGGGGCTGAATAATTTTGCACGCCCAATTTTTCAGTTTTTGATTTGTTAAAAGAGTTTGAAATATCCAATAAATGTCGTTCCACTTCATGATTGTGTCCCACTTGTTGTTGATTCTTCACCAAAAAATACAGTTTTACATCTTTATGTTTGAAGCCTGAAATGTGGCAAAAGGTCGCAATACTTTCGCAAGTCACTGTATGTTCTTCAAAGAGAGCATGACTTAATGGGCGGATCGAATCCCCAAGCTGACAAGGTAAAAACCTGTCGTTCTGCCCCTGAACAAGGCAGTTGTTATGGATATTTCAAACTTTTTTAACAAATCAAAAACTGAAAAATTGGGTGTGCAAAATGATTCAGCCCCTTTACTTTCAGTGCAGCAAACTCTCCAGAAGTTCAGTGAGAATCTCTGAATGATCCAATGTTGACCTAAATGACTAATGATGATAAATACAATCCACCTGTGTGTAATCAAGTCTCCGTATAAATGCACCTGCACTGTGATAGTCTCAGAGGTCCGTTAAAAGCGCAGAGAGCATCAGAGAGCATCATGAAGAGGGGGCTGAATAATTTTGCACACCCAATTTTTCAGTTTTTGATTTGTTAAAAAAGTTTGAAATATCCAATAAATGTCGTTCCACTTCATGATTGTGTCCCACTTGTTGTTGATTCTTCACAAAAAAATACAGTTTTATATCTTTATGTTTGAAGCCTGAAATGTGGCAAAAGGTCGCAAAGTTCAAGGGGGCCGAATACTTTCGCAAGGCACTGTAATGCCTGGAATATTTACATTTTGGAGAATATCTTGTACAATGAGTTAAAGTTATGTATAGTAACCCTAGGTGTGAAATAGTAAATAATGGCTAGTTCTCAGAAAGTATTAAACTGTCAAGAGGAGGAAAACAAGGTTGTCCACTATCGGCATATATATTTATTATGGCCATTGAAATGTTAGATATTAAAATCAGATCCAACAATAATATTAAGGGGCTAGAAATCCAAGGCTTAAAAATAAAGGTGTCATTGTACGCTGATGATTCATATTTTCTTATAAATCCACAATATGGATTCCTCCACAGCCTCATAGAGGATATAGATACTTGGATTACAACCAAATTATGATAAATGTACATATTGGATCACTAAAAAAGACAACTTTTACATTACTGTGTAGTTTACCAATAAAATGGTCTGATGGGGAATTGGAAATACTCCGTAGTCATATCCCGAAAGAAAGGAATGATCTCACTGCAATATTTTTTTAAATATAAAGTTTACCAAAATAGATAAGATCTTGATACCATGGAAAGGAAAATACCTGTCTGTTTGTGGAAAAATCACCCTGATTAACTCTTTAGTCATATCACAGTTTACCTATTTGCTTATGGTCTTGCCTACACCTAGCGACTTGTTTAAAAAAATTAAATGAGCAAAAAATATACCTTTTTACTTGGACCGTCAAGTCAGACTAAATTAAACGGGCCTATTTATATAATTAATATAATTTCAGAGGGCAGAAATGATTCAATATTAAAGCATTAGACCTCTCACTAAAGGCTTCAGTCATACAAAAGTTATACTTAAATCTGAACTGGTTCTCTAGCAAATTAGTAAGAATATCTCACCCCATGTTCAAGAATGGCCTTTTTCCCTTTATTCAGATGACAAACTCTCACTTTCGGTTATTTGAAAATGAAATTATGATAAATAAAAAAGCATACCAGTTTCATGTAAGGACCAAAACATTTACAGCTCTGCCATATAGATTGCAAAATAGTTGAGAATAGATTTTCGATGTACCAATTCCATGGCACATGGTTTATGAACTAATACACAAAACAACGCCAGATTGTCCCCCACCATAATTTGCAAATAAATTCATTAAAAATCCTACAATGTGATTTTCTGGGATTTTTTTCTCTCATTTTGTCTATCATAGTTGAAGAGTACCTATGATGAAAATGACAGGCCTCTCTCATCTTTTTAAGTGGGAGAACTTGCACAATTGGTGGCTGACTAAATACTTTTTTGCCCCACTGTATATTGGGTGGGACAAATCATATTTTTCCCAGGATGGGGGGGTCGTGTCCCCCCTGGGATTTCCGCCTATACCCCAAACAGGGAAACCGTTCCCAATCAAAGCTATAACATACTCTATTAAGGCAGTTATTTATCTTACAACTTGTCCTTGTGGTAAAAATTATGTGAGCAAAACAAAACGCAAACCAAAAGTAAGACTCTCTGAGCATCGTAGCACCATTAGGTGCAAAAACTCGACTTACCCAGTTGCGACCCACTTTTTAAAAAAGCGAACCACTCTATTTCATCCCTTCGCTATATCGGCATCGAACGCATCACCATCCCTAATAGAGGGAGGGACCTTGACAATTTATTGTTAAAACAAATTAAATCTTTTAATTTAAAGACCCTTGCTCCTTTCAGTCCCAATGTAGAGTTTTAGCCATGTTTGTACAGTGCATTCGGTAATTATTCAGACCCCTTGACCTTTTCCACATTTTGTTATGTTACAGCCTTATTCTAAAATGTTTTAAATTATTGAATTTTTTCCCCTCATCAATCTACACTCAATACCTCATAATGAAAACAGGTTTTTGAAATGGTTGAAAATGTATTAAAAATAAAAAACTGAGGCACAATATCTGAGGCACAGATCTGGGGAAGGGTACCAAAAAATGTCTGCAGTGGCCTCCATCATTCTTATATGTAAGAAGTTTGGAACCACCAAGACTCTTCCTAGAGCTGACCGCCCGGCCAAACTGAGAAATCAGGGGAGGGGGGGGTGGGGGGCTTGGTCAGGGAGTTGAACAAGAACCTGATGGTCACTCTTACAGAGCTCCAGAGTTCCTCTGTGGAGATGGGAGAAACTTCCAGAAGGACAACCATCTCTGCAGCACTCCACCAATCAGGCATTTATGGTAGAGTGGCCAGACGTAAGCCACTCCTCAGTAAAAGACCGCTTGGGAGTTTTCCAAAAGGCACCTAAAGGACTCGCAGACCATGAGAAACAAGATTCTCTGGTCTGATGAAACCAAGACTGAACTCTTTTGCCTGAATGCCAAGTGTCACATCTGGAGGAAACAAGGGGCACCATCGTTCAAGCATGGTGGTAGCTGCATCATGCTGTGGGGATGTCTGTCATCGGCAGGGACTGGGAGACTAGTCAGAATTGAGGGAAAGATGAACGGAGCAGCTTTGCTCCCTCTTGGCATTCTCTCAACCAGCTTCATGAGGTAGGCACGTGGAATGCATTTTAATTTACAGGTGTGCCTTGTTAAATTGTGGAATTTCTTTCCTTAATGTGTTTGAGCTAATCAGTTGTGTTGTGACAAGGTAGGGGTGGTATACAGAATATAGCCCTATTTGGTAAAAGACAAAGTCCATATTATGGCAAGAACATCTCAAATAAGCTAAGAGAAACGACAGTCCGTCATTACTTTAAGACATGAATGTCAGTCAATTCGAACAATGTCAAGAACTTTGAAAGTTTCTTCAAGTGCAGTTGCAAAAACTATCAAGCGCTATGAAGAAGCTGGCTCTCATGAGGATTGACACAGGAAAGGAAGACCCAGAGTTACCTCTACTGCAGAGGATAAGTTCATTAAAGTTAACTGCACCGCAGATTGCAGCCCAAATAAATGCTTCACAGAGTTCAAGTAACAGACATATCTCAACATCAACTGCTAAGAGGATGACTGCATGAATCAAGCCTTCATGGTCAAATTGCTGCAAAGAAACCAGTACTAAAGGACACCAATAAGAGCAAGAGACCAAGAAACACAAGCAATGGACATTAGACTGGTGGAAATCTGTCTTTTGGTCTGATGAGTCCAAATTTGGGATTTTTGGTTCCAACCGCCGTGTCTTTTTGAGGCGCAGAGTAGGTTAACGGATGATCTCCACGTGTGGTTGCCTGGTGGTTCCCACCAGGAAGCATGGCAGAGGAGGTGTTATGGTGTCGGGGTGCTTTTCTGGTGACACTGTGATTTATTTAAAATTCAAGGCACACTTAAACAGCATGACTATCACAGCATTCTGCAGCAATACGCCATCCCATCGGGTTTGCGCTTAGTGGGACTGTCATTTGTTTTTCAACAGAACAATGACCCAACACACCTTCAGGTCGTGTAAGGGCTATTTGACCAAGGAGAGTGATGGAGTGCTGCATCAGATAACCTGGGCTCCACAATCACCCAACCTCAACCCAATTGAGATGGTTTGGGATGAGTTGGACCGCAGAGAGAAGGAAAAGCAGCCAACAAGTGCTCAGCATATGTGGGAACTCATTCAAGACTGTTGGAAAAGCATTCCAGGTGAAGCTGGTTGAGAGAATGCCAAGAGTGTGCAAAGCTGTCATCAAGGCAAACTTTGAAGAAGTTTGTTGGCTACTTTGAAGAATCTAAATTATAAAATACATTTTGAGTTGTTGAACACTTTTTTGCTAACTACATGTTTCCATATGTGTTATTTCATAGTTTTGATTTCTTCACTATTATTATACAATGTAGAAAATAGTAAACATTAAGAAAACCCTTGAATGAGTAGGTGTGTCCAAATTTTTGACTGGTACTGTATAAAAAATGTGTCTGTTTTGTCTTGTATTTAAGTGTTGACAGCCAGTAGACACCATGTTTATTTATATTTTGAGGTTGGACGTTAGCAAGTTGGGCACACCGATTGGTGTCACCTCTTTAGTCAGTATATGTTACACCTGTGCTGCCTTGTCATCTCATATGTCAGAAGGTGTTTCAGTTGTGCCGGCACAGGTGAGATTTAAAATAGGCTGGCTCAGTGCTTCAGTTGATTTGAGTGATGTGGAGGATTAACACCTTAAATTGGCTCTCCTTTATTGGTTCTTCCCTTTTTTCATTTTTGCTCCACATTTTTTGGTTTGCTTCCTGTCTTTTACGTTTGTGAGTTTTCATTTTGTTTGCCTTCTCTTGGGCAAATTTTGCCTTCTCTTGGGCCCTCAATGTGGGTGTCTTTTAGGTCCTAGTTGTTGTTGCTAGTGGTCACCCCCATGAGTTTCCATGCCCTAATGAACATCTGAGAGTTACTGGAGAATTTACAACTTTTTGTAAGAACATAGTATATGGGATTGATTTTAAGAAATTTATCTTAATTCATTTGATCATTATTGTTTCTTTTCCAAGAAAAACAAAACCCTCAGGATTTCCGTTAGGAAAATATGGCGCTGTACAACGTGACTGGCCCAACCGGAGATTCAGTGAAAATAATAATCTCATTGATTTATCAAGACCAGTCCCCATGCTTGTCTCAGAGCAGTGTGAAACGGTGCTGAAATAGTTGACCACACGCAGGTAGGCTATTGCTTCAAATCATATTATAACAATTGGATGACTTTGGGTGTTCCAGTAAGCAACTATTTGTTGCCTTCATTAGGCTACTTTATTCCAATATTTCTGTCATTCAGTGATATTTATTCCCATAATTCGTTATGGATCCAGATGTGGTTAGAAAACAATGCATTTGGTTAACTCGGTAAGGGTATATTGTCCTGCTGATAGGCCTTCAAGGTTGGATAGAATGATATTGTTCAACAAGCGTTTTGTACTCATAAATTCATATTTCATGAATCTTGGCTCAACAATTCTGTATAATTCACCATATTACAATACATTCGCTCCATTACAATTAGCTGCCATGTCTTTAACATGAAACAATAACACGGTGCACCATAATTAGCAAATTTCCTCATTATTCAATTGAGGTTTGAATCTTTAGTAGTTGTAGGTAGAAACGATTGACTCTTTCTCAGTGTACATAATGTGTGGGCTGGTTGATGAAATTAATCTCTTGTGTGGCTCAGTTGGTAAGAAGATGTCACTAGCAATGCCGAGGTTGCGTTTCTATTGCCACAGATGCACATACTCTAAAAATACATATTCCAAAAAAATGTAAGCAATAAGGCACGCGTTGGTGTGGTATGCAGCCAGGGATGTTCTTAGGCACAACGCAACGCCAATCAGCATTCCGAGCTCGAACCACCGTTTATAATATGGAATCTACAACACAGATGTGGAAAATGTTTAGAGGTGTTAAGTACATATAAAGTATAAGCCAGGCCTGGGAAATTCCAGTCCTCGGGGGCCTGATTGGTCTTACACTTTCCCCCCATCCCTAGCAAACACACCTCATTTAAACTAATTGCATTTGTAACTGAAGTTTATGATTTGGTGATTATTGGAGCTTGGTTTATTTACTAGGACTGGGGAAAAAGTGTGACACAAATCAGACCCCTGAGGACTGGAGTTGCCCAGGCCTGTGCTAGGCAGTAGTATATTCATAAGGCTATATTCTGTGTCCTGGCCTAATCCTCAGATTAGGGCTCCAGCTTCTTAATCAACACCTCTCTCTTTATCTCTCTCTCTCTCTCTGTGTGTTTGAGCCTCAGAAGGCTATTTTACACAATACGGGAAATGTGACTCTTCAGCTCTATCTTGTAATTGCATGTAGATATGAAGCTGTTAGAAGCCCCAACACACACACACACGCAGCCAGCTAATGTTGAATTGACTAGTATAGAAATATATTCTCCAAACTGCTGTTTTGATCCTCAGTATTGATTTGGAATCCTCATGTGAAGGCCCCTTTTGCCTTGAATCGATAGAGTTAAAATTGGATATAGGCTTCCCATGGTCTAATTGCAAACTTTCATAGATGAATGGTGGTGCACACAGACTGAGTACAATCAGAAACAGACACACACGGGAAAGAGCTTCCTCCCTGAGGGTCTGTTAAATATCCTGGTAACTAACCTTTCTGCTATGATGGGCCCCAATGATGTTTCATTAGGCAGGTTCCTCTATACTGATTAGAGTCGTGACTATAAACCCCTCGGGATAATATATATCTTTGGTGCACATTTCTGTCAACCAGTCTAAATGGTTTGACTTGCCTAGTTAAAGGTTAAATAAAATAAATAAACAATTCATTGTCAGGCTTTCAGTGATTTCAGTGTCTCATTTCGATTTATCATTTCTTTTTCTCCCTTTTTCTCCCTCATTCTTTGAAGTTCCTGCCAACATTGCCACCAGCAACTCAAGACGGGTAAGGATACTTTTTTTGGTTAATTGCGTCATGGTGCCACAATTATGCAAATTTCACTCAGATTTAATTTGGGTGCCTGTTACTAATTTGGGCTGATTGGTATGCTTCTCATATTTCTACCCGGTTCCCTCATCAACCCCTATTAAAGGTTTTGATTTCTTAAGCAACCTCAATCAAATCCAAGATGTTCTCTTCTCTATCAACCGCTTGATCAATGGCCTCCTGGTCAAATCACCGCTATCACTACAAATCCATACCCTTTTTATCTCTTATTTTTCTCGCCCTCAAATAGTGGATCCTTTACTGTTGCTCTTGCTGTTCTTTTCCTTTTTTTGTTTTCAATCAGTCCTGTGTACTTGCCTCTCAATAAATAATGAGGGTGTTCAGTCACTATAATTGTTATCAGTGTGAGGGGAACTCTGACAGAAGCGCTTGTGGCTGAGCTGCTTAGCTTCACACTCTCTCCCCCGAAATTCTCTTTGTTTACCTTTGTCAGCAGTTTCTGCCTCCCCCGTTCTCCGCCTCCCCATTGTGTCCTCCCCCATCTACGTTCACAGTTTTATATAATATTTTTTTATTTGACTTTTATCAGTTTAAAACCGCGCCAGGCAGAGGAAAAAAATCACAAGGTGTAAAAAACTAGAGTGGAGGGTTGTCTCTTGTTTGCATTTGTCAATGTGCTCGAGCTGCAGTCACAGCCAGCAGACTTTCACCACTGGTTTAAGCTTCAAAGGATCTTTATTTGACTCCAAACTTTGTTTGCTTTGAGAATCCATTTCACTAACCACAAAAATGATTTTTATGTGAGTAAAGTCCTACCTTATTAAACACAATCACGACAGCTGGGATGGAAACAGGAAGTTTCGGGACAATTTGATAAATGCCAACAGATCATTTGTTTGTTCGACATGGTGGGATCGTTTTATGTCTGTAAAGTTAATTATGGGAGAAATTAAGGTGGAAACACCTTTATGTGCAAAAATGTATATACCGAACAAATAATATAAGTGCTACATGCAACAATTCCAGGAATTACAGATCCTTGTGACATGGAACCGTGCATTATCATGCTGAAACATGAGGTATATAGCGGCGGATGAATGGCACGACAATGGGCCTCAGGATCTCGTCACGTATCTCTGTGCATTCAAATTGCCATAAAAAAAGGCAATTGTGTTCATTGTCCGTAGCTTTTGCCTGCCCATACCATAACCCCATCGCCACCATGGGGCACTCTGTTCACAGTGTTGACATCAGTAAACATCTCGCCCACACGACCCCATACATTTGGTTTGCGGTTGTGAGGCTGGTTGGACGTACTGCAAAATAAGCTAAAATGACGTTGGAGGCAGCTTATGGTGGAGAAATTAACATTAAATTCTCTGCCACCATCTCTGGTGGACATTCCTGCAGTCAGCATGCCGGTTGCACACTCCCTCAAAACATTAGACATCTGTGGCATTGTGTTGTGTGACAAAAGTGGTCTTTTATTGTCCCCTGCACAAGGTGCACCTGTGTAATGATCATGCTGTTTAATCAGCTTCTTGATATGCCACATGCTGTCAGGTGGATTGATTATCTTGGCATAGGAGAATTAAAAAATATATATTTCACCTTTATTTAACCAGGTAGGCCAGTTGAGAACAAGTTCTCATTTACAACTGCGACCTGACCAAGATAAAGTAAAGCAGTGCGACACAAACAACAACAGAGAATTACACATGAAATAAACAAACGTACAGTCAATAACACAATAGAAACAGTCTATACAGTGTGTACAAATGACGTAAGGAGGTAAGGCAATAAATTGGCTATAGTAGCGAAGTAATTAAAATTGAGCAAATTAACACTGGAGTGATAGATGTGCAGATGATGTGCAAGTAGAAATATTGGTTTGCAAAAGAGAAGAAAAGTAAATAAAAACAATATGGGGATGAGGTAGGTTGATTGGATGGGCTATTTACAGATGGGCTGTGTACTGTACAGCTGCTCTGACAGCTGTTGCTTAAAGTTAGTGAGGGAGATATGTCTCCAACTTCATTCTCTGATCAGATCATTTTGATAGATTATTAACGTTTACTGATACCTAAAGTTGGATTAGAAAAGTATTTCGAAGTGTTTTGTGAAAGTTTATCGTCGACTTTTTTAATTTAAAAAAATGACGTAGCGTTTTCAAACAGTGTTTTTTTCTGAATCACACAGTTTCCATAGATGGCTATTTTAGGTATATATGGACCGATTTAATCGAAAAAAAGACCCAATAGTGATGTTTATGGGGCATATAGGAGTGCCAACAAAGAAGATCTTCAAAGGTAATGAAAGTTTTATATTTTATTTATGCTATTTGGGTAGCGCCGGCTACGCGAAATCTTTTGTTTACGTAGCATTCAGGTATTTCGTGGTGTTGCATGCTCTCTTATAATACTTTTCGGCGAAAGCATGAGAAGCTATTTTAATAATCTGACTTGTTGGCTAGATTCACAACGAGTGTAGCTTTAATTCAATACCCTGCATGTGTATTTTAATGAACGTTTGAGTTTTAACGAGTGCTATTAGCATGTAGCGTAGCGCATTTGCATTTCCAGATGTCTAGTTGGGACGCAAATGTCTCAAGTAGGATGAAGAGGTGTCCAAAGAAGGGCCAGATGTATACAGAATGGTGTCGTCTGCGTAGAGGTGGATCAGGGAATCACCCGCAGCAAGAGCGACATCATTGATATATACAGAGAAAAGAGTCGGCCCGATAATTTAACCCTGTGATACCTCCCATAGAGACTGCCAGAGGTCCGGAGAACAGGCCCTCCGATTTGACACACTGAACTCTATCTGAGTTCATGCTCACTCTGAGTTCATGTTCAATGCTCACTAACAGGAATGTAAACACATTTGTGCACAACATTTGAGAGAAATAAGCTTTTTGTGCGTATGAAACATTTCTGGGATCTTTTATTTAAAGTCATGAAACATGGGTTCATTTTTGTTCAGCATAATAATCATATCAAATAAATTTGAAGTTGCGCGCTGATGTGGTGTGTGGTCCTCCCGCTATGACTTGGAAAGCATGCAGTTTATTAGGCAAATAAGTTATGAGGATCTTCACAGGGTGATGAGCTTGATGCTGCTTTCCAAAAAAATATCAAGGGTCTTATTCTGGTGACATGATGATTGATGTTGGACTGCCATTTGACAAATACAAATATCCTCTCTTATCTATAATAATCTCATCATGTATAACTAGACTAGTTTACCTGCACTGTATCTGCGAGTTGTTGGCTAGAGCGCATGTTCCCAAGACCAGAGTAGGCACAGTTTTGTGACAAAACTATCGGTACAATTGAAAATGTGATGGAAACACATTAAACTTTAGATCTTTATTTGAAACATATGAACATCTTATTTTATGTGCACTACGTGCTATCGTACTTATTTACTTAATTATTATTTTACTATCATAAAATACTTATTTTCCACCATAATTTGCAAATAAATTCATAAAAAATCCGACAATGTGATTTTCTGGATTTTTTTCCTCATTTTGTCTGTCATAGTTGAAGTGTACCTATGATGAAAATTACAGGCCTCTCTCATCTTTAAGTGGGATAACTTGCACAATTGGTGGCTGACTAAATACTTTTTTGCCCCACTGTATATCTCACTAGGGCAGGGTTTTTCAACCTAAATATATCCACTAGTTCTAATGTATCAATGATCTTTGTGATCCCCTTCAGTGCTTGAGGGTGATAGTGTGTAGAGTGATTTCCTTTACGATCTATTGAGGTACTTATAACCGCATTATCATCTCCCACCATAATAATAGATTCATGTGTTGCTTGTGAGCTCAATAGATTATTATATATATTTTAGAAGTGTGGATCATCATTATTTGGCCCATATAGATTAATTAGCCAGATCCTTTTTTGGGCCAATAGCATATTTCAAAGGATCCTTCTTCCTTGAGGATCTGTTTTCAGTTTGCACAATTAGATCAAAATTGTTGTTAATTCATATAATCACTCCTTTTGAGTTTCTTTGCCCATGACAGAATAATTTCTCCCTCCCAGTCCTTTTCCCACCCAACCTCATCTATATTTGTAAAATGCGACATGATGATTAAGTGTCCATATAGGTGTACTATAATATTTGCCCTGTTAAGCATACTGTAGCTGCAACTGTGTAAACCTCCAATTGTTCTAATATTCCACCCACTAAAACCTCCCCTTTATAGCTGTACTATAATATTTGCCCTGTTAAGCATACTGTATCTGGAACTGTGTAAACCTCGAATTGTCTTTGATATTCCACCCACTAAAACCTCCCCCATATCTAGGTCTGTTGTCACTAAGACCTAAGAGAACTAACCAAATAGCATGGAGAACAGTCACTAAAATAATAATAAATAATATTATTCTAATTAATAAGAGCACAATATTATAGTTTCATGCTTATATTAAGAAAGTCCTAGCAAAGGCTATGAGCATGTCAGCCCAGTCTTGTCAGTTCATTGGATCCAACTATTTGAAAACATTTCTTTTGTCCATTTCCATGCACGCTGCCTATCGGCAGAGAGACATATTTCATGTCGTCCTTCATATATCCTGTTATAGTCCAACAAGAAGGAATAAGGAACATGCATTCTAACAGCCTCTAATGACTGCAAGTAAAAATAAGTCTTCGTCATCACACTACCCATAAAGGGAAAATAATTTGAACTCACAATCGACCCTGACACAGCCATGGCATGATAGCAAAGAATACATGCAGTACTGACAATCCAGAGCGAGTAATCCTGTAAATCCAACCCTCTCTCCACCCATACACATTTAGTTTTTTATTCCAGGTTCGTTGCTCTATCACCTCGGCTGTTTTACACACACAGTTGAAGTCGGAAGTTTACATACACCTTAGCCAAATACATTTAAACTCAGTTTTTCACCATTTCTGACATTTAATCCTAGTAAAAAATTCCTTGTCTTAGGTCAGTTAGCATCACCGCTTTATTTTGAGAATGTGAAATGTCAGAATAATAGTAGAGTGATTTATTTCAGCTTTTATTTATTTCATCACATTCCCAGTGGGTCAGAAGTTTACATACACTCAATTAGTATCTGGTAGCATTGGCTTTAAATTGTTTAACTTGGGTCAAATGTTTAGGGTAGCCTTCCACAAGCTTCCCACAATGAGTTGGATGAATTTTGGCCCATTCCTCCTGACAGAGCTGGTGTAACTGAGTCACTGGGAATGCAGGCCTCTTTGCTCGCACACACTTTTTCAGTTCTGCCCACACATTTTCTATAGGATTGAGGTCAGGGCTTTGTGATGGCCACTCCAATACCTTGACTTTGTTGTCCTTAAGCCATTTAACCCTCATGATGCCATTTAACCCTCATGATGCCATCTATTTTGTGAAGTGCATCAGTCCCTCCTGCAGCAAAGCACCCCCACAGCATGATGCTGCTTCCCCCATGCTTCACGGTTGGGATGGTGTTCTTCAGCTTGCAAGCCTCCCCCTTTTTCCTCCAAACATAACAATGGTCATTATGGCCAAACAGTTATATTTTTGTTTCATCAGACCAGAGGACATTTCTCCAAAAAGTACGATATTTGTCCCCATGTGCAGCTGCAAACCGTAGTCTGGATTTTTTATGCTGGTTTTGGAGCAGTGGCTTCTTCCTTGCTGAATGGCCTTGTTATGTCGATATAGGACTCGTTTTACTGTGGCTATAGATACTTTTGTACCTGTTTCCTCCAGCATCTTCACAATGTCCTTTACTGTTGTTCTGGGATTGATTCACACTTTTTGCACCAAAGTACGTTCACCTCTAGGAGACAGAACGCGTCTCCTTCCTGAGCGGTAAGATGGCTGCGTGGCCCCATGGTGTTTATACTTGCGTACTATTGTTTGTACAGATGAACGTAGTACCTTCAGGCGTTTGGAAATTGCTCCCAAGTTTTAATGACTCCAACCTAAGTGTATGTAAACCTCCAACTTATATATACAGTTGAAGTCGGAAGTTTACATATACTTTGGAGTCATTAAAACTCGTTTTTCAACCACTCCACAAATTTCTTGTTAACAAACTATGGTTTTGGCAAGTCGGTTAGGACATCTACTTTGTACATGACACAAGTCATTTTTCCAACAGTTGTTTACAGATTATTTCACTTATAATTCACTGTATCACAATTCCAGTGGGTCAGAAGTTTACATACACTAAATTGACTGTGCCTTTAAACAGCTTGGAAGATTCCAGAAAATGATGTCATGGCAAACATCTCAAGACATCAGTCATGAAGTTAAAGCTTGGTTGCAAATGGGTCTTCCAAATGGACAATGACCCCAAGCATACATGGCTTAACCTTTCTAGCGCAGGCAGTCCGCTTGCGACCCACCTCAACAACATCCGGTGAAATTGCAGTGCGGGAAATTCAATTTACAGAAATATAAATATTTAACATTCATGAAAATACAAGAGTTATACATCAAATTAAAGCTTAACTTCTTGTTAATCCAGCCGCTGTGTCAGATTTCAAAAAGGCTTTACGGCGAAAGCACATTATACGATTATCTGAGGATGGCGCCCCGCATACAAAAGCATGAAAAACATATTTCAACCAGGCAGTTGCGCAACGAAAGTCAGAAATAGTGATATAATAAATGCCTTACCTTTTGAAGATCTTTTGTTCGATAATGTCCTTCTTTATATCCCCAAAACTCCCCAAACGCTCTTCAGTCAGTAATCCACCCGTTTCCCTCCTCCAAAATGCATACAAAATGAATCCCAAACGTTACTAATAAACTTCTCCAAACAAATCAAACAATGTTTATAATCAAACCTCAGCTACCCTAATACGTAAATAAAAGATACAATTTAAGACGGAGAATCGTTATTGTCTTTACCGGAGATAAACAACAAAGAACGCACTCTCATCCACGCGCATGAAAACACTACAGGCAAAATGGGAGCCACTTAGAAAAACTACAAATTCTAGCTCATTTTTCCAAAAACAAGCCTGAAACTCTTTCTAAAGACTGTTGACATCTAGTGGAAGCCCTAGGAACTGCAATCTGGGAGGTTTTGGTCTCATAATAAACATGAAAGCAATTGGAAACAGTGGTAGGCTGAATTTTTTTGTTGTTGGGGGGGATGGTTTGTCCTCAGGGTTTTGCCTGCCATATCAGTTCTGTTATACTCACAGACATAGTTTTAGAAACTTTAGAGTGTTTTCTATCCACATCTAATTATATGCATATCCCAGCTTCTGGGCCTGAGTAACAGGCAGTTTACTTTGAGCACGCTTTTCATCCAGATGTCAAAATACTGCCCCCTAGCCCAAAGAGCAACATCTCAAGACATCAGTCAGGAAGTTAAAGCTTGGTCGTAAATGGGTCTTCATTCACCCAACTCATTGTGGGAAGCTTGTGGAATGCTACCCGACACATTTTACCCAAGTTAAACAATTTAAAGGCAATGCTACCAAATACTAATTGAGTGTATGTAAACTTCTGAGCCATTGGGAATGTGATGAAAGAAATAAAAGCTGAAATAAATCAGTCTCTGCTATTATTCTGAAATTGCACATTCTTAAAATTAAGTGTTGATCCTAACTGACCTAAGACAGGGAGTTTTTACTAGGATTAAATGTCAGGAATTGTGAAAACTGAGTTTAAATGTATTTGGTTAAGGTGTATGTAAACTTCTGACTTCAACTGTATATATATATATATATATATATATGTGTGTGTGTGTGTGTGTGTGTGTGTGTGTGTGTGTGTGTATATATATTTATTTTATTTTTTATATACATAAATGTATCCATAATTGTGATGTGGTGTATTGGGTACTGCTTCAGCAGGAGCTAGCTACCATTCTTAACCACGTTGTAGTATTCGAGTCCTTGAACTTTTCGTCTAGTGGTCGATAATTCTGCTTCTCTGCTCGGAGCCTTTTGAAAGTGGGGTACAGGGCACGTCGTCTCCCCACTATTTCATGAGGAAATGGTTTATTAATAGAGAATGGGGTGTTCTTCAGCTCCCTACCCTGTTGTAACAAGGCAATCTCCATTTTGTAGTGAGTTAGCATAGGTGAGTGGTGGCTTTCAGATTGAACACGGGTGGGCGTGAAAAATACACCCCTTCTTTATGTGAATCAGTGAAAGCTGCTGAGGGGAGGACGGTTCGTATTAATGGCCGGAACGGAGTCAATGGAATGGTTTGATGTATTTGATATCCTACCACTCATTTCACTGCAGCCGTTACCACAAGCCTGTCCTCTCCAATTAAGGTGCCACCAACTTCCTGTGATGTGAATAGGCCTGTGGCCAGTCACAGGTAAAGATCTGAAGGAAGGAAGTGGGGCTGCATCCCAAATGGCACCTTATTACCTACATAGTGCACTACTTTTGACCACAGTCCTATGGGCCCTGGTCAAAAGTAGTGCAACCTATAGGGAATAAGGTGCCATTTGGGATAAACACTAGGTCTCAGCATCAGCAGGTGTCCTTGATTGGAATGCACTTATTAACCAGGCTCTGGAAGACGTGGCTGTCAGCTGACTCACCATTAACCCCAATTTCAATAATATTGAAATGTACAACCACTTTCTCTCCAGGCCTCTCCTCGACGTAATGCCCCTGATCTTTCTCCACCCCTGTAACCCCAATTTTTATATAGATTGCAATAGATGTATTATAGATGTGTAGTATGTATGCGATGTATAGGCTGCATCCCAGAATGGCACCCTATTCCTATAGTGCACTACTTTGGACCAGAGCCCTATGGGCCCAGAGTAGGAAATAGAGTACCACTCTCTCCAGCCCTGTCTGTGCCATGGTTGAGGGCTATACAGATACATCTTCCCATGTCGACAGACACTGCAGATTAACAGATTACAGTCAATCAGTCCTCCATTTTGCTACTAGCCATGTTTTGAGGCTAACATTCGATGGGTGTCAGAGTTAGTCAGCCTCCATCTCAGTCTCTCTCTGTTTCTCTTTATCTCTGTATCTTCACTGCAGTGGCCGACACTCTCACTACTCCCCTGCTCGATGGATAACCACTCCAGGCGGGAGAGAGAGACGGTCAAGGAAGAAATGTTTTACTGAGAGATGTATCTAAGCCTACGAGATGGGTTGAGTGTTGTGGACTCAGTGTAATGTGTTTCTAACACCACAGGTTCCTGCAAAATGGCTGACAACCTCCTGTCAGATAGAGAGACAGACGGAGTGCTATCTATGCTCCAGCCCTGGCTGGCAGCAGACACGGGCTCCAGACGCTGAGAAAAAAAGCAAAAGGAGCCGATCGGCTACAGCTCTGAGCCGAGAATAATCCATCTCTGGGATAATGGTGAAAATGCTGCTGGATTTGACCTCAGCGCTCTCTGCCACTGTCCATCAAATCATTTACTGTGAGGAAGATTTGCACGCCAGTGTTATGCACTCCTGGAATGGGCTCTGAATGGACCGGCGTTTCTTTGCTTTAACAATACCATACAAATAGCAACTGTACATCGCCTTACAATCAGCAATACTCTGTCTGCCGACTTTGTGCTAAACGCCTGCAGGGGGGTGAAATTACCACCCCAGACTTTTACTGAAGCCAAGCAGAGGAATATTCAGATTGCTTAATTGCTTTCCTGCAATAACAGATTAGTATAACTATTCAGTTCTCCAAGTGACTGGAGAGTATTCTCAGAGTGATGGGTCAAAGGTTGTCTGTTAACTAAGCCCTTAGATCGCACATTGTTATTTTTAAACCTTTATTTATCTAGGCAAGTTAGGTAAGAACAAATTCTTATTTACAATGACAGCCTACACCGTCCAAACCCAGACCAGGACGACACTGGGCCAATTGTGCGTCGCCCTGGTTGCAATTTTTTTCAGCCCAGTACTGAGTTACCTTCAGACGACTTCCCTGAAGCTTGTGTGCGTCGCAGAGCAGAACAACTGACACCTTTGTGTTCGTGAGAGCCTCCAGTTTCGATATGGTAACATATTAGTTTGTAGCGCCAACGGTTCAGTCTGGACAGTTTGTTTTGTGAGAATACCTCTTCAAAATGAGGAAATCTGCGACAGAGTTCAGACGAATGCCGTAAAGCTTGTGGATATTGTAAAGCAAAACAACTGACCCTGTAGTCTTAGTGAGAGTCATCTTTCAATGGTGGTGACTTATGAGTTTGTAGCTCACATGTTTTGAGTATTTACAGACAGTTTCAACAGTTTTCAGCTGTGCTAACATAATTGAAAAGGGGTTTTCTAATGAACAATTAGCCTTTTAAAATGATAAACTTGGATTAGCTAACACAACGAGTGATGGTTGCTGATAATGGACCTCTGTATGCCTATGTAGATATTCCATAAAAAAATCAGCCTATTCCAGCTACAATAGTCATTTACAACATTAACAATGTCTACACTGTATTTCTGATTAATTTGATGGTATTCTAATGGACAAAAAATACATTTCTTAGTGACCTCAAACTTTTGAACGGTAGTGTACATACATACACATACCTACATACGTAGAAATAGACACACACACAAACCCTTCCACCGCCTAATTGGAGTAAACTAATAAATAACAACACTTAGGCTTCTACTTCCAGCTTAAACATACTATATACACTTTACAGACACAATCTATTTTACAATAGCTATATTTTGTTTGTTTTTAGTGCCTCCATCTCTCCATTCAGTTTGATTTCTATTTGACAAATATTTTTTACTGTGCTATTTCACCAAAGTTCTGAACCGATTTACATTTTACATACACGGTATATTTTACATGTGTTATCTTGTTGTTATTAGTCCCACCCTTCAGCTAAATTCAACCCCTCCCATCTATCTCTTAACACCATCCATATTGGATTTCTATTTGCCATATATTTATGCCGCTAACTTTACCGGCGGAAATAGGGGATTGAGCTGCAGCCACTACACGAAACGGTAAGTTTGTAGCATCAACACAGGGAGCTATTCAATATTCTAAATGATGTCTCCGTGTGACTCTAGGGGGTTTAATACCTGAACATCTCTAAAACTAAGAGCATTGTATTTGGTTCAAATCATTCCCTAAGTTCTAGACCTCAGCTGAATCTGGTATTGAATGGTGTGGCTGTTAAACATGTTGAGGAAACTAAATTACTTGGTGTTACCTTAGATTGTAAACTGTCATGGTCAAAACATATAGATTCAAGGGTTGTAAAGATGGGGAGAGGTCTGTCTGTAATAGAGATAAGCTGCTTTTTTGACACCACACTCCAAAAAGCAAGTTCTGCAGGCTCTAGTTTAGTCTAATCTTGATTCTTGTCCAGTCGTGTGGTCCAGTGCGGCAAGGAAAGACCTAGTTAAGCTGCAGCTGGCCCAGAACAGAGCAGCACATCTTGCTCTTCATTGTAGTCAGAGGGCTGATATAAATACTATGCATGCCAGTCTCTCTTTGTTAAGAGTTGAGGAGAGACTGACTGCATCACTTCTTCTTTTTTATAAGAAACATCAATGTGTTGAAAATCCCAAATTGTTTGCATAGTCAACGTACACACAGCTTTGACACACACTTACCCCACCATGCCCCCAGGGGTCTTTTCACAGTCCCCAAATTCAAGAAAGCGTACAGTATTACATAAAGCCATTATTGCACAGAACTCCGTTCCATATCATATTGCTCAAATAAACAGCAAACCTGGTTTTAAAAAACAAACAGATAAAGCAACACCTCATGGCACAACGCCTCTCCCCTGTTTGACCTAGATAGTTTGTGTGTATGTATTGATATGGAGGCTGTGTGTGCCTTTTTAGTTCTGTCCTTGAGCTGTTCTTGTCTATTAATGTTCTGTATTATGTCATGTTTTGTGTGGACCCCAGGAAGAGTAGCTGCTGCTTTTGCAGCAGCTAATGGGGATCCTGATAAAATACCAAAAACCTTATCTGTATTACCCACCTGTCCTATTTTTTCTCTCACTGCAGTTTCACAGGATTGGGTCTTGGGGCGAACAACAGAAACGAGAGGCCACACTCACACTCTGTCCATTTAGTGGCAGCACCTGTCTAACCAGTCAATGTATCATCGTCCTCACTTTGATTCACTCTGTGGCAGAGCAATAATCTGCCATCTCTCTTCTGCTTTCGAGGCTGTGCTGCTGCTAAGGGAGACTGAGAGAGAGACCACTGTCAGCTTGTGTGTGTGTGGGGGGGTTGATGATAGTGTGTGTGTGTGTGTGTGGGGGGGGGGGGAAATCGGTGCTTGCATGCGAGACTGGGACTCTGGCACAGATGGGATTATGGCTCCTGCTCTGCTCGGGCTCATCTGTGAACTCCATCTGGGGACACAGTGAAGGACAATGGCCTTTTCACCTCATTGGTATTCCGGGACATTTTGAACTCATTACTGGCTTTATGGTGTTTCACCACTGTCTGTCGAAGCACTGCTGCAACAGCTGTAATCGCAGCAAAAGGTGGCGCTACAAAGTATTAATTTAAGGGGGCTGAATAATTTTGCACGGCCAATTTGAAATATCCAATAAATGTCGTTCCACTTCATGATTGTGTCCCACTTGTTGTTGATTCTTCACAAAAAATCATAGGCCCGGCCTTGGGTCCTTTGGGCCCTCTCCATATGCTCCTTGACTATGGGCCACACTGCTGACAGGCGGTCTCTCATCAGGGTAACGTGTTCTATTGTGGATCGAAAGGGGCATGGCTGGGTCTCCTTGGCTAAGTCGAGGATTCCTCGACAGGGTCTGCCATAGAGCAATTCAAACGGAGAGAATCCAGTGGATGCCTGGGGTACTTCTCGCAGGGCAAACATTAAGTGTGGGAGAAGCATGTCCCAGTTTTTCCCGTCTCGGGACACCACTCTTCTCAACATGCTTTTAATCGTTTTGTTCAAGCGTTCACACAACCCGTCTGTTTGAGGGTGGAATATGCTTGTACGTATCTGTTGAACCTGATATAACCGACACAAGTCCTTCATCAACCGGGACATGAACGGGGTTCCTTGATCGGTTAAGATAGTCTTGGGGAGGCCCACACGAGAGAACATCAGGAATAACTCCTTGGCAATTCCCTTTGACGACATGTTACGCAGGGGTATGGCCTCCGGGAACTTGGTAGCGTAATCTATAACCACTAGGATGTACTCGTGTCCTCTGGCGGATTTTGGGAGGGGTCCTACGAGGTCCATAGCTATGCGTTCAAAGGGAGTCTCTATGATGGGGAGAGGAATCAAAGGGTTACGTAGGTGTGGCCGTGGGGCTGTACGTTGACATTGATCACACGTCCTACAATACCTGGCCACATCCCGGGTGACCCGGGGCCAATAGAATCTCTGCATGATTCTGTCAATAGTCTTGTCTCGTGCCAGGTGTCCTCCTAGGACGTGGGAATGGGCTAACTGTAGAACTGTATCCCTGTATGGCCTAGGCACCATTAGTAATTCCTGGTTTTCCCCCCTTCGTCGTACGACCCAGTATAAGAGTCCCCGCCTGATTGCATAGTAAGGAAGAGGGGGCTCACCTGATCCGTCGACGTTCCTCCTGTCGATCACCTTCACCTTCCTCATGGCCTCCCTTAGGTCTGGGTCTCTATGCTGCGAGGTGCCGAACTGTCCCTTTAATTCCTGGGGCAGGTCGACCTCGGTAGAGGGATGTGGAGGTTGTTCCACATCCCCATCAGGGGTGACCGAGGAGAATCCCTTCCATGTTCCCTCCTCGGATGGAGCTTCAAATATATCCCTTAGCGCCTGGTTGCTCCTCCCTTCCTGCGTTGTGTATAACCCTTCACGTGTCTTCATCGGTGGTTTCCTGGAATATCTGTTGTAAACGTTGGGTCGCTATTTCTTCCTCTGCTGCAGAGGACGAGGACGCGGCTACGTCTCCTTGTAGGACTACTACCTCGGGCTTGGATTTTCTCTTCTTTCCTGTCCCCCTTCTTCCCGTGCATAACGTCATCTGCCGAAGCTCCTTATATAGGGGACAGTCTCTCCCGATCAATAATGGCACCTTCAGCTGCGGCACTTTCCCTGCCCTGACTGTACACCTTCCTTTTGGAGTGAGAATAGGCAGATTCACAGTGGGGTAATAGTGGGTGTCTCCATGGATACAGGATACTTTGTCTGGTAGCAGTGTTGCGGAGGTCACCATCCGCTCCTCTACTAACGTAACCATACTTCCCGAGTCGAGAATAGCTACCACATCTTGTCCTTCGACTCGCACCGGAATCTCTGAGGCTGGGGCTATCTCCGCTAACCAGCAGTGTTGATCCTGCCCCCTCAAAACGGGATGTGTGGGGGTAGGCAGTGATGACTCCGTAACCATGGGCTCATCCTTGCTAGGACATTGTCGGGCATAATGGTTGGGAGACTGACATTTATAACACCGACCCTGCTGTGTGGTGGCTGACTTCTCCCACCTCCGGGGGGGGCCTTGGACGTTTCGGTGGCGGGCGTGCCGGGGTGAGTCGTGGTACGGGATTGGAAGACTCCTTCCATTCCTCCTTGTCACCTTTTAACAACTCCCCTGTAGACCGATATGTTTCCACCGTCTGGGCTATGTCGTCGGCTGACAACGGGTTGGCTTGCCCCACAACCCTTTTTAAGTCACTGGGTAATTCTCTCAATATCTTGTCCACTACGAGAGTCTCTATCACATGTCCTACTCCCTTTCCAGGTTCTAGCCACTGTTTCGTCAGTCGTATTAATGCGAAGATATGGGCACGGACAGGTTGATCAGCCGTATAGGTCCATTGATGGAACTTTACAGCCCTATCTCTGGCCGTCTGCTGGTACCGGGATAGGATCTCGGTTTTTAGTCGCCCATAGTCCGCAGCTTCGCGGGAATCCAGGTCAAAATAGGCTTCCTGAGCCACCCCGGTCAAAAGAGGGGCTAATGCGCTCGCCCATTCTGTGGGCGGCCACTCTTCCAAGATGGCCGTCCTTTCGAAGGTCATGAGGAAGGCCTCAATATCATCCTCCTTGGAGAGACGAGGTAAAATGGCGTGAGCAGCCGCTCTTGGCTTAACTCTAGGTTCTTCTTGTCGGCTCAGCTGTTGTTGCAGGAGTTCTATGGTTGTCTGCTGTGCCGTGATCAATTGTTGTAGTAGGGCGTTATCCATCGTTCTTGAATGGTTCCTCCGGGTCTACTGGAAGAATCTTGATTTACTCACTTATCCTTGTGTCACTCGTCCACCTAATGCCCGCATTCTCCACCAATGCGAGCGGGCCAAGTAATTGGGCGTCACTCTAAAGCGGGAAGGTGGAATAAACGAGTCAGTAGTAGGTTTTCTTGATTGAACACAGTTCTCTATTGAGGGCATTTGGTCAACACAAACACTCCAACATAATCAATGAAAATCTTCCAAGGAAAAACATACATCTTCTTCTCCAGATGAAACAGGAACACAATAGGCTTATCTTTAAACTACAACAAAAAGTCACTGGATTGTCACCGTCTTAGTGGTTCTTCCTGGATAGCTCCTCTCTCTCGGTGGCCATCGTCCAGAGATAGTTTCCCCCACCATCTCTGCTGGTTCCATTCTCTCTCTTATAGGGGAAGGAGAGTATGTCATTAGTACCGTCAGCTGTGCTTAATTGCCTCTGGTTACCTTGTCTCCCATGCCTTGTTGGGCTACTATCCATGAGCCCAGCCTGCCCTCTGGTGGTCCTTCCACAGTATATATATTGGTTAACTTATGCCCATTTGTTCATACGGGCAGAATATTGTATATAATAAATCAATGAAAATGTACTGCATTTATCTTTCTTTTAGACAGAATACATTAAACAGGGTTGGATGAAAACTAGATTTCTTTAAATTGCATTAATCTACTAATACATTCATTAATAAAATAAAGATAAAAATTTGCACATAATTAAATGTT
Source organism: Oncorhynchus kisutch (assembly GCF_002021735.2). Taxonomy (NCBI): domain Eukaryota; kingdom Metazoa; phylum Chordata; class Actinopteri; order Salmoniformes; family Salmonidae; genus Oncorhynchus; species Oncorhynchus kisutch. The sequence continues at coordinate 46,720,557 of NC_034188.2, read as the reverse complement.
ACTTCAACCTTGTAATAATTAGTAGATATAGAATCTAATGATCAATATAATAACACTAGGCCTATGATATTTTTTTGAATAGGCTTAGCCTACTCAAATATCACAATTGTCTTTAGCGAGAGCTGTGCAGATTCATTCATTTTCAACACATGACAGATTATAGATTTTGATTGCACTGCTGTTTGTGAGAGTATTACATGCTGACCACACTGCTCGGGTCGCAAAAAAAATCTATTTACCAATACATGTTATTCAATCATTACACCCACACTGCCCGCACGCGCCAAAGAACATCTGCATAGCCAGGCGCTAAAATAGAACTTGATTCTATTGATGACGCTTGGTGCGCTCTGCAAGTCCTACCTCTCCCATCTCCTCATTGGTTTTTAGGAGCATATTCCCAGGTGGGTGTTTGAAATATGAACTGAGGTCCACACTCCAGTCCAGTTGTTGGTGGTAATGCACCTTAAAGTTAGTTGTCAACTGCCATTTAAAGTCCGAAGAAGAATCCTGAAGGAGAGATTAATAGAAACAAACTTGGTTGACGGTTTTATCTGTGGATTAATTGTCGGAGTAGAGGACCTTGTGCATTTTAGGTAAAATAACAACCCAATGCTTATATCCCAGGACAAATTAGCAAGCAACAGCAAGCTAGCTAGCTAAATTGTCATAAATGTTTAATGCTTTTCGACCTGTCCCCAAATGTTTTGATATTTATCTTGCGTGTCCTGATTGCATCTGGTGTGGGTGGACAAAATCAACATGCATGCTGTCTGGTCAGCATGTTAGGATATAGTGATTGGCACCAATAGCCTATGCAAAGTCTGTATCAATAGGCTACCAGTTGCATTTTTTTTATGAAAAGGAGAGGGAAATATGACTGACCTGCACTGCACGTAGGAACCTGCCATATGACTGTGAGCTGATTGAACAGTTGTCAGCATATGTGCTACTGGTGTTGAAGTCAGGTGCAGAGAGTTGTGATCAGGCGCACACTTTATTCGGCAGAAGCAAACAACAGACGGACGCAACAGTGTCCAACAAACCTCCGGCCAAAGGTAGAAGTGCAAAGCGCGACAAATTCACATACATGCAAAAATGTTTAACAATTAAACATTAATTGAAAATTAAATACAGAAATACCTCATTTAAGTAAGTATTCACACATTATTGTGAAGTGGGAAAGTCTAGGAGCAGCAACGGTTTAGCTGCGAAGTGGTAGGCCACACAAGCTCACAGAACAGAACCGCTAACTACTGAGTTCCAAATTGCCTCAGGAAGCAATATCAGCACAAGAACTGTTCGTCGGGAGCTTCCTGAAATGGGTTTCCATGGCCAGGCAGCCGCACACAAGCCTAAGATCACCATGCGCAATGCCAAGCGTCGGCTGGAGTGGTGTTGAGCTCGCTGCCATTGGATGCTGTAGCAGTGGAAACACGTTCTCTGGAGTGATGAATCACTCTTTACCATCTGGCAGTCTGACTTACAAATCTGGGTTTGGCGGATGCCAGGGGAACGCTACCTGCCACAATGCATAGTGCAAACTGTAAAGTTTGGTGGAGGAGGAATAATTGCCTGGGCCTGTTTTTCATGATTCGGTCTAGGCCCCTTAGTTCCAGTGAAGGGATATATTAACTCTACAGCGCACAATGACATTCTAGACGATTCTGTGCTTCCAAATTTATGGCAACAGTTTGGGGAAGGCCCTTTCCTGTTTCAACTTGGCAATGCCCAAATGCACAAAGTGAGGTCCATACTGAAATGGTTTGTCGAGATCGGTGTGGAAGGACTTGACTGGCCTGCACAGAGCCCTTGGAACGCCGACTGCAAGCAAGGCCTAATCGTCCAACATCAATCCCGACCTCCCTAATGCTCTTTTGGCTGAATGGAAGCAAGTCCCCGTATCAGTGTTCCAACATCTAGTGGAAAGCCTTCCCAGAAGAGTGGAGGCTGTTATAGCAGCAAAGGAGGGACCAACTCCATATGAATGCCCATGATTTTGGAATGAGATGTTCGACGAGCAGGTGTCCACATACCTTTTAAATAGGTGCCCTTCTTTGGCATGGAAAAAGCCCCCTCGTTCTTTGTGGTTGAATCTGTGGTTGAAATTCACTACTCGATTGGGGGACCTTACAATTATATGTATGTATGGGGTAGTTATTCAAAAATCATGTTAATCACTAATATTACACACACAATCCATGACCATGCAACTTATTATGTGATTTGTTAAGCACATTTTTACCTCTGAATTTATTTAAGCTTGCCATAACAAAGGGGTTGGATAGTTATTGACGCAATACATTTCAGAAAAAAAATTGTTACTCAAATGAAATTCCACTTTTACTTTATATTTGTGTGTAGATCAGTGAAACACAATTGAAATGTAATACATTTTATGTTCAGGCTGTAACACAACAAAATGTAGAATAAGTAAAGCTGTGTGAATACTTTGCAGTTTGAGAGTGGCAGAGACCGAAGCGTGCGTGGAAAACCGTAGATATCAATTCAGGCTACAAGTATATGTAGAATGTCATTACAATACACAGGTATTTTGTAACAGATCTCGTTCCATTCCGGTTCACTGTTGAGGTTTGGATTCTGGAATTATTTTGTGAGTGGAGGAACGTGCTAGTGTATTTTACAAAAGCGCCTTTTTTGGCAGTGATTGTTTGACAATCAGATAAAACATAATGAGTGATACACTAAAAGGTATAGGCAGTGTGTCCATAAGGCAGTTAAGTTTTCACCAAAGTAAATAGAAGTCAATTACTGAAATGATATGTCCTCATTCATTTACTCCTGTCTATATATAAATACAATAATTCAAAATAGGCTACTACAACAGAAATCACAGAGGATCATTAGCTTCTTTTTAGTTTTTTACCTATTGATTGTTTTAAATCGCATAGCCTACAGTCGGGAAGGGCCCGCAATTTCGGCAGCGCACACTGCAAATACCAAAATTATGATTGTGCGTTGCGACTGTCAGTGAAAAGCAGAGACCCAGCCAGGCATCTCGCAATATAAACAAATACAATCGCGGAAAAACGGTTTGGAAAAACGGTTTTAGATGAGGCAGGAGATCCTGCAACCACAACACTTCAATTATATTTGACATGAGATCTTCTCTAAGCATTAGATGGATATGGCTCTGAATATAAACCGCAACAGCTCCCCATATGCATTTCTGTATCTTCTGTAGATGTTATATCCTTGTATTTCTACTGTTGTATCATCAAAGGAATTATCTAAGAATTTCTCATGAATTGCTAATATAGAGCATGAATGTTATCTGATGAATAAGGTTCATGAAATCAATAACTTGCTAAGGCTACATATATTAATATAGGCTATTTTAGCTAATATGGAAAATAACAAACAAAGCAAGAGGGAAAAATGTATAGATTATCCAGCAGTCCATCAATCAGTTGGTGTTTGTAAGTTTGTGTGTGCTGTGAGGTTGAAGCTACGAGCCCACATGCTTGGCTCTCTCATCCCTTCCAGGCTTTGACAATGAGCCTGTCAAATCAGATGTAAGCAATGTCCCCACACGCTCTGGCAGCTTTCATGGCTGGGATAAATTCTTCCATCTTCTGGCGCACAGATTCAAGATAGTCCTTCAGGAAGAAGTACGTTCCTCTCTACTTCTTGTCTCTTTCCAGAACAGCTACATTGTCCTTGACCACTATCAGCTTGGGCCTGTCACCTGGGCCGGTGGTGGGTTTTCGAGTCCCGAGGGCATGCTCCATCTCAATCTTCCTGTGGTCCATCTTCAGTTTCTCAGTTATCGTTTCCCTAATTTTGTCCTCAGAGTCCGTCCAGATTTCATGAGGAGATTCTGCAATTCCGTCTTCAACAATGTTGTTCCTCCTTCATTGTCCCTTGAGAGAATCTGATTTCTCTGTCATTATCATGGGTTCACATACAGAACTGTGGTCCTCTCTCAATGACTTACAGATTGCTGTCATGTTGCTGTTCTCCGGTTTAAACTCATTGAGCTCAACCTGGGAGAACTGCAAACTGTTCAGATGCTGGACCCCTCTGGTCAGACCGTCTATTCTTTTATTAGTTGACTCCACAAGTATTTGGACACAACCCTATTTTCTTGTTGTTGTAATAGCAGCTTGTAGAACTCTTTTTGTTTGTTTAAAAGATTCTTCACCAGTGATAGTGTCAGGCTTCAAAGAGTGATGTGTGTGGAGTCAGGTGCAGAGAGCAGAGGATTCGGAAACACCATTTAGTCTGGAACAATCACAGCGAACCAAAGAGGGTAACGCCGAACACAGGCGTCAAACACTCCAAAATGTACAACACCGGTACATACGCTGTACAGGGGAAATAAATGATAGAACACTCCTGTACCAAAAACCGCAAACAAGCCCACACAAACACAGGCAGGCTAACTGAACTTAAATAACCCCAACCCAAAACCCCAAACAAGGAACAGGTGAAACCAATTAGACCAAACGAAAAGGGGAAAAGGGATCGGTAGCAGCTAGTAGACCGGTGACGACGACCGCCGAGCGCCACCCGAATGGGAAGGGGAGCAACCTTCGGTGATAGTTGTGACAGATAGAGAGACACCACTGTCCTCAACAGTACTCCCACCGGCTTTGGTCTTTGTCACGGTAGCAATGTAGTCTATGCTGTTACTCCTTGCAATTCCAGACAGGGCAGGTCTCAGGGCAGATGCAAACAGCAACAAACAGCAGGGATTCAAACAGTCACACTCCCGGGACAGTTCGTGGTCCTACCCACAAGTGCTGTGGGCTGTGTGCAAGCTGCTAAGGAAACGTGGCTAGCTAGCTAACGTAAGTTAGAAGCTAGGCTAGCATCTACGGCAACAAGGGAACAATGAGCTACTTCTCTGGAGCCAAATAAACCTGTGATATGGTGAACAGCCTACACCTTAATGTGATGTTATACTTTATGTACAGTACCAGTCACAAGTTTGGACACAGGGTTTTTCTCAATATTTTCTACATTGTAGAACAAGAGTGAACACATCAAAACTATGAAATAACACTCATGGAATCATGTAGTAACGTGTTAAACAAATCAAAACGTATTGGGATTCTGACAAGGAGCCACCCTTTGCCTTGATGACAGCTTTGCACACTCTTGGCATTCTCTCAACCTGCTTCATGAGGTAGTCACGTGAAATGCATTTCAAAAGGTGTGCCTTGTTTAAAGTTCATTTGTGGAATTTCTTTCCTTAATGCGTTTGAGCCAATCAATTTTGTTGTGACAAGCTGGTATACAGAAGATAGCCCTATTTGGTAAAAGACCAAGTCCATATTATGGCAAGAACAGCTCAAATAAGCAAAGAGAAGCGACAGTCCATCATTACTTTTAAGACATGAAGGTCAGTCAATCTGAAACATTTTAAGAACTCTCATGAGGACCGCCACAGGAAAGGAAGACCCAGAGTTACATCTGCTGCAGAGGATAAGTTCATTTGAGTTAGCCTCTGAAATTGCAGCCCAAATATATAACAGAGACATCTCAACATCAACTGTTCAGGGGAGACTGCATGAATCAGGCCCTCATGGTCGAATTGCTGCCAAGAAACCACTACTAAAGGACACAAATAATAATAAGAGACTTGCTTGGGCCAAGAAACACGAGCAATGGACATTAGACTGGTGGAAATCTGTCCTTTGGTCCAAATTTGAGAATTTTGGTTCCAAACGCCACATGATTTTTGGTTCCAATCTCTGCATGTGTGGTTCCCACCGTGAAGCATGGAGGAAGAGTTGTGGGGGTGCTTTGCTGCTGACACTGTCAGTGATTTATTTAGAATTCAAGGCACACTTAACCAGCATGGCTACCACAGCATTCTGCATCGATACGCCATCCCTTCTGGTTTGCACTTAGTGGGACTATCATTTTGTTTTTCAACAGGACAATGGTCCAACAAAACTACAGGCTGTGTAAGTCCTATTTGACCAAGGATAGTGATGGAGTGCTGCATCAGATGACCTGGTCTCCACAATCACCCTACCTCAATCCAATTGAGATGGTTTAGGAGTTGGACCGCAGAGTGAAGGAAAAGCAGCCAGCAAATGCTCAGCATATTTGGGAACGCCTTCAAGACTGTTGGAAAAGCATTCCAGGTGAAGTTGGTTGCGAGAATGCAAAGAGTTTGCAAAGCTGTCATCAAGGCAAAATATATGTTTTGATTTATTTTACACTTTTTTGGTTACTACATGATTCCATATGTTATTTCATAGTTTTGACATCTTCACTATTATTCTACAATGTAGAAAATAGTAAAAATAAAGAAAAACCCTTAAATGAGTAGGTATGTCCAAACTTTTGACTGGTACTGTATGTTGACAATTTATTTGAATGTAAGTCATTTAGGTCAATTTGGGCAAAAGAAAGCCACGAGAAAGATATACACGTTTCAAGGCATACCATTGGAACCGGAAACAACCCGTTTGACTCAGATATTGTAGACAACTTTCTGTTATTCAGGACATTTAATGACAACAAATGAGTAGCCTAGTGGACCTATAAACAAAATGAGTTGGTGAATTTGAATGATGTAAATAATGATAAGAGCCCAGTAACAGATGGTCTCCGATCCCTTTAATCATGGAGGTTATTGTTACTTTGTGTCTCCAAAATCAATGTTTCCATTTCTATCGTCATGTGACAGAGTATCTCTTAAATTGAAACGACCAAATGTCTGCCTTTTACCAGATCCGAATACTTTCGCATGAAATGTTTATTTT